>NC_134695.1:68577128-68883795 GCF_050947455.1 Rhinoderma darwinii | reverse complement strand
GGCACAACCAGTAATACAGAATGAATTACACACAACTAGTAATACATAGTGAAGTATACACAACCAGTAATACAGAATGAATTACACACAACTAGTAATACATAGTGAAGTATACACAACCAGTAATACAGAATGAATTACACACAACTAGTAATACATAGTGAAGTATACACAACCAGTAATACAGAATTATAACGTATGTATACACACACACACACACACACACACACACACACACACACACACACACACACACACACACGTATACAAATCCAGTGCAGCATTATAACATGTATACAATCAGTGTGACATTATAATACACACCCAGTAGAAAATGTTAAAATATACACAACCAGTGGAACATTATAAGGTATGCACAACCTTTACCGTGTTATCAGGTGTATACAACAGGGACATTGTGAGTTATACACAGCCAATAAAACATTATGAAGTATATATAACACTATAGGGAACGCACAGGGCCGTAGCTATAGGGGGCGTAGAGGTGACAGTTGCACATCGGCCCTGGTGCATCAGGGGTCCATAGGCTCCTCTGCCACATAAGAAGACCCCAGTATTATAAATGACACATGGTAGTGGGTGGGGTGGGGGCCTGTTACAGATTTTGTATTGGGGCCCAGGAGCTCCACGTTACTTCTCTGATAATCCTGTGAACTGTTGCACATGAATCTCCTCGTCCAGCGATACAATCATCATAATAATAAGTAATGACTGAGAAAAACTTTGAGGCAGAAACTTTCTCCAGTTGATGGACCCGACCTCTAATGTTCTGTACTCATCATTGAAGACCTATAGACATAACCATTATTGTTACTGATCGCCATCTACAGACCGTTATTAAAGGTATAGTCACGTCTAGGACCACTTTGAACATTTACAGTCCTTTGTTTCTTCCATGACTGAGGCCAAACTCAATATTACACCTTGTAGTCAGTGGGTAGGAGTTCAGTACATGTCAACATATTGGTGGGGTAGGAACTGTGGCTGGACTGCATGTTTACCCTATCATAAGGAGGATAGACTGTACTAGATCCCAGGTTTTATAAGATGTAGGCACAGAAGTGGGAACATTAGTCCTATATAAGGTGGAATCACAGCACTAGGTCCAGTGCTGTATATGGCGTGGGAACTTTAGTGTACAGTCCTGTATAAGGAGGAAGGGCAGTGCTTAATAATGTAGGAACAGTATTGGGAACATTAGTATACAGTCCTGTATGAGGTCCAGTCCTTTACTTAATAATGTAGGAACAGTATTAGGAACATTAGTATACAGTCCTGTATGAGGTCCAGTCCTTTACTTAATAATGTAGGAACAGTATTAGGAACATTAGTATACAGTCCTGTATGAGGTCCAGTCCTTTACTTAATAATGTAGGAACAGTATTGGGAACATTAGTATACAGTCCTGTATGAGGTCCAGTCCTTTACTTAATAATGTAGGAACAGTATTGGGAACATTAGTATACAGTCCTGTATGAGGTCCAGTCCTTTACTTAATAATGTGGGAACAGTATTAGGAACATTGGTATACAGTCCTGTATGAGGTCCAGTCCTTTACTTAATAATGTAGGAACAGTATTAGGAACATTAGTATACAGTCCTGTATGAGGTCCAGTCCTTTACTTAATAATGTAGGAACAGTATTAGGAACATTAGTATACAGTCCTGTATGAGGTCCAGTCCTTTACTTAATAATGTGGGAACAGTATTAGGAACATTAGTATACAGTCCTGTATGAGGTCCAGTCCTTTACTTAATAATGTAGGAACAGTATTGGGAACATTAGTATACAGTCCTGTATGACGTCCAGTCCTTTACTTAATAATGTGGGAACTGTATTAGGAATATTAGTATACAGTCCTGTATGAGGTCCAGTCCTTTACTTAATAATGTAGGACCAGTATTAGGAACATTACTATACAGTCCTGTATGAAGTCCAGTCCTTTACTTAATAATGTAGGAACAGTATTAGGAACATTAGTATACAGTCCTGTATGAGGTCCAGTCCTTTACTTAATAATGTAGGAACAGTATTGGGAACATTAGTATACAGTCCTGTATGAGGTCCAGTCCTTTACTTAATAATGTGGGAACAGTATTGGGAACATTAGTATACAGTCCTGTATGAGGTCCAGTCCTTTACTTAATAATGTGGGAACAGTATTGGGAACATTAGTATACAGTCCTGTATGAGGTCCAGTCCTATACTTAATAATGTAGGAACAGTATTGGGAACATTAGTATACAGTCCTGTATGAGGTCCAGTCCTTTACTTAATAATGTAGGAACAGTATTAGGAACATTAGTATACAGTCCTGTATGAGGTCCAGTCCTTTACTTAATAATGTAGGAACAGTATTGGGAACATTAGTATACAGTCCTGTATGAGGTCCAGTCCTTTACTTAATAATGTAGGAACAGTATTGGGAACATTAGTATACAGTCCTGTATGAGGTCCAGTCCTTTACTTAATAATGTAGGAACAGTATTGTGAACATTAGTATACAGTCCTGTATGAGGTCCAGTCCTTTACTTAATAATGTAGGAACAGTATTAGGAACATTGGTATACAGTCCTGTATGAGGTCCAGTCCTTTACTTAATAATGTAGGAACAGTATTGTGAACATTAGTGTACAGTCCTGTATGAGGTCCAGTCCTTTACTTAATAATGTGGGAACAGTATTAGGAACATTAGTATACAGTCCTGTATGAGGTCCAGTCCTTTACTTAATAATGTAGGAACAGTATTGGGAACATTAGTATACAGTCCTGTATGAGGTCCAGTCCTTTACTTAATAATGTAGGAACAGTATTAGGAACATTAGTATACAGTCCTGTATGAGGTCCAGTCCTTTACTTAATAATGTAGGAACAGTATTAGGAACATTAGTATACAGTCCTGTATGAGGTCCAGTCCTATACTTAATAATGTAGGAACAGTATTGGGAACATTACTATACAGTCCTGTATGAGGTCCAGTCCTTTACTTAATAATGTAGGAACAGTATTAGGAACATTAGTATACAGTCCTGTATGAGGTCCAGTCCTATACTTAATAATGTAGGAACAGTATTGGGAACATTAGTATACAGTCCTGTATGAGGTCCAGTCCTTTACTTAATAATGTAGGAACAGTATTGGGAACATTAGTATACAGTCCTGTATGAGGTCCAGTCCTTTACTTAATAATGTAGGAACAGTATTGGGAAAATTAGTATACAGTCCTGTATGAGGTCCAGTCCTTTACTTAATAATGTGGGAACAGTATTAGGAACATTAGTATACAGTCCTGTATGAGGTCCAGTCCTTTACTTAATAATGTAGGAACAGTATTGGGAACATTGGTATACAGTCCTGTATGAGGTCCAGTCCTTTACTTAATAATGTAGGAACAGTATTGGGAAAATTAGTATACAGTCCTGTATGAGGTCCAGTCCTTTACTTAATAATGTAGGAACAGTATTAGGAACATTAGTATACAGTCCTGTATGAGGTCCAGTCCTTTACTTAATAATGTGGGAACAGTATTAGGAACATTAGTATACAGTCCTGTATGAGGTCCAGTCCTATACTTAATAATGTAGGAACAGTATTGGGAACATTGGTATACAGTCCTGTATGAGGTCCAGTCCTTTACTTAATAATGTAGGAACAGTATTGGGAACATTGGTATACAGTCCTGTATGAGGTCCAGTCCTTTACTTAATAATGTGGGAACAGTATTAGGAACATTGGTATACAGTCCTGTATGAGGTCCAGTCCTTTACTTAATAATGTAGGAACAGTATTGGGAACATTGGTATACAGTCCTGTATGAGGTCCAGTCCTTTACTTAATAATGTGGGAACAGTATTAGGAACATTGGTATACAGTCCTGTATGAGGTCCAGTCCTTTACTTAATAATGTGGGAACAGTATTAGGAACATTAGTATACAGTCCTGTATGAGGTCCAGTCCTTTACTTAATAATGTAGGAACAGTATTGGGAACATTACTATACAGTCCTGTATGAGGTCCAGTCCTTTACTTAATAATGTGGGAACAGTATTAGGAACATTAGTATACAGTCCTGTATGAGGTCCAGTCCTTTACTTAATAATGTAGGAACAGTATTGGGAACATTGGTATACAGTCCTGTATGAGGTCCAGTCCTTTACTTAATAATGTGGGAACAGTATTGGGAACATTGGTATACAGTCCTGTATGAGGTCCAGTCCTTTACTTAATAATGTGGGAACAGTATTGGGAACATTGGTATACAGTCCTGTATGAGGTCCAGTCCTTTACTTAATAATGTGGGAACAGTATTGGGAACATTGGTATACAGTCCTGTATGAGGTCCAGTCCTTTACTTAATAATGTAGGAACAGTATTGGGAACATTGGTATACAGTCCTGTATGAGGTCCAGTCCTTTACTTAATAATGTGGGAACAGTATTAGGAACATTGGTATACAGTCCTGTATGAGGTCCAGTCCTTTACTTAATAATGTGGGAACAGTATTAGGAACATTAGTATACAGTCCTGTATGAGGTCCAGTCCTTTACTTAATAATGTAGGAACAGTATTGGGAACATTACTATACAGTCCTGTATGAGGTCCAGTCCTTTACTTAATAATGTGGGAACAGTATTAGGAACATTAGTATACAGTCCTGTATGAGGTCCAGTCCTTTACTTAATAATGTAGGAACAGTATTGGGAACATTGGTATACAGTCCTGTATGAGGTCCAGTCCTTTACTTAATAATGTGGGAACAGTATTGGGAACATTGGTATACAGTCCTGTATGAGGTCCAGTCCTTTACTTAATAATGTAGGAACAGTATTAGGAACATTAGTATACAGTCCTGTATGAGGTCCAGTCCTTTACTTAATAATGTAGGAACAGTATTAGGAACATTAGTATACAGTCCTGTATGAGGTCCAGTCCTATACTTAATAATGTAGGAACAGTATTGGGAACATTACTATACAGTCCTGTATGAGGTCCAGTCCTTTACTTAATAATGTAGGAACAGTATTAGGAACATTAGTATACAGTCCTGTATGAGGTCCAGTCCTATACTTAATAATGTAGGAACAGTATTGGGAACATTAGTATACAGTCCTGTATGAGGTCCAGTCCTTTACTTAATAATGTAGGAACAGTATTGTGAACATTAGTGTACAGTCCTGTATGAGGTCCAGTCCTTTACTTAATAATGTAGGAACAGTATTGGGAACATTTGTATACAGTCCTGTATGAGGTCCAGTCCTTTACTTAATAATGTAGGAACAGTATTGGGAACATTAGTATACAGTCCTGTATGAGGTCCAGTCCTTTACTTAATAATGTAGGAACAGTATTGGGAACATTAGTATACAGTCCTGTATGAGGTCCAGTCCTTTACTTAATAATGTAGGAACAGTATTGGGAACATTAGTATACAGTCCTGTATGAGGTCCAGTCCTTTACTTAATAATGTAGGAACAGTATTGGGAACATTAGTATACAGTCCTGTATGAGGTCCAGTCCTTTACTTAATAATGTGGGAACAGTATTAGGAACATTAGTATACAGTCCTGTATGAGGTCCAGTCCTTTACTTAATAATGTAGGAACAGTATTGGGAACATTAGTATACAGTCCTGTATGAGGTCCAGTCCTTTACTTAATAATGTAGGAACAGTATTGGGAACATTAGTATACAGTCCTGTATGAGGTCCAGTCCTTTACTTAATAATGTAGGAACAGTATTGGGAACATTAGTATACAGTCCTGTATGAGGTCCAGTCCTTTACTTAATAATGTGGGAACAGTATTAGGAACATTAGTATACAGTCCTGTATGAGGTCCAGTCCTTTACTTAATAATGTAGGAACAGTATTGGGAACATTGGTATACAGTCCTGTATGAGGTCCAGTCCTTTACTTAATAATGTAGGAACAGTATTGGGAAAATTAGTATACAGTCCTGTATGAGGTCCAGTCCTTTACTTAATAATGTAGGAACAGTATTAGGAACATTAGTATACAGTCCTGTATGAGGTCCAGTCCTTTACTTAATAATGTAGGAACAGTATTAGGAACATTAGTATACAGTCCTGTATGAGGTCCAGTCCTTTACTTAATAATGTGGGAACAGTATTAGGAACATTGGTATACAGTCCTGTATGAGGAGGAAGGGCAGTGCTTAATAATGTAGGAACAGTATTGGGAACATTAGTATACAGTCCTGTATGAGGTCCAGTCCTTTACTTAATAATGTGGGAACAGTATTAGGAACATTAGTATACAGTCCTGTATGAGGTCCAGTCCTTTACTTAATAATATGGGAACAGTATTGGGAACATTAGTATACAGTCCTGTATGAGGTCCAGTCCTTTACTTAATAATGTGGGAACAGTATTAGGAACATTAGTATACAGTCCTGTATGAGGTCCAGTCCTTTACTTAATAATGTGGGAACAGTATTAGGAACATTAGTATACAGTCCTGTATGAGGTCCAGTCCTTTACTTAATAATGTAGGACCAGTATTAGGAACATTACTATACAGTCCTGTATGAGGTCCAGTCCTTTACTTAATAATGTGGGAACAGTATTAGGAACATTAGTATACAGTCCTGTATGAGGTCCAGTCCTTTACTTAATAATGTAGGAACAGTATTGGGAACATTAGTATACAGTCCTGTATGAGGTCCAGTCCTTTACTTAATAATGTAGGAACAGTATTGGGAACATTGGTATACAGTCCTGTATGAGGTCCAGTCCTTTACTTAATAATGTGGGAACAGTATTGGGAACATTGGTATACAGTCCTGTATGAGGTCCAGTCCTTTACTTAATAATGTAGGAACAGTATTAGGAACATTAGTATACAGTCCTGTATGAGGTCCAGTCCTTTACTTAATAATGTAGGAACAGTATTGGGAACATTAGTATACAGTCCTGTATGAGGTCCAGTCCTTTACTTAATAATGTGGGAACAGTATTGGGAACATTAGTATACAGTCCTGTATGAGGTCCAGTCCTTTACTTAATAATGTAGGAACAGTATTGGGAACATTAGTATACAGTCCTGTATGAGGTCCAGTCCTTTACTTAATAATGTAGGAACAGTATTGTTAACATTAGTATACAGTCCTGTATGAGGTCCAGTCCTATACTTAATAATGTAGGAACAGTATTGGGAACATTAGTATACAGTCCTGTATGAGGTCCAGTCCTTTACTTAATAATGTGGGAACAGTATTAGGAATATTAGTATACAGTCCTGTATGAGGTCCAGTCCTTTACTGTACCTGGTCCAAGGCTTTATAAAATGTGAGAAGAATATTAGGAATATTATTGTACTGTCCTGTATAAAGGGGAAGGATAGTACCAAGTCCCTGATGGAAATACAGTAAGACGGGGTATAATAGTGGACATGAGGTATGTGTCTGTGAAGAGATGAGAAGGGCAGTGCCAGGTCCCTACTACTACTACTACTACTACCATCATCTTCATTATTGTTATTTATGCATTATTATGTTTTATTCTTCGTTATTATAATTCAGTTTATTATTTATATTATCATCATCATTTTAGTTATTTGTGTATAATTATTGTTTTATTCTTATTTATTATATTATAATTCAGTTTATTATTTATTGTAATTTATATTAATATTATTTAGTATTTGTCTCATTTATTTACAGAATATTTCTAGTCTTTTGGTATCATTAGCGCGAAATAGTTTAATCCAAGCAGCAAGTTCTATTTTCATAACACCTGGTATTAGGGGACATCTTAAGTGCCCGGTGTTTTCCTATAATGTCGACAGTAAATGAATTGGTTTTATCCACTGCCAAAACATATAGCGGCTTATGGCTGTAATTTCACATGGAATTCCGTCTGTGGAGAAGTCCGAATGAGCAGATGAATGTAAGCGGAGCTTATGATACCGCCATTTAGTGTCACTTACATGAGATGAATCACTGTCGTTTGGGGTCTCATAAGACGAAAGAATTGGGTGAATCTCACAGCGTATTCCATATATTGGGCCAAAAGTTTGACTTTGAACAAGTGCAAATAAAAACATATAATATAATATAAATTCTACAATTATTCTGTCCTTTCAATTATAGTCCTATCTGTTCATGGGAAAGCTGGGTGGCTACCAATATATCTTCCTTATGGGTATGAAGTAGCACTTAGAATTAAACTGTAAAATCATTCATTGTCAAGTAGTTGAAACTAATCCTATTGAGCGATTTCTTGGTTATTTTTACTCCTACCTGTTATTTCTTAGTTGTCACCCAACTTTCCTATAACTAATAGTTTCTGTAACCATTTGTATCAGAAATGTAACACAGCTTTCCCAGACTCTTGAATGGCAAACCTGGCTAGTTATGTAGAGATGTAGGAATGAACGATGTGTCAGATTTGACTTTCAGAAGCCCTGAAAAGCTGGATGACAACCCCTGTAAAGGACACATGGGGAGCATATTTCTGAAGCAGAGAACTAAAAGTCCTACATAAACACAATTAAAAGATAAAATTCTAACAGTCTGCAGTCACCACTAGGGGGAGCTTAAGAGCTTGCTGCATACAGTTTTATAATAGAGTTTAATGTATAAACAGTCTGCAGAAGCTCCGGAGCTCCCTCTAGTGGTGGCTGCAGGCAGATAGAATGTTATTATTTTACTATATTTATATGCAGGGGATTTGGAGCTTTGTATCAGAAAAATAGAGCTCCGACCGCTATAAAGATATATTAAGAAATTGATTGGCACAGAATTTTAAACTTATTTAAATGAAAAAAAAAAGTTTTAATGGTGGACATTCACTTTAAATGTAACAAGACATTGCCAGGTATAATGATATTTCTGGGCTCGTGTAGTGGGATGGACTCCATAGTCCGTGCGGCAATCATTTTTTTGACGTTTCTATAATTACGTTGTAGATTTGAGGTCATTGTATCTTCCATGGCTCGGGGCTCGGCTCGTATAGATTACGTTTCCATATTTCATCTTATTTAATATTATGTAGATGATTTTTATAGCATAAAATTTAATTTACAAAACAAATTCATTTGGCGTCATGTGGCCGCCACTGGTTCCTCAGATACATTATTCAAGAATTATCAACATTTGCAGGATATTTTTGGGTGAGAAGGAAATCCAAAATGAAAGCTGCTGTTTACTCCACGCTATTTATACTGACTGACGTCTTGTCGCTTCCCATAGACCATGATGGAGAGCGCAGCGTACATGCATGGGCTACTTTCTCCCCACTTCCCCTCCCCTTTGTGGCCAAGTTCTAAGGAATTGGGGACATGGGACCCCTATTCTCTTGATTATTGAAGGTCCCAACATGTGGCCCGCCACCTATCAGACACTTTTTGCATTAAAGGGGTTCTCAAGGATTAGGTTTTTATTTAGAAACAGCGCCACTCCTACCAATGGGTTAGGTCTGGTATTGCAGCTCAGCCCCATTCAAGTAATACCAGAACTAAGTTCTGGACAATGAATGGGACCAGGTCCAGGTTTACGTGAACCATTTAACAATAGAGTCCCAGTGGGCCCCCTTATGCCTGAACGTCTTTCATCCACCCAGTATATTACAGAGCAATAATGTCCCCAGTGATGTTTTTCTCATGGTTTTTGCTGCTTTTGTTTTCCATGTGTGTTTTCGGTAAAAATTACAAAAACATATTTCCCTGCCTTTCCCTGGAAAAAAAAAAAGACACGTGAACATACTCTAAGGTCATGTTCAGACGTGGCAGAGTTTTTCCGCTGTAAATGTTGGTGCAGATTTGGGGCAATTACGCAACGAATCTGCACCAACATTTGCATATTTGACAGGTAATTCTGACGTGGCAGATATCACAGCGGACTTGCCACAGATTTCAGTTTTTGCATTGCAAAGGCTGAAATCTGCAGTGAAAATCCGCTTCTTCTCCGCAATGGAAAGAGCATGCTGGGAAGGGGAAATTCCGCACCACAGCCTGATTTCCGCAAAGTAATTTTCTGCAACATCTGAACTAACTTTCCTAAAAATGTATAGAAAGGAATTGAAAAAAACGTCCGCTGCAGAATTCCACAACAATTCCGCCACGTCTGAACGTGCCCTTAGGGTATGTTCACACACAGGATACGCTGCAGATTTTCTGCAACTAAAAATCTGCAGCAGAATCTGTAGAAAAACGCTGGTAAATCTGTCAAAGAAATCCGCACCAAATAGTGCGTTTTTTCTGCTCATATCGCTGTGGAAACGCGGCGTTTTTTCCGCAGCGGTTTTACCTGTGGATTTAGTGTTAAACATTGGTTATAGCAGAGTGTATGTGCTCCTGCGGATTTCCGCTGCGTAAACGCTATAAAAACCAAAACAAATTTCTGCTCCCTATTGAAGTCTATGGGCCAAACACGCAACATCTCCGCACAGAACACGCAACATAAATTGACATGATGGAGAATTGAAAAATGCACCGCTGAACACTTTCCGCATGACTTTTGTAAGTTTTTAGCGGAAATTCCGCAGCGTTTACGCTATGTGGGAACCCAGCCTAAGGGCTAGTTCACACGGCGTGTTTTGCGTGGTGGGTCCCGCGGAACTATTCCAGCCATCGCCAGGAAGATTCCTCCTGCCACTGCCTTTAATGTGAGGTTCCGGTGGAATCTGCCCGAAGATCAATAGAACGTTTCTTTTTTCCGCTAGCTGAAAAAAAAGGTAGCGGGTAAAGAAGCATCCGGCTCCCATTGAAATTAATGGGAGGCAGAATTTTGCTGCAAAATCTTCCGCAAAAATTTTGCTGTGTGAACAGTGCCTAAGAAGGAGATGTATGCTGCAAAGTTTGTAATTTAACCATTTTACTGCCAGATTTAGGCTATGTTCACACTGAGTATTTTGGGGGAGGAATATCTGCCTCAAAGCTCCAAACGGAATTTTGAGGCAGATATTCCTCCCCCAAAATACTCCGTGTGAATAGCAATGATCGCGCCGTTTTTCGCCCGCGGCCATTGAGCGCCGCGGGCAGAAAACACGCTTTCTCCTGCCTCCCATTGAAGTCAATGGGAGGTCGGAGGCGGAAGCGCCCGAAGATAGGGCATGTCGCTTCTTTTTCCCGCGAGGCAGTTTTACTGCTCGCGGGAAAAAGACGCCGACGCCTCCCATTGAAATCAATGGGAGGCGTTCTCGGGCCGTTTCTGCCGAGTTTTGCGACGCGGTTTCCGCGTCAAAAAACTCGGCAAAAGACCCCGTGTGAACATAGCCTAACAGTGTTTTTTTGGACAGAATTTCCGCTTCGGAAAGCAGCGGTAAAAAAAGGCTCATACTTATGTAATCCGTTGTTATGGCGACACGTCCCTCCTGTGCAGTCCGGTCCGGCCATCTTGGATGACGCTGCAACCCATGTGACCGCTGCTTCCTGTGATTGGCTGTAGCAGTCACATGGGACGCAACGTCATCACAGGAGGCTGGACTCCAGGAAGAAGGAGGACGTTCTGCGTAAGTATGATTTTTTTTCCGTAGTTGCGATTTTTGCTGCGTAATCGCTGTGAATACTCTGCAAAAGTCGCAACACTTGGCTTACTGTTGCGGGTTTTGCATCCCCATTAAATTCAATGGAGAAAACCCGCAACGGAAAATCAACTAAAACGCAGCATAAATTGACGTGCTGCGGAATTAAATTCAACACCGCAGGTCAATTTATTAACGTTTACGCTGCGTTTTTTTCCGCAGCGCGGTCATGGGATTTTCTGAATCTCATCCACTTTGCTGCTACTATAAATGCTGCGGAATTTCCGCAACCTTTACGCTACGTGGGAACCCGGCCTCAGAGTGCTGGAAAGGCCCCCCAACGTCCTGTCCTGCGTATGAGAAACTACACCGGACGTAATGCAGGGCAGAGAGCAGCAGTGGAGCCCGGCATCTGCCCAACCTTGATGCTGGCCCTGATTGGGACTGACCCGCATACCAGACAAAGTCATTGGCAGGAGTGGTGCTGTTTCTGGTAAAAAAAACCTGAAAAAAATTACAATTGTGCACAATCGTGTAAATTCTATAATCAATCCTCATATAAACTGTGTGTGACTTGGTTCGTTCAGTAGGGCTGAAGGGCTCAACAGCGCCACCCGGGAGTTGTGGTAAAACTGTGACATTACCGCAACTTCAGTATTTTCCTATGAGAAAAAAAACAACATGGTCAGACTCAGAGATGATCGTTTGCAATTTTTTTCCCCATAGTCAAAAATGTAAGTTGCGGCCCACTTGCATTAGTCCTGCAGGACACGCGGGTGATGCCATGTTGCGTTGGAGCTCTGGCTTTCAAAAAATTAAAGGGCACCTGTAAATATCAGTACTAGAACCAAATTGTTACGGCTTTCTTAGCTCTGTCTGTGTCTGGGAAAGCTGGGTGACCAGCTATGTTGTTGTTAATGACTCCTGAATGGCAGTTATTCACTGATAGAATCACTGTAAAGGACTTAGCCGTATTGGGGCTCATATTGATGGTCACCCAGCTTTTCCCGGTGGGGATTAATGCCTTTCAGGAAACATGCCGCAGTCGCTGCAGAATCTCCAGTGCCGGGAGGTTGCTCCCATCTGTTGTCAATTGCGTTCTGCCAATATTAGGGGTCAGCAGTCATCGCAGGGAGGTGTCTGCAAAATCTGGAGTAACATCATCCTGTGAAACATCCAACAGAAAATCGTGTTTCCTCAGCAGCTGAAGTGATGTGCCCGGCGCTGGAGTTCAGGTTTTCTAAATCTTCCTGAACAATAACTATTTATCCAGTTCAATTCATGTCTTCTCTGTTTTCTATCCAAAATCTTCATTTACACCAACAGAGGAGGTGACTGGACAATACTCACCAGCAGGGGGAGACACTGGAAATTAAAGGGGTACAGACTGAAAACACCCCATCACTGTGCTTATATACAGACATATTAACTGCTTATCTGCCTCAAAGTAGTCCCCATAGTGTCAGCGTCATACTAATGTCTATAATGCCAGTCCCCATAGTGTCAGCGTCATAGTAATGTCTATAATGCCAGTCCCCATAGTGTCAGCATCATAGTAATGTCTATAATGCCAGTCCCCATAGTGTCAGCATCATAGTAATGTCTATAATGCCAGTCCCCATAGTGTCAGCATCATAGTAATGTCTATAATGCCAGTCCCCATAGTGTCAGCATCATAGTAATGTCTATAATGCCAGTCCCCATAGTGTCAGCATCATAGTAATGTCTATAATGCCAGTCCCCATAGTGTCCGCGTCATAGTAATGTCTATAATGCCAGTCCCCATAGTGTCAGCGTAATACTAATGTCTATAATGCCAGTCCCCATAGTGTCAGCGTAATACTAATGTCTATAATGCCAGTCCCCATAGTGTCAGCGTAATACTAATGTCTATAATGCCAGTCCCCATAGTGTCCGCGTCATAGTAATGTCTATAATGCCAGTCCCCATAGTGTCAGCGTAATACTAATGTCTATAATGCCAGTCCCCATAGTGTCCGCGTCATAGTAATGTCTATAATGCCAGTCCCCATAGTGTCAGCGTCATACTAATGTCTATAATGCCAGTCCCCATAGTGTCAGCGTCATAGTAATGTCTATAATGCCAGTCCCCATAGTGTCAGCGTCATAGTAATGTCTATAATGCCAGTCCCCATAGTATCAGCGTAATACTAATGTCTATAATGCCAGTCCCCATAGTGTCAGCGTAATACTAATGTCTATAATGCCAGTCCCCATAGTGTCAGCGTAATACTAATGTCTATAATGCCAGTCCCCATAGTGTCCGCGTCATAGTAATGTCTATAATGCCAGTCCCCATAGTGTCAGCGTCATAGTAATGTCTATAATGCCAGTCCCCATAGTGTCAGCATCATATTAATGTCTATAATGCCAGTCCCCATAGTGTCCGCGTCATAGTAATGTCTATAATGCCAGTCCCCATAGTGTCAGCGTCATAGTAATGTCTATAATGCCAGTCCCCATAGTGTCAGCGTCATAGTAATGTCTATAATGCCAGTCCCCATAGTGTCAGCGTCATAGTAATGTCTATAATGCCAGTCCCCATAGTGTCAGCGTAATACTAATGTCTATAATGCCAGTCCCCATAGAGTCCGCGTCATAGTAATGTCTATAATGCCAGTCCCCATAGTGTCAGCGTCATACTAATGTCTATAATGCCAGTCCCCATAGTGTCAGCGTCATACTAATGTCTATAATGCCAGTCCCCATAGTGTCAGCGTCATAGTAATGTCTATAATGCCAGTCCCCATAGTGTCAGCGTCATAGTAATGTCTATAATGCCAGTCCCCATAGTGTCAGCGTCATAGTAATGTCTATAATGCCAGTCCCCATAGTATCAGCATAATACTAATGTCTATAATGCCAGTCCCCATAGTGTCAGCGTCATAGTAATGTCTATAATGCCAGTCCCCATAGTGTCAGCATCATATTAATGTCTATAATGCCAGTCCCCATAGTGTCAGCGTCATAGTAATGTCTATAATGCCAGTCCCCATAGTGTCAGCGTAATACTAATGTCTATAATGCCAGTCCCCATAGTGTCAGCGTCATACTAATGTCTATAATGCCAGTCCCCATAGTGTCAGCGTCATAGTAATGTCTATAATGCCAGTCCCCATAGTATCAGCATAATACTAATGTCTATAATGCCAGTCCCCATAGTGTCAGCGTCATACTAATGTCTATAATGCCAGTCCCCATAGTGTCAGCGTCATAGTAATGTCTATAATGCCAGTCCCCATAGTGTCAGCGTAATACTAATGTCTATAATGCCAGTCCCCATAGTGTCAGCGTCATAGTAATGTCTATAATGCCAGTCCCCATAGTGTCAGCGTCATAGTAATGTCTATAATGCCAGTCCCCATAGTGTCAGCGTCATACTAATGTCTATAATGCCAGTCCCCATAGTGTCAGCGTCATAGTAATGTCTATAATGCCAGTCCCCATAGTGTCAGCGTCATAGTAATGTCTATAATGCCGGTCCCCATAGTGTCCGCGTCATAGTAATGTCTATAATGCCAGTCCCCATAGTGTCAGCGTCATAGTAATGTCTATAATGCCAGTCCCCATAGTGTTAGCGTCATAGTAATGTCTATAATGCCAGTCCCCATAGTGTCCGCGTCATAGTAATGTCTATAATGCCAGTCCCCATAGTATCAGCATAATACTAATGTCTATAATGCCAGTCCCCATAGTGTCAGCGTAATACTAATGTCTATAATGCCAGTCCCCATAGTGTCAGCGTCATAGTAATGTCTATAATGCCAGTCCCCATAGTGTCAGCGTCATAGTAATGTCTATAATGCCAGTCCCCATAGTGTCAGCGTCATAGTAATGTCTATAATGCCAGTCCCCATAGTGTCAGCATCATAGTAATGTCTATAATGCCAGTCCCCATAGTGTCAGCATCATAGTAATGTCTATAATGCCAGTCCCCATAGTGTCCGCGTCATAGTAATGTCTATAATGCCAGTCCCCATAGTGTCCGCGTCATAGTAATGTCTATAATGCCAGTCCCCATAGTGTCAGCGTAATACTAATGTCTATAATGCCAGTCCCCATAGTGTCCGCGTCATAGTAATGTCTATAATGCCAGTCCCCATAGTGTCAGCGTCATAGTAATGTCTATAATGCCAGTCCCCATAGTGTCAGCATCATATTAATGTCTATAATGCCAGTCCCCATAGTGTCCGCGTCATAGTAATGTCTATAATGCCAGTCCCCATAGTGTCAGCGTCATAGTAATGTCTATAATGCCAGTCCCCATAGTGTCAGCGTCATTGTGATGGCAGGAAGGAGGTGAAGGGAAAGTGAGCCCTAATCTACCCACCGCCCTGTCCCTGCCTACTTGCAACGACCCGCCCTAGGCGACGAGGTACAACTGGGCGGCGGTCCCTACGCTGTCTAAGTGCACAGGAAAACAAACAGGGAACACGCAAGGGAAGGGGCAGTAGCCACGGAACGCCACGAGGAAACGGAGCGGCGAACGAACAGTCAGGACCAGGACGAAGTGAGTAACCCGAGCGGGCACGGAGACAGAAGCAAGCCAGGGGCAAAGCAAAGCAAAGCAAGTCAAGTCAAGGAGAACTGCAGCAAGGCAGAAGCACGGCAGAAGCAGGCTGGAGCAAGCAGCAGTGGGGCCAGGAATCCAAAAGAATAACAAGCAATGAGGAAGAGAAAACTGCAGGTATAAATGGACAGGGGGCGGAGCTAACTCTGACTGACCAGGCCGCGATAGGCTCTCCCACTCCTGAGCCTGCCACCCTGATTGGTGGGAGCCGGTGTCAGTCTAAGAGGTCTGGCCTCAGGTGTCGACTGATTAACCCTGGGAATCTCCACAGACGTAGTGCCTGGCAGATCCTTTACAGTACTCCCCCTTTTATGAGGGGCCACCGGACCCTTACTAAGAGGACCCGGTTTAGTGGGGAAGAGAAGGTGGAACCTCCTGACCAATACCCCAGCGTGAACATCTCGAGCAGGTACCCAAGTCCTCTCCTCCGGCCCGTATCCTCTCCAATGGACCAGGTACTGGAGGGAGCCCTGGATCATCCTACTGTCCACAATCTTGGCCACCTCGAATTCCACCCCCTCAGGGGTGAGAACGGGAACAGGAGGTTTCCTAGAGGGGGACCAGGACGGGGAGCAGCGTTTAAGGAGGGAAGCATGAAAGACGTCGTGTATGCGGAAGGATGGGGGCAGCTCCAGACGGAAGGATACAGGGTTGAGGACTTCAATGACCTTATAAGGCCCAATAAATCGGGGAGCAAACTTCCTGGACGGGACCTTAAGGCGCAAGTTCCTGGACGACAACCAGACCAAATCCCCGACGACAAACCGGGGGTTAGCAGAACGTCTACTATCCGCCTGAATCTTTTGTGCGCTCTGGGACGCCTCTAGGTTCTTCTGAACCTGGGCCCAGACAGTGCACAGTTCCCGATGAACATCCTCTACCTCAGGATTATTGGAACAACCAGGGGAGACGGAGGAGAACCTTGGGTTAAACCCGAAATTACAGAAAAACGGGGAGACCCCTGACGAGTTACTGACCCGGTTATTCAGGGAAAATTCAGCAAGGGGAAGGAATGAGACCCAATCGAATTGACAGTCAGAGATGAAACACCTTAAATATTGTTCCAGGGATTGGTTGGTCCTTTCCGTTTGGCCGTTAGTTTCGGGATGGAAGGCGGAGGAGAAGGACAGATCAATCTCCAACTTTTTACAAAAGGCTCTCCAAAATAAGGAAACAAATTGTACCCCTCTGTCCGAAACGATATTGACTGGGGCCCCATGGAGACGCAGGATGTGTTTCACAAACAAAGAAGCTAACGTCTTGGCGTTAGGTAGCTTCTTAAGGGGCACAAAGTGGCACATCTTGCTGAAGCGGTCGACTACCACCCACACCACCGACTTGCCCTGAGATGGAGGCAAATCGGTGATAAAATCCATGGAGATATGGGTCCAAGGTCTCTGGGGAATGGGCAAGGGACGTAGTAGGCCCGCAGGTCGGGACCTAGGGGTTTTGGACCTAGCGCAAACCTCACAAGCGGCGACGTAAGCCCTAACATCTTTAGGCAACCCAGGCCACCAATAGTTTCTGGTAATGAGGTGTTTGGTGCCCAAGATGCCAGGATGACCAGATAGAGCGGAGTCATGGTTTTCCCTGAGTACCCTCAGCCGGTATTGCAGGGGAACAAACAGTTTGTCCCCAGGGACGTTCCCGGGAGCTGCACCCTGATCAGCCGCGATATCAGAAGCTAAATCAGAATCCGTGGCAGAGACGATTATACCAGGGGGTAAAATACAAGCGGGATCCTTCTCGGAAGGAGGATTGGCCATGAAACTACGTGACAGAGCATCAGCCTTAATATTCTTGGACCCAGCCCTATAGGTAACCAAGAAATTAAATCTGGTAAAGAATAGTGCCCACCGAGCTTGTCTAGGATTAAGCCTCCGGGCCGATTCTAGGAAAACCAGATTCTTGTGATCCGTAAGGACCGTTACCTGGTGTCTGGCCCCCTCCAGGAAGTGCCGCCACTCCTCAAAAGCCCATTTAATGGCTAGAAGTTCGCGGTTGCCAATATCATAGTTACTCTCCGTGGGCGAAAACTTCCTAGAGAAGTAAGCACAGGGGCGGAGATGGGTGAGGGAGCTGGTACCCTGGGACAAGACGGCCCCCACTCCCACCTCGGAAGCGTCAACCTCCACAATAAATGGCTCCTCTTGGTTGGGCTGAATCAGCACGGGGGCCGAGATAAAGCACTTCTTGAGAGTCTCAAAGGCCTGGACGGCCTCAGGGGGCCAATGGAGGACATCAGCACCCTTGCGGGTAAGGTCCGTAAGAGGCTTAGCGACGACCGAGAAGTTGGCAATAAATCTCCTGTAATAGTTGGCGAACCCTAAAAAACACTGTAACGCCTTAAGGGAGGCAGGTTGGACCCATTCCGCCACAGCTTGAACCTTGGCAGGGTCCATGCGGAATTCATGAGGAGTGAGGATTTGCCCTAAAAATGGTATCTCCTGTACCCCAAAGACACATTTTTCAGTCTTAGCAAACAGATTATTCTCCCGAAGGACCTGGAGCACCTTCCTGACATGCTCCACGTGAGAGGACCAGTCCTTGGAAAACACCAGTATGTCATCAAGGTACACAACAAGAAAATTACCCAGGTACTCTCTCAGGATTTCATTAATAAAATTCTGGAAGACAGCAGGGGCGTTACACAACCCAAAGGGCATGACCAGGTATTCGAAATGACCCTCGGGTGTGTTGAACGCAGTTTTCCACTCATCCCCCTCTTTGATGCGGATAAGGTTATATGCCCCCCGTAGATCGAACTTAGAAAACCATTGGGCTCCCTGAACCTGATTAAAAAGATCCGGAATCAAAGGAAGTGGGTACTGGTTCCTTACAGTGACCTTATTCAGGTTACGATAATCAATGCACGGCCTAAGACCACCATCCTTCTTCCCCACGAAGAAGAAGCCAGCACCTACAGGAGAAGTCGAGGGGCGAATGAAACCCTTGGCCAGGCATTCCTGGATATACACCCTCATGGCTTCACGTTCAGGACATGAAAGATTAAATATCCTACCTTTAGGAAGCTTGGCACCAGGCACCAAATCGATAGCGCAATCGTAATCTCTATGGGGGGGCAACACCTCGGAGGCCTCCTTAGAAAACACATCGGCGAAGTCCTGAACGAACTCAGGAAGCGTGTTTACCTCCTCCCGGGGAGAAATAGAGTTAACAGAAAGACATGACATAAGACATTCATTACCCCATTTGGTGAGATCCCCAGTATTCCAATCAAACGTGGGATTATGCAACTGCAACCAGGGAAGGCCTAAAACCAGATCAGACGATAATCCCTGCATTACCAGTACAGAGCACTGCTCCAAATGCATGGAGCCAACCAGGAGTTCAAAAACAGGAGTATGCTGAGTAAAATAACCATTAGCAAGGGGAGTAGAGTCGATTCCTACTACAGGGATAGGATAAGGTAAATCAATACAAGGCATCTTTAGAGACATAGCAAATTCCACAGACATGATATTAGCAGATGAGCCAGAATCCACGAAAGCACTGCCCGTGGCAGACCGGCCAGCAAACGAGACCTGAAAGGGAAGCAAAATTTTATTGCGTTTCACATTAACGGGAAATACCTGTGCGCCCAAGTGACCTCCCCGATGATCACTTAGGCGCGGAAGTTTTCCGGCTTCTTATTCTTGCGCCTGGGACAGGTGTTCAGTAGATGCTTGTCGTCCCCACAGTAGAAGCAGAGACCGTTCATTCTGCGAAACTCCCTACGTTGTCGAGGGGACATGGAGGCCCCGAGTTGCATAGGTACCTCCGAGTCCTCCGTGGAGGGGCGAGGAGGCGGGACCTCGGGGGGGATCGCAGAAAAGTCAGAGGGGAGCACACTGAAGCGTTCTAGCTGACGTTCCCTGAGACGTCGGTCAAGTCGTACTGCTAGGGCCATAACCTGGTCAAGAGAGTCAGACGAGGGGTAGCTAACCAGCAGATCCTTCAGGGCGTCAGATAATCCTAACCTAAACTGGCACCTTAGGGCCGGATCGTTCCACTGAGAAGCTACGCACCACTTCCTAAAATCAGAACAGTATTCCTCAACCGGTCTCCTACCCTGACGTAAGGTCACCAACTGACTCTCGGCTAAAGCAGTCCTGTCAGTCTCGTCGTAAATGAGTCCGAGGGCAGAGAAAAAACGATCAACAGAGGAAAGTTCAGGGGCGTCAGGAGCCAAGGAGAAGGCCCACTCTTGGGGCCCTTCCTGGAGTCGGGATATGATGATACCCACCCGCTGGTTCTCGGAACCTGAGGAGTGGGGCTTAAGGCGGAAATATAGTCTGCAACTCTCCCGGAAGGAGAGAAACGTCTTACGGTCCCCTGAAAACCGGTCAGGTAACTTGAGGTCGGGTTCTAGAGGTGAGGTGGTGCGCCCAACCCTTTGGGCCAGGGCCTGGACCTGTAGGGAGAGGCCCTGCATCTGCTGGGTCAGGGTCTCAAGGGGGTCCATGATAGCGACAGCGTAGGAGAAATGGTAGACTAGGTAAGGGCTTGTTATTCTGTGATGGCAGGAAGGAGGTGAAGGGAAAGTGAGCCCTAATCTACCCACCGCCCTGTCCCTGCCTACTTGCAACGACCCGCCCTAGGCGACGAGGTACAACTGGGCGGCGGTCCCTACGCTGTCTAAGTGCACAGGAAAACAAACAGGGAACACGCAAGGGAAGGGGCAGTAGCCACGGAACGCCACGAGGAAACGGAGCGGCGAACGAACAGTCAGGACCAGGACGAAGTGAGTAACCCGAGCGGGCACGGAGACAGAAGCAAGCCAGGGGCAAAGCAAAGCAAAGCAAGTCAAGTCAAGGAGAACTGCAGCAAGGCAGAAGCACGGCAGAAGCAGGCTGGAGCAAGCAGCAGTGGGGCCAGGAATCCAAAAGAATAACAAGCAATGAGGAAGAGAAAACTGCAGGTATAAATGGACAGGGGGCGGAGCTAACTCTGACTGACCAGGCCGCGATAGGCTCTCCCACTCCTGAGCCTGCCACCCTGATTGGTGGGAGCCGGTGTCAGTCTAAGAGGTCTGGCCTCAGGTGTCGACTGATTAACCCTGGGAATCTCCACAGACGTAGTGCCTGGCAGATCCTTTACAGTCATAGTAATGTCTATAATGCCAGTCCCCATAGTGTCAGCGTCATAGTAATGTCTATAATGCCAGTCCCCATAGTATCAGCATAATACTAATGTCTATAATGCCAGTCCCCATAGTATCAGCATAATACTAATGTCTATAATGCCAGTCCCCATAGAGTCCGCGTCATAGTAATGTCTATAATGCCAGTCCCCATAGTGTCAGCGTCATACTAATGTCTATAATGCCAGTCCCCATAGTGTCCGCGTCATAGTAATGTCTATAATGCCAGTCCCCATAGTGTCAGCGTCATAGTAATGTCTATAATGCCAGTCCCCATAGTGTCAGCGTCATAGTAATGTCTATAATGCCAGTCCCCATAGTATCAGCATAATACTAATGTCTATAATGCCAGTCCCCATAGTGTCAGCGTAATACTAATGTCTATAATGCCAGTCCCCATAGAGTCCGCGTCATAGTAATGTCTATAATGCCAGTCCCCATAGTGTCAGCGTCATACTAATGTCTATAATGCCAGTCCCCATAGTGTCCGCGTCATAGTAATGTCTATAATGCCAGTCCCCATAGTGTCAGCGTAATACTAATGTCTATAATGCCAGTCCCCATAGTGTCCGCGTCATAGTAATGTCTATAATGCCAGTCCCCATAGAGTCCGCGTCATACTAATGTCTATAATGCCAGTCCCCATAGTGTCAGCGTCATACTAATGTCTATAATGCCAGTCCCCATAGTGTCAGCGTCATAGTAATGTCTATAATGCCAGTCCCCATAGTGTCAGCGTCATAGTAATGTCTATAATGCCAGTCCCCATAGTGTCAGCGTCATAGTAATGTCTATAATGCCAGTCCCCATAGTATCAGCATAATACTAATGTCTATAATGCCAGTCCCCATAGTGTCAGCGTCATAGTAATGTCTATAATGCCAGTCCCCATAGTGTCAGCATCATATTAATGTCTATAATGCCAGTCCCCATAGTGTCAGCGTCATAGTAATGTCTATAATGCCAGTCCCCATAGTGTCAGCATCATATTAATGTCTATAATGCCAGTCCCCATAGTGTCAGCATAATACTAATGTCTATAATGCCAGTCCCCATAGTGTCAGCGTCATACTAATGTCTATAATGCCAGTCCCCATAGTGTCAGCGTCATAGTAATGTCTATAATGCCGGTCCCCATAGTGTCCGCGTCATAGTAATGTCTATAATGCCAGTCCCCATAGTATCAGCATAATACTAATGTCTATAATGCCAGTCCCCATAGTGTCAGCGTCATACTAATGTCTATAATGCCAGTCCCCATAGTGTCAGCGTCATAGTAATGTCTATAATGCCAGTCCCCATAGTGTCAGCGTAATACTAATGTCTATAATGCCAGTCCCCATAGTGTCAGCGTCATAGTAATGTCTATAATGCCAGTCCCCATAGTGTCAGCGTCATAGTAATGTCTATAATGCCAGTCCCCATAGTGTCAGCGTCATACTAATGTCTATAATGCCAGTCCCCATAGTGTCAGCGTCATAGTAATGTCTATAATGCCAGTCCCCATAGTGTTAGCGTCATAGTAATGTCTATAATGCCAGTCCCCATAGTGTCCGCGTCATAGTAATGTCTATAATGCCAGTCCCCATAGTATCAGCATAATACTAATGTCTATAATGCCAGTCCCCATAGTGTCAGCGTAATACTAATGTCTATAATGCCAGTCCCCATAGTGTCAGCGTCATAGTAATGTCTATAATGCCAGTCCCCATAGTGTCAGCGTCATAGTAATGTCTATAATGCCAGTCCCCATAGTGTCAGCGTCATAGTAATGTCTATAATGCCAGTCCCCATAGTATCAGCGTAATACTAATGTCTATAATGCCAGTCCCCATAGTATCAGCGTAATACTAATGTCTATAATGCCAGTCCCCATAGTGTCAGCGTCATATTAATGTCTATAATGCCAGTCCCCATAGTGTCAGCATCATATTAATGTCTATAATGCCAGTCCCCATAGTGTCAGCGTCATACTAATGTCTATAATGCCAGTCCCCATAGTGTCAGCGTCATAGCAATGTCTATAATGCCAGTCCCCATAGTGTCAGCGTAATACTAATGTCTATAATGCCAGTCCCCATAGTGTCAGCGTCATAGTAATGTCTATAATGCCAGTCCCCATAGTGTCAGCGTCATAGTAATGTCTATAATGCCAGTCCCCATAGTGTCAGCGTCATAGTAATGTCTATAATGCCAGTACCCATAGTGTCCGCGTCATAGTAATGTCTATAATGCCAGTCCCCATAGTGTCAGCGTCATAGTAATGTCTATAATGCCGGTCCCCATAGTGTTAGCGTCATAGTAATGTCTATAATGCCAGTCCCCATAGTGTCAGCGTCATAGTAATGTCTATAATGCCAGTCCCCATAGTGTCAGCGTAATACTAATGTCTATAATGCCAGTCCCCATAGTGTCAGCGTCATAGTAATGTCTATAATGCCAGTCCCCATAGTGTCAGCGTAATACTAATGTCTATAATGCCAGTCCCCATAGTGTCAGCGTCATAGTAATGTCTATAATGCCAGTCCCCATAGTGTCAGCGTCATAGTAATGTCTATAATGCCAGTCCCCATAGTGTCAGCATCATATTAATGTCTATAATGCCAGTCCCCATAGTGTCCGCGTCATAGTAATGTCTATAATGCCGGTCCCCATAGTGTCCGCGTCATAGTAATGTCTATAATGCCAGTCCCCATAGTGTCAGCGTCATAGTAATGTCTATAATGCCGGTCCCCATAGTGTCCGCGTCATAGTAATGTCTATAATGCCAGTCCCCATAGTGTCCGCGTCATAGTAATGTCTATAATGCCAGTCCCCATAGTGTCCGCGTCATAGTAATGTCTATAATGCCGGTGTAATGGCAGGAAGGAGGTGAAGGGAAAGTGAGCCCTAATCTACCCACCGCCCTGTCCCTGCCTACTTGCAACGACCCGCCCTAGGCGACGAGGTACAACTGGGCGGCGGTCCCTACGCTGTCTAAGTGCACAGGAAAACAAACAGGGAACACGCAAGGGAAGGGGCAGTAGCCACGGAACGCCACGAGGAAACGGAGCGGCGAACGAACAGTCAGGACCAGGACGAAGTGAGTCACCCAAGCGGGCACGGAGACAGAAGCAAGCCAGGGGCAAAGCAAAGCAGGTCAAGCAGAACTGCAGCAAGGCAGAAGCACGGCAGGAGCAGGCTGGAGCAAGCAGCAGTGGGGCCAGGAATCCAAAAGAATTACAAGCGCTGAGGGAGAGAACAGGGCAGGTAATAAAGGACAGGGGGCGGAGCTAACTCCGACAGACCAGGCCGCGATAGGCTCTCCCACTCCTGAGCCTGCCACCCTGGTTGGTGGGAGATGGTGTCAGTCGAACAGGTCTGGCCTCAGGTGTGGATTGATTAATCCCAGGAGTATACCTAGATGAAGTACCTGGCAGATCCCTAACAGTACTCCCCCTTTTATGAGGGGCCACCGGACCCTTACTAAGGGGACCCGGTTTAGTGGGGAAGAGAAGGTGGAACCTCCTGATCAATACCCCAGCGTGAACATCACGGGCAGGTACCCAAGTCCTCTCCTCCGGCCCGTATCCTCTCCAATGGACCAGGTACTGGAGGGAGCCCTGGACCATCCTACTGTCCATAATCTTGGCCACCTCGAATTCCACCCCCTCAGGGGTGAGAACGGGAACAGGAGGTTTCCTCGAGGGGGACCAGGACGGGGAGCAGCGTTTAAGGAGGGAGGCATGGAAGACGTCATGTATGCGAAAGGATGGGGGGAGCTCCAGACGGAAGGATACAGGGTTGAGGACTTCAATGATCTTATAAGGTCCAATAAATCGGGGAGCAAACTTCCTGGACGGGACCTTAAGGCGCAAGTTCCTGGACGACAACCAGACCAAATCCCCGACGACAAACCGGGGGTTAGCAGAACGTCTACTATCCGCCTGAATCTTTTGTGCGCTCTGGGACGCCTCTAGGTTCTTCTGAACCTGGGCCCAGACTGTGCACAATTCCCGATGAACATCCTCTACCTCAGGATTATTGGAACAACCAGGGGAGACGGAGGAGAACCTTGGGTTAAACCCGAAATTACAGAAAAACGGGGAGACCCCTGACGAGTTACTGACCCGGTTATTCAGGGAAAATTCAGCAAGGGGAAGGAATGAGACCCAATCGAATTGACAGTCAGAGATGAAACACCTTAAATATTGTTCCAGGGATTGGTTGGTCCTTTCCGTTTGGCCATTAGTTTCGGGATGGAAGGCGGAGGAGAAGGACAGATCAATCTCCAACTTTTTACAAAAAGCTCTCCAAAATAAGGAAACAAATTGTACCCCTCTGTCAGAAACGATATTGACTGGGGCCCCATGGAGACGCAGGATGTGTTTCACAAACAAAGAAGCTAACGTCTTGGCGTTAGGTAGCTTCTTAAGGTGCACAAAGTGGCACATCTTGCTGAAGCGGTCGACTACCACCCACACCACCGACTTGCCCTGAGATGGAGGCAAATCGGTGATAAAATCCATGGAGATATGGGTCCAAGGTCTCTGGGGAATGGGCAAGGAACGTAGTAGGCCCGCAGGTCGGGACCTAGGGGTTTTGGACCTAGCGCAAACCTCACAAGCGGCGACGTAAGCCCTAACGTCTTTAGGCAACCCAGGCCACCAATAGTTTCTGGTAATGAGGTGTTTGGTGCCCAAGATGCCAGGATGACCAGATAGAGCGGAGTCATGGTTTTCCCTGAGTACCCTCAGCCGGTATTGCAGGGGAACAAACAGTTTGTCCCCAGGGACGTTCCCGGGAGCTGCACCCTGATCAGCCGCGATATCAGAAGCTAAATCAGAATCCGTGGCAGAGACGATTATACCAGGGGGTAAAATACAAGCAGGATCCTTCTCGGAAGGAGGATTGGCCATGAAACTACGTGACAGAGCATCAGCCTTAATATTCTTGGACCCAGCCCTATAGGTAACCAAGAAATTAAATCTGGTAAAGAATAGTGCCCACCGAGCTTGTCTAGGATTAAGCCTCCGGGCCGATTCTAGGAAAACCAGATTCTTGTGATCCGTAAGGACCGTTACCTGGTGTCTGGCCCCCTCCAGGAAGTGCCGCCACTCCTCAAAAGCCCATTTAATGGCTAGAAGTTCGCGGTTGCCAATATCGTAGTTACTCTCCGTGGGCGAAAACTTCCTAGAGAAGTAAGCACAGGGGCGGAGATGGGTGAGGGAGCTGGTACCCTGGGACAAGACGGCCCCCACTCCCACCTCGGAAGCGTCAACCTCCACAATAAATGGCTCCTCTTGGTTGGGCTGAATCAGCACGGGGGCCGAGATAAAGCACTTCTTGAGAGTCTCAAAGGCCTGGACGGCCTCAGGGGGCCAATGGAGGACATCAGCACCCTTGCGGGTAAGGTCCGTAAGAGGCTTAGCGACGACCGAGAAGTTGGCAATAAATCTCCTGTAATAGTTGGCGAACCCGAAAAAACACTGTAACGCCTTAAGGGAGGCAGGTTGGACCCATTCCGCCACAGCCTGAACCTTGGCAGGGTCCATGCGGAATTCATGAGGAGTGAGGATTTGCCCTAAAAATGGTATCTCCTGTACCCCAAAGACACATTTTTCAGTCTTAGCAAACAGATTATTCTCCCGAAGGACCTGGAGCACCTTCCTGACATGCTCCACGTGGGAGGACCAGTCCTTGGAAAACACCAGTATGTCATCAAGGTACACAACAAGAAAATTACCCAGGTACTCTCTCAGGATTTCATTAATAAAATTCTGGAAGACAGCAGGGGCATTACACAACCCAAAGGGCATGACCAGGTATTCGAAATGACCCTCGGGTGTGTTGAACGCAGTTTTCCACTCATCCCCCTCTTTGATGCGGATAAGGTTATATGCCCCCCGTAGATCGAACTTAGAAAACCATTGGGCTCCCTGAACCTGATTAAAAAGATCCGGAATCAAAGGAAGTGGGTACTGGTTCCTTACGGTGACCTTATTCAGGTTACGATAATCAATGCACGGCCTAAGACCACCATCCTTCTTCCCCACGAAGAAGAAGCCAGCACCTACAGGAGAAGTCGAGGGGCGAATGAAACCCTTGGCCAGGCATTCTTGGATATACACCCTCATAGCTTCACGTTCAGGACATGAAAGATTAAATATCCTACCCTTAGGAAGCTTGGCACCAGGCACCAAATCGATAGCGCAATCGTAATCTCTATGGGG
Organism: Rhinoderma darwinii; assembly: GCF_050947455.1. NCBI lineage: Eukaryota > Metazoa > Chordata > Amphibia > Anura > Rhinodermatidae > Rhinoderma > Rhinoderma darwinii. The sequence goes on along the minus strand of NC_134695.1, from coordinate 68,856,347 downwards.
GGGCAACACCTCGGAGGCCTCCTTAGAAAACACATCGGCGAAGTCCTGAACAAACTCAGGAAGCGTGTTTACCTCCTCCCGGGGAGAAATAGAGTTAACAGAAAGACATGACATAAGACATTCATTACCCCATTTGGTGAGATCCCCAGTATTCCAATCAAACGTGGGATTATGCAACTGCAACCAGGGAAGGCCTAAAACCAGATCAGACGATAATCCCTGCATCACCAGTACAGAGCACTGCTCCAAATGCATGGAGCCAACCAGGAGTTCAAAAACAGGAGTATGCTGAGTAAAATAACCATTAGCAAGGGGGGTTGAGTCGATTCCTACTACAGGGATAGGATAAGGTAAATCAATACAAGGCATCTTTAGAGACATAGCAAATTCCACAGACATGATATTGGCAGATGAGCCAGAATCCACGAAAGCACTGCCCGTGGCAGACCGGCCAGCAAACGAGACCTGAAAGGGAAGCAAAATTTTATTGCGTTTCACATTAACGGGAAATACCTGTGCGCCCAAGTGACCTCCCCGATGATCACTTAGGCGCGGAAGTTTTCCGGCTTCTTATTCTTGCGCCTGGGACAGGTGTTCAGTAGATGCTTGTCGTCCCCACAGTAGAAGCAGAGACCATTCATTCTGCGAAACTCCCTACGTTGTCGAGGGGACATGGAGGCCCCGAGTTGCATAGGTATCTCCGAGTCCTCCGTGGAGGGGCGAGGAGACGGGACCTCGGGGGGGATCGCAGAAAAGTCAGAGGGGAGCACACTGAAGCGTTCTAGCTGACGTTCCCTGAGACGTCGGTCAAGTCGTACTGCTAGGGCCATAACCTGGTCAAGGGAGTCAGACGAGGGGTAGCTAACCAGCAGATCCTTCAGGGCGTCAGATAATCCTAACCTAAACTGGCACCTTAGGGCCGGATCGTTCCACTGAGAAGCTACGCACCACTTCCTAAAATCAGAACAGTATTCCTCAACCGGTCTCCTACCCTGACGTAAGGTCACCAGCTGACTCTCGGCTAAAGCAGTCCTGTCAGTCTCGTCGTAAATGAGTCCGAGGGCAGAGAAAAAACGATCAACAGAGGAAAGTTCAGGGGCGTCAGGAGCCAAGGAGAAGGCCCACTCTTGGGGCCCTTCCTGGAGTCGGGATATGATGATACCCACCCGCTGGTTCTCGGAACCTGAGGAGTGGGGCTTTAGGCGGAAATACAGTCTGCAACTCTCCCGGAAGGAGAGAAACGTCTTACGGTCCCCTGAGAACCGGTCAGGTAACTTGAGGTCGGGTTCTAGAGGTGAGGTGAGGGGTACTACTAAAGCAGCGTCACCCTGATTGACCCTTTGGGCCAGGGCCTGGACCTGTAGGGAGAGGCCCTGCATCTGCTGGGTCAGGGTCTCAAGGGGGTCCATGATAGCGTCAGCGTAGGAGAAATGGTAGACTAGGTAAGGGCTTGTAATTATGTAATGGCAGGAAGGAGGTGAAGGGAAAGTGAGCCCTAATCTACCCACCGCCCTGTCCCTGCCTACTTGCAACGACCCGCCCTAGGCGACGAGGTACAACTGGGCGGCGGTCCCTACGCTGTCTAAGTGCACAGGAAAACAAACAGGGAACACGCAAGGGAAGGGGCAGTAGCCACAGAACGCCACGAGGAAACGGAGCGGCGAACGAACAGTCAGGACCAGGACGAAGTGAGTACACCCAAGCGGGCACGGAGACAGAAGCAAGCCAGGGGCAAAGCAAAGCAGGTCAAGCAGAACTGCAGCAAGGCAGAAGCACGGCAGGAGCAGGCTGGAGCAAGCAGCAGTGGGGCCAGGAATCCAAAAGAATTACAAGCGCTGAGGGAGAGAACAGGGCAGGTAATAAAGGACAGGGGGCGGAGCTAACTCCGACAGACCAGGCCGCGATAGGCTCTCCCACTCCTGAGCCTGCCACCCTGGTTGGTGGGAGATGGTGTCAGTCGAACAGGTCTGGCCTCAGGTGTGGATTGATTAATCCCAGGAGTATACCTAGATGAAGTACCTGGCAGATCCCTAACAGCCGGTCCCCATAGTGTCAGCGTCATAGTAATGTCTATAATGCCAGTCCCCATAGTGTCAGCGTCATAGTAATGTCTATAATGCCAGTCCCCATAGTGTCAGCGTCATAGTAATGTCTATAATGCCAGTCCCCATAGTGTCAGCGTCATAGTAATGCATAAAATGCCAGCTTCACAGTAGTCCCCTTAGTATCAGCATCATAGTAATACCATGCCTCTCAAACTTCTCGGATTCAGTGGGGCAGTCCCGGATTCCAGGCAGGGTCCCGCTGTCCCGGGTGGCCGGGGTATGGCCCGCTATCAACTGGATCTGCGTCCTCAGGACGCAGATACAGTTGAATCCAATACTGAAGCAGGGAACCGTCCTCTCCCTGCTTCAGCATTAGTTCAGAGTGGAGGACCAGAGGGAGCTATCTATAGGGGAGTTGGCGCGATCTTCAAGATGGGTGTGGTACTATCTACATTGGCACTATCTACATGGGCACCTCTCCCTTGTAGATAGTGCCATAAAGCCCCCTGCCCCCTGTAGATAGCGCCATACAGCTTCCCCTGTGTATAGTACAACACAGCCCCCCTAAGTAGTGCCACACAGCCCCCTTTGTATATAGTGCCACCCTGCTCCCCCTTGTTTATAGTGCCACCCTGCTCCCCTTGTATATAGTGCCACCTACTCCCCCTCCTTGTATATAATGCCACCCTGCTCCCCCCTTGTATATAATGCCACCCTGCTCCCCCCTTGTATATAGTGCCACCCTGCTCCTTCCCTTGTATTTAGTGGCACTCTGCTCCCCCCTTGTGTATAGTACCACCCTGCTCTCCCCTTGTATATAGTGCCACCCTGCTCCTCCCCTTGTATATAATGCCACCCTGCTCCCCCCTTGTATATAGTGCCACCCTGCTCTCCCCTTGTATATAGTGCCACCCTGCTCCCCCCTTGTATATAATGCCACCCTGCTCCCCCCTTGTATATAGTGCCACCCTGCTCCTTCCCTTGTATTTAGTGGCACTCTGCTCCCCCCTTGTGTATAGTGCCACCCTGCTCTCCCCTTGTATATAGTGCCACCCTGCTCCTCCCCTTGTATTTAGTGCCACCCTGCTCCCCCCTTGTATATAGTGTCACCCTGCTCCCCCCTTGTATACAGCTCCACTCTGCTCCCCCCCTTGTATATAGTGGCACACAGACCCCCCCAAAAAAAAATATATTGTACTTACCTTGCCCTGTTCCTGGGACGGACGGAACGCTGCACATCCTCCGGGCAGGACACATGCGCAGACCAGTGTGATGCAGGGACGTCATCACGCCGGCCTGCGCAGGGAGTCTTCCCAGCGCCTTATAGGCTGCAGGCCTAACATGGCCTGCAGACTATAGTATTCATTTGTATTTGCGTCCTGAGGACGCAGGTACAAGTGAATGTGGCTGTCGCTACCACCGGGGCCCACTCTGGTGCTAGCGACGCCACTGGGCATGAGGGGGCCCGTGCCTCCCGGCCCATAAATGTTAGGGGCCGGGCGGCGCGGGCCCCGTAGTGGTGTCGCCACCGCTATAGCAGCCATACTTGCTGCTAGCGACACCACCGGGCATGGGGGGCCGTGTCGGTGGCCAGCATGGGCCCCCTCATACCGCGGACCCCGTAACAGTTAGTACTTAGTTGAACATGATATTGACAGGTTTCCAGCCTCTGAATATAAACAAGAATGTTATCATTTGCTGAAAGCAAAAAATAGTTTCTAAAAAATAGTGAGAAATTAAAACACAAAATACAATCGAGTCCCATTATTATGAGCAGCAGTAAATATCCAGAATAACCGCCGTGTGCAGCGCGGACAGCAGTAGACGGGTGGGGAGTGATTCAATACTGTTCTGGTCGGTGGTCTCCGGTATCTGGCGCCGTGCTGACTGCAGAGCATCCCACATTTGCCTGGCTGGTGCGTGGGAAGGATCCATAGAGCGAACAAGACTATCCAGGTCCCACAGATGCTCAATTGGGTTCAGGTCTGGTGAAGTAGGGGCCAGGGAAGTACTTGGAAGTCTTGGTCGTGCTCTTCCTGCCACTGCTGGACATTTCTAGCCGGGTGACATGTCGCATTGTCTTGCTGGAATATTCCATCTGCCCCAGGGAAGACAAACAGCATGTATGGGGGGACGTGATCTGCAACGATGGATTCATACCCAAATCATTTCAGAGCCTTCCACACGGATGAGTGGCCCAGAGAATGCCATGAAAAAATTCCCCAGATCATAACGCAGCCGCCACCGGCTCGTGTTCTCCAGCAATGGTCGCCGGGTGTTTGTTCTCTGATGTTTCTCGCCTGACACTCCAACATCCATCCGTTCCATGAAGCAGAAAACGCGACTCATCGGAGAAGACAACCCCTCTGCCAATGATCGGTGGTCCAATGCCGACACTGCCGGGCAAATTTAAGCCTTTTTTTCCCGCTGCACCTTTGTTACATAGGAGCAGTGACCATCCGCCTGCTTCGGAGCCCCATACGCAGTGGGTTTCGCTGGACTGTTGTATTAGACACACGTCTGGTCGCCCCCTGGTTGATTTTCACAGTGAGCTGCTCCACTGTAGCACGTCGTTCGGACCTCCGCACCTCCGTAGACGACGTTCCCCTCTCACATCAATGGCGCGTGGTGCTCCGCAGTTTCCACGTCGGTTATTCCCAATGGCGCCATTTGTCCACTCACGATACACTGTCACCACAGCAGCACGCGAACATTTCACAAACTGCGCTGTGTGAGAAATACCGACACCCTGGCCCGAAAACCAATAATCACCCAACTCTGATAAATCGCCCCTTTTACCCATGGCAACAACGAGTGATATGTGATCAGACGGCCGACCGCACCCCTTATATACCCGCCAAGCCCACCACACATCACTTCATGGGCTACGTGCTGCCGACGTCGAAAATAGGAGGTGATCATAATAATGGGACTCCACTGTGTATATTAGAAAGCTCCAGAACTTTTCATTGTATTATAATTAAAGGGGTTATCCAGGATTTTCGGAGATCTATTGTAAAATCCTGGATAACCCCCTTATCACCAGTATGACATAAATGCCACATGGTAGGTGAGGACTTACAGATTTTGCATTGAGACCCACGTCTGCTGAGACTTCATCTGATGAGGGATAATATGGCTTCCTCTACAGTGGAGAGAGTATAGTGGGGGAGGGGTAGGAGAGCTAGATCTGGACCGTTTCGGTCCACACATCATAGGCCTTGTTATTTCCCAGTGTTTCCATTATTACCAGTAAGATAGAGGATTCTGTAGCCTTGTAAAGTCTCACAGCTGCAGTGACAGTGGAGCGGCCCCTTTAATGCACTCACCGCGCTGGATAATAAGGGTCTTTATTGCGCTGCTGTGATCTCTGCACCATTTATCACTCTTATGTTAATACAGTCAATGGCTACAGGTGGGTGACTCACAGGCAAAGGGAAGTCACCCCCTTATAAAACTGCAATAAATGTCACAGCTTCCACCAGGGCGTCACTATGTGGGTGTACGGCCTTCTTCACACTGCTGCTAAAAAAAAGCTACAATTCTTCAGTCATATGGACTCTAGCGACTCTTCAGTACCAACCTCTGGCACAGGAAGAAGTGAATGGAAGCTGGTAAAAGAGCAAAGCAGGAGGATGGAGGAGCGAAGAGCGAAGAGCACTATATTATGTGGGTACTCTGGGTGGCACTGTTAAAGAAGCACTGTGAATGTCATTCCTATTGGGAAGCTGTGGATGGTACTGTTATAGGGGAGTTGTGGATGGTATTGTTATAGGGGAGCTGTGGATGGTACTGTTATAGGGGAGCTGTGGATGGTACTGTTATAGGGGAGCTGTGGATGATACTGTTATAAGGGAGCTGTGGATGGTACTGTTATAGGGGAGCTGTGGATGATACTGTTATAGGGGAGCTGTGGATGGTACTGTTATAGGGGAGCTGTGGATGGTACTGTTATAGGGGAGCTGTGGATGGTACTGTTATAGGGGAGTTGTGGATGGTATTGTTATAGGGGAGCTGTGGATGGTACTGTTATAGGGGAGCTGTGGATGGTACTGTTATAGGGGAGCTGTGGATGATACTGTTATACGGGAGCTGTGGATGATACTGTTATAGGAGAGCTGTGGATGGTATTGTTATAGGGGAGCTGTGGATGGTATTGTTATAGGGTAGCTGCGGATGGTACTGTTATAGGGGAGCTGCGGATGGTACTGTTATAGGGGAGCTGTGGATGGTACTGTTATAGGGGAGCTGTGGATGGTACTGTTATAGGGGAGCTGTGGATGGTACTGTTATAGGGGAGCTGTGGATGGTATTGTTATAGCGGAGCTGTGGATGGTACTGTTATAGGAAATCTGTGGATGGTACTGTTATAGGAAAGCTGTGAATGGTACTTTTATAGGAGAGCTGTGGATGGTACTGTTATAGGTGAGCTGTGGATGGTACTGTTATAGGGGAGCTGTGGATGGTACTGTTATAGGAAATCTGTGGATGGTACTGTTATAGGAAAGCTGTGAATGGTACTTTTATAGGAGAGCTGTGGATGGTACTGTTATAGGCGAGCTGTGGATGGTACTGTTATAGGGGAGCTGTGGATGGTACTGTTATAGGGGAGCGGTGGATGGCACTGTTATAGAGGAGCGGTGGATGGCACTGTTATAGGGGAGCTGTGGATGGTACTGTTATAGGGGAGCTGTGGATGGTACTGTTATAGGGGAGCTGTGGATGGTACTGTTATAGGGGAGCGGTGGATGGCACTGTTATAGGGGAGCTGTGGATGGTACTGTTATAGGGGAGCTGTGGATGGTACTTTTATAGGGGAGCTGTGGATGGTACTGTTATAGGGGAGCTGTGGATGGTACTGTTATAGGTGAGCTGTGGATGGTACTGTTATAGGGGAGCTGTGTATGTTCCTGTTATAGGGGAGGTGTGGATGGATGGTACTGTTATAGGGGAGCTGTGGATGGTACTGTTATAGGTGAGCTGTGGATGGTACTGTTATAGGGGAGCTGTGGATGGTACTGTTATAGGGGAGCGGTGGATGGCACTGTTATAGGGGAGCTGTGGATGGTACTGTTATAGGGGAGCTGTGGATGGTACTGTTATAGGGGAGCTGTGGATGGTACTGTTATAGGTGAGCTGTGGATGGTACTGTTATAGGGGAGCTGTGGATGTTACTGTTATAGGGGAGCTGTGGATGGTACAGTTAAAGGGGAGCTGTGAATGGATGGTACTGTTATAGGGGAGCTGTGAATGGATGGTATTGTTATAGGGGAGCTGTGGATGGATTGTACTGCTATAGGGGAGCTGTGGATGGATGGTACTGTTATAGGGGAGCTTTGGATGGTACTGTTATAGGTGAGCTGTGGATGGTACGGTTATAGGTGAGCTGTGGATGGTACGGTACGGTTATAGGGGAGCTGTGGATGGTACTGTTATAGGGGAGCTGTGGATGGTACTGTTATAGGGGAGCTGTGGATAGTACTGTTATAGGGGAGCTGTGGATGGATGGTACTGTTATAGGGGAGCTGTGGATGGATGGTAATGTTATAGGGGAGCTGTGGATGGTACTGTTATAGGGGAGCTGTGGATGGTACTGTTAAAGGGGAGCTGTGGATGGATGGTACTGTTATAGGGGAGCTGTGGATGGATGGTACTGTTATAGGGGAGCTTTGGATGGATTGTACTGTTATAGGGGAGCTGTGGATTTATGGTACTGTTATAGGGGAGGTGTGGATGGATGGTACTGTTATAGGGGAGCTGTGGATGGTACTGTTATAGGTGAGCTGTGGATGGTACTGTTATAGGGGAGCTGTGGATGGTACTGTTATAGGGGAGCGGTGGATGGCACTGTTATAGGGGAGCTGTGGATGGTACTGTTATAGGGGAGCTGTGGATGGTACTGTTATAGGGGAGCTGTGGATGGTACTGTTATAGGTGAGCTGTGGATGGTACTGTTATAGGGGAGCTGTTGATGTTCCTGTTATAGGGGAGGTGTGGATGGTACTGTTATAGGGGAGCTGTGGATGGTACTGTTATAGGGAAGCTGTGGATGTTCCTGTTATAGGGGAGGTGTGGATGGATGGTACTGTTATAGGGGAGCTGTGGATGGTACTGTTATAGGGGAGCTGTGGATGGTACTGTTATAGGGGAGCGGTGGATGGCACTGTTATAGGGGAGCTGTGGATGGTACTGTTATAGGGGAGCTGTGGATGGTACTGTTATAGGGGAGCTGTGGATGGTACTGTTATAGGTGAGCTGTGGATGGTACTGTTATAGGGGAGCTGTGGATGTTACTGTTATAGGGGAGCTGTGGATGGTACAGTTAAAGGGGAGCTGTGAATGGATAGTACTGTTATAGGGGAGCTGTGAATGGATGGTACTGTTATAGGGGAGCTGTGGATGGTACTGTTATAGGGGAGCTGTGGATGGATGGTACTGTTATAGGGGAGCTGTGGATGGATTGTACTGTTATAGGGGAGCTGTGGATGGATTGTACTGTTATAGGGGAGCTGTGGATGGATGGTACTGTTATAGGGGAGCTTTGGATGGTACTGTTATAGGTGAGCTGTGGATGGTACGGTTATAGGTGAGCTGTGGATGGTACGGTACGGTTATAGGGGAGCTGTGGATGGTACTGTTATAGGGGAGCTGTGGATGGTACTGTTATAGGGGAGCTGTGGATGGATGGTACTGTTATAGGGGAGCTGTGGATGGATGGTAATGTTATAGGGGAGCTGTGGATGGTACTGTTATAGGGGAGCTGTGGATGGTACTGTTAAAGGAGAGCTGTGGATGGATGGTACTGTTATAGGGGAGCTGTGGATGGATGGTACTGTTATAGGGGAGCTGTGGATGGATTGTACTGTTATAGGGGAGCTGTGGATGGATGGTACTGTTATAGGGGAGGTGTGGATGGATGGTATTGTTATAGGAGAGCTGAGCATGGATGGTACTGTTATAGGGGAGCTGTGGATGGTACTGTTAGGCTGGGTTCACACGACCTATTTTCAGACGTAAACGAGGCATATTATGCCTCTTTTTACGTCTGAAAATAGGGCTCCAATACGTCGGCAAACATCTGCCCATTCATTTGAATGGGTTTGCCGACGTACTGTGCAGACGACCTGTCATTTACGCGTCGTCGTTTGACAGCTGTCAAACGACGACCCGTAAAATGACTGCCTCAGCAAAGAAGTGCAGGACACTTCTTTGCAACGTAATTTGAGCCGTTCTTCATTGAAGTGGATGTCACTCTTATAGGGTGGGTGTGGATGGTACTGCTATAGGGAAGATATGACTAGTAATGTTATCGGAGCTTTGTGATTATGGCTGGCAATGTTCTTGAGGTCCTAAGGGCATTATGGCTGACAGGGTATAGGGTCTTAAGGACTGGCACTGTTTTATAGGCACTGGGTATCTATAATGTGAAAGGTATATGCAACTTGCTAGAAATATCATCCTCCTTTTCCCCCTAATAAAAGGTGCTACAGCGGATCTGGTATTTCCTCTATGGTAGAAAGAATACATCAGCGTTGGACAGTACACATACGTTATACCCATCTGTTCTGATAACATTGACTTCACTATTCCAGGCACAGTGTGAACGAGCTCTGACTCGTCCGTTTACTACAAATGTCACTTTCTTTTTTTTCCTTTTCTAACTTTTTCTGATTTGGATTAAATTAAACCAAATAAACAGACGACAAGACGGTCGTATCTAAGAAAAGAGCAAGAGGTCTGAGGGTTCTGGATGCTTTATGGAGAGGAATCTGAGAAGTTCTGATCACTATTTATAGGTCATGTATCATCAGGAAATGATAAACAAATCTGTTTTTTATCATAAAATATTTATTTCGCTTTTATATATTTTTATTTTTAATGTTACCGTCATTGGAAAAACATATAAAATATTGCAGTTTTTACACTGGCCACTAGAGCACCCACCATCGGCTGATATTACTGTTATCTGCAACTCAGATGTGTAGACTGAAACAGTTCAGCAGAGTCATCTCATCATCAATAAAGGGCACAGTAATAAATGACAGCTCTATTGTACTGCTGGAGGCCGAGATAAGGCAGGACAGCAACATTATATACTATACACACAGACAAGGCTCTGTATGCAGCTCCCGTGTCACTCCCTGGTCTTTATCTCACCTTGGAGACTGTATTGGTCTATGAACACTTTTCTCAACAGTAACTTCCATTCATTACAGTTGCCATAAAGCACACACACACTGCTGCAAAGACTATACAGGAAAATATGGGAAGGAAGTGTGTGTCACCAATATGGCAGCCCCAGGAAAGGATTTTAAAATGAAAAAAACAAAAAATAAATCTACAACTTTATGATCGTACTTTTTTCTGACAAATATTCAATGCAGCTGTGTCATAGATATATATGTTCCCCAGACTCCTGAAAGGCGAGTGTTGCCTCGTTATGTAGGAATGCATCATGCCCATATATACATGTGTAAATAGGATCATTTGCCATTCTCTAGGAAATTAGGGATACTGGCAAAAACGCGGCGTTTTGCGTGCGCAAAATGCACTTAACAGCTGCGTGTGTCATCAGTGTATGATGCGCGGCTGCGTGATTTTCGCGCAGCCGCCATCATTATGACACTCCATTTGGATGTTTGTAAACAGAAAAGCACGTGGTGCTTTTCTGTTTACATTCAGAGAATGACAGCTGTTGCGCGAATCACGCAGTTCGCACGGAAGTGCTTCCGTGCGACCTGCGTGGTTTTCACGCACCCATTGACTTTAATGGGTGCGTGATGCGCGAAAAACGGCGAAATATAGAACATGTCGTGAGTTTTACGCAGCGGACTCACGCTGCGCAAAACTCACGGACTGTCTGTATGCCCCCATAGACTAATATAGGTGCGTACGACGAGGTGAGTACGAGGTGCGTTACGCTCGTGTAAATGATGCCTTAGGGTAAGTTCACACATAGCGTAGATTTAATTGCAGAAAATCGTCCGCATAGTCCAGTAGCAGCAGAGTGGATGATTTGAACAAATCTCCTCCACGCACGGCGTAAATGATAAGTGGAAAAAATCTGAAATTGACCTGCGGTTCGTTTTTTAATCCGCAGCTTGTCAATTGTATTTGCGTAATCGCTGCTTTTTTGTTGCGGGTTTTCCCCACTAAATGTTGCAGAATTTACATTCCTGTTGAAAATAGCAGATGTTGCCATTTCTGCGACGGAAAAGCAGCTATTCCGCCGCAAAAAACACGACTCGGAAAAAAAAATAGTCTTACACTTACCCAGAATTCTGTGTTTGTTCGTCCAGGCCGACCTCCTAGGATGACGTTTCATCCCATGTGACTGCTGTAGCCAATCACACGCTGCAGTGGTCACATGGGATGAAACGTCATCCCAGGAGGCCGGGCAGCAGGACGCCATGTCGCCATGGCTACGTGAGTATGAAATTTTTTTTTACAATTTTTTTGGTGCAGTTTTCCGCAGCAGACATTCTGGTCGAAAAACTGCACCACATTTTGGTGCGGTTTTTCAGCCGGAATTCCCTGGGCGGATACGCGGTGTATTTTTACGCAGCATATCCACCCTGTGTGAACATAGCCTTATTGTTTTTAGGGTAACATGGGCCCTCTTGCCTGCAGGGCCCCCCAGCAGCTGCACAGGTTGCATATACAGTATGTCCGTCCTTGCAACGAAGATTTAGCTGAATGGATTTTTGAGCAACTTCAGAATGACACCAGCAAATAAATAGTTACTTGCAAGTGAACAAAGTGGTGTGAGGGTGCATGGCTCTTTTAAGGAGAGCTGTGATTGCCCACCTGATATGGCTGGTGACACTTTTTGGGCCACAACAACCCTCTGCATGAAGAACGGTTGTTACATAGTTACATAGTACATAGTTACATAGTTAGTACGGCTGAAAAAAGACACATGTCCATCAAGTCCAACCAAGGGAAGGGAAAAGGGAAGGAAAAATTTCTACACATAGGAGCTAATATTTTTTTGTTCTAGGAAATTATCTAACCCTTTTTTAAAGCCATCTCCTGTCCCTGCTGTGACGGCTCCTGCGGTGACTATTCCATAAATTCACCGTTCTTACTGTAAAGAAGCCTTGTCGCCTCTGCAGCTTGAACCTTTTTTTCTCCAGACGGAGGGAGCGCCCCCTTGTTTTTTGAGGGGGTTTTACAAGGAACAGGATATCACCATATTTTTTGTATGTGCCATTAATATATTTATATAAGTTAATCATGTCCCCCCTTAGTCGTCTTTTTTCAAGGCTAAATAGGTTTAATTCTTTCAATCTTTCCTCATAACTTAAATTCTCCATGCCCCTTATTAGCTTCGTTGCTCTTCTTTGTATTTTTTCCAACTCCAGGGCATCCTTTCTATGAACTGGAGCCCAGAACTGAACTGCATATTCTAGATGAGGCCTCACTAATGCTTTGTAAAGTGGCATTATTACATCCCTGTCCCGCGAGTCCATGCCTCTTTTAATACACGACAATATCCTGCTGGCCTTTGAAGCAGCTGATTGACACTGCATGCTGTTATTGAGTTTATGATTTACAAGAACACCCAGATCCTTCTCAACAAGTGAATCCGCCAGTGTAGCTCCCCCTAGGACATATGATGCATGCAGGTTGTTGGTACCCAGATGCATAACTTTACATTTATCTACATTAAACTTCATTTGCCAAGTGGACGCCCAAACACTTAGTTTGTTTAAATCTGCCTGCAATTCACAAACATCTTCCATAGTCTGAACTATATTACATAGCTTGGTGTCATCTGCAAAAATAGAAATAGTGCTATTAATCCCATCCTCTATATCATTAATAAATAAGTTGAATAATAGTGGTCCCAGCACTATGTTACTATTATATGAGGCAAAGCCGGGACACAAAGTCTTTCTGCTCGTGGAGTAAAGTGAAATGTCTTGATCTCCGCACAGGATCTTACCTCCTGCAACCTCGATGGAATCTTGCAGGTCATGGATGCTGGCCGCCCGTCATCTGCTCGCTGCCACATCAGCGTTATTAAAGTAGCCCCCTGGTAAGAATACAGGGTCTGACAGAACAATATGTGTTTGGGTTTCTTTTCCCTTTTGCCTTGGGCACTTGGAAATCAGCCTGGTACTTCATATTTCCTGGCCCTCACCTCAGTTGTGCCCTCCTGTAAGAGACGATCTACAGATCATGTTTCTGGAAAGCCCCAGCGAACTCCAAAACAGCCAACTAAATTGCAAATGATCACTTTTCTCCTTTATTTGGGTTCTAAGGTTCTTATATAGGCTGAAATGGGGTAATTGGCCTGATATTACTGAGAATATGGGCTCTTAAGTGCCCCATTGGCCCAAAAACTTTCAAATCATCAAATTTTTGGTCACGTTTCTTCTTTTGGGTTCTAGGGCTTCATTCAGATAATATATGGGGGCTCTTATCAGCGTCAGACTTCCGATAAGTCTATGAGCAACATAAGCAGGCACCGTTATATTGGCACTGTGGCTGGCACTGCTATAGTTGTAATGTGTTTGGCAATGCTATGAAACACTGTGGCAGTGTTATCGAGGCATTGTGGCTGACACCATTATAGGCATAGTATAGCTGGCACTGCTATAAGGGTATTGGGATTGGCACTGCTATTTAACAGTGTGGCATAGTTATAGAGGTCTGACTAGAAAGCCATTGTAAGTTTCACTGTTAAAGGGGCACTTTTCCTGGCACCATTATAGGGGTGGTGTGGCTGACGCTGCTATTATGTTCACATGATTGGCACTGCGATGAAATACTATGGCACTGTTATAGAGGTTCTATTGTAAATGCCCCTGTTATTGGGACACTGTGGCTGGTTGTATTATAGGAATAGTATGATTTGCATTGCTATGAAACACTGTGGCACTGTTAAAGAGGTCTGGCTATAAAGGCATGGTGATTGGCACTGTTATAGGGCCACTGGCGCTGTTAGATAATCTTTAGTATAGATTCATAAACCTTTCCTAAAATATTAGGCTCTGAGGTTGTATGATTATGTCTAGAATTTTGGTGTCTTTTTGTGCATAGAGCAGAGGGGTCTGATCACAAAGACTTAATGGTGCCACCTGCTGGTGCCGATTCATGCCCCTATTACTGGAACTTGCCCCTGACGCATTTTGAACTCTTTTCGGGCCCCTTCCAACCCCCTCTGAGAAAGAAGGGTGACATGATCCTCTGGCTTTTTCCGCTAACACACATGTAATACTTCCATACAAAAACTGCAGCAACTAAACATATAAAATAGTAAATAAGAAATCACTAAACAACAAAAGCCTTTTTTGTATCCTATAGGTTGGCCCAGTCCCTGCACTTTAATTCCACTATGAAGGAAGGGAAAAGCAATGATTTTTCTAGCAATCATCTGCCCTGATGGCTGAGTCGTGACCCGGGCTCAGCCCATTTGCGTCACAGCTGTGAATGGGCGCGGGCCTAAGGCAAGGTGTTGATTATAGAAGCTCGTTTTAATTTGGCCGTGCTAATACTGATTTGGGGACGAGCTTCCGAGGTTCTGTAAACTGACAGCCCTGTCATCCAGTGATTACGATCACCTGTCCCCTCCCCCGGCCCCAGATTTATTGACTGCCACATTTTAATAAAAAACACACACCTCCCCACTGGCTGCATTAAGAGATTTCAGGCAAAACAGGCTGACCGTGCCATAAATTTCCCTCTCAAGTAATAACTCAGGTCTAAGCCCCGCAGTCTCTGCCTTTTTTGTAGATGGCAAAAGTCCAAATAAGGCTACGGACTCCGCACCCTTGCAGGAAACTTGGGGCGAACAATATTAACTCTTGTAATGTCAGGGATCATGCCCCGCTGGACACTTCATAAGGTATGACCTATGTCCAGGGCTGGATTATATCATGGGCAGTAGGGGCATTTCCCCTATCCATTTAGGAGGCTTCACTTCTTGTCCCCTAAACTTCTTCCCTGGTGGCAGTTCAATCTTATGTTCTGGCACCAGCTGTGGTATTATTATTTAGGCACTGCATGGCGCTGTTATGTATTGACTGCCTGGGGGTGTTATGTAGAGTCTTTTATGTATTGACTGCTTGGGGGTATTATGTAGACGCTTTTATGTATTGACTGCCTGGTGGCTGCTATTACTTAGGCACTGGTTCTGTATTAATTGCCTGGCACTATTATATAGACACTCTATGGCGCTGTTATGTATTGGCTGCCTGTTGCTATTGGGTAGATATTTTATGACACTCGTATATATTGACTGGCTGGCGCTATTATGTAGGCGTTGTGTGGCACTGTTATGTATTGACTTCCTGGCGTTATTATGTAGACACTGTATTTCACTGTTATGTATTGACTGCCTGGGAGTAATATGTAGGCTCTGTATGGCATTGTTATGTACTGACTGCCTGGCGCTATTATGTAGACTTGTGTATGGCACTATTATGTATTGACTTCCTGGCGCTACTATGTAGACACTGTATTTCACTGTTATGTATTGACTGCCTGGTGCTATTATGTAGGCTCTGTATGGCATTGTCATGTACTGATTGCCTGGCGCTATTATGTAGAATTGTGTATGGCACTGTTATGTATTGACTGCCTGGCGCTATTATGTAGACACTGTATTTCACTGTTATGTATTGACTGCCTGGAGGTATTATGTAGACCGTGTATGGCGCTATTATGTATTGACTGCCTAGCGCTATTATGTAGACACTGTATGGCACTGTTATGTATTGACTGCCTGGGAGTAATATGTAGGCTCGTATGGCATTGTTATGTACTGACTGCCTGGCGCTATTATGTAGACACTGTATGGCACTGTTATGTATTGACTGCCTGGGGGTATTATGTAGGCTCTGTATGGCACTGTTATGCATTGACTACTTGGCACTATTATGTATTCTGTATGGCATTGTTATGTACTGACTGCCTGGCGCTATTATGTAGACACTGTATGGCACTGTTATGTATTGTCTGGCACAATTATGTGCGTACTGTATAGAAGTATTATGTCGATCCTGTTATTTGTATGGTGGTGTTATTTAGGCACAGCATGGTACTATTATTTGGGCATTATTATGACGCTATTACTGTAATATTACTACTATTCTCAATTACCTTAATTCCAAAAACTGCCAGGGGGCTCCACACATGTTTTGAACACGTATATCCAAAGACCTTGATATCAGGGCACCTAGAAGCTCCATATCCTCTATAACAGTAGTTTGGGCATTTTCATGAACATCCTAATATTTGATTGGAGTGCACATTTTTTAGACCAGGACGGCAACACATGTTGTCGAACTATACTACCCCCTCCCCCTCCTTCCATGATGACAGCTGTATGAGACCAACACATTTCCTAAGCGTGATCTACAAAGGTTTGGAAACTCTTATTAGCAGGGTACACCTAGGGCTGACTCTCCGGGCCGAGTGGCCAGACTTATTATCAGTGACACCTTGCTTCTCTCATGTGGCTGAGAAGGGTTCATGCCTTACAGATGAAAAGGGCAAGGAACATTTCAGTAAATCTTTGATAAACCCGGTGGATTTTGTGGCCTGATCTGTTGTTCCCTCCAACGTCACGGTCCACTTTGGTCGACTTTCGCCTTTGTTTGATGCAGCAGACCTGGCCGATCCATCATCAAAGCTGAACTCTAGAGGGAGAGGACTTACTAAGTAGCAATAACTATAGAAGAAGTCCCCGGCAGACCCATAAATCAGGGCAATGGCTTCCTTAACCCTCCTAATTAACCTCTCCCTCTGACGGCTAAGAGGTGTGACATGCCGCTGCTATGGATTAGGCCTCTATGAATTTATGGGCTTCAGGAAAAAGCCGAGCAGCTTGCCGGCTTTGTAGAAGAAGATATGAGGTTCATAACGTTCATCGTTGTGGAGCCATAATGCGGGTTAAAAAATATCTAAATTCAAGGCATCACCAGTAAATATAAATCCTGTCTCTTAATTCTATCTGTTTCTGGACAATTGGGTGACTGACCATATAGGATAGAGGATGATTCGCCGCCTAACTGGACACATTTGCCATTAAGAAACTTGGGAAAACTTGGCGCCAACTCATTCAGAGTTATGAAGATGAACATGTTAGTTGTGCAACTCCAAAACATTCTGTATATTTACGGGTGGATTTGGGATTTGAGGGTGAAGAGCAAAAGGGCTCCAACAAGGGCATATATGGACATTGCTGAGCCCCATATATTGAACATAACAGCATACTCCATAACAAGTACCCAGTATCAAAATCCAGCCACCGTAGCAATCATATCCTGATGAACCCTATATTCAACCCAAAGGATGATCCACTAAACAACATTAAAACTTTTAATGTTAGATTGACTTCATCATTTCCAAAGAGCAGTGATATCCAACTTGTGACTCTCCTGCTGTAGCAAAAGGATAATGCCCAGAATGCCCTTACAGCCCGGAAAGTCCTAAATAGGCATGGTAAGTCCTCCAATGAATGAAGAGGACCTTCCATGAAGATGGATGAACTCCTATGTCTGTAAAGGACCTCCCAGGCTGTCTAGACATGCTGAGAGTTGCAGTTTCCCTCAAACTGGAGGGCCACAGGTTACCATTTTTAAGGCTGCCATCTTGGATACGAACTAAAAGTTTTAATTGAAAGGGGATCAACGGATTTAATTTCAAGGAATAGGAATAGATATCTCTGGAATTTTTTTCAACACTTTTTTTCTACACAATAATATCTTATTTTTTCTGTATGTTTCACCAGTTTTCATTAATAAAAGTTCTCTTTTTAGACAACTAATTTTTAAATGCTATTTTATGACATTTTTATCTATTGGGGTAAAGCTTCTGCACAGGAAAGACAGGAGCTTTTGTGGGTGAATGCTTATAGAGGATGTTCCATAGCTGCAGAAGAACTCCCATGGCTATAGAAAACCTCCCAGGACTGCAGAGGACCTCCCAGGACTGCAGAGGACCTCCCACGACTGCAGAGGACCTCCCATGACTGCAGGGGACCTCCCACGACTACAGAGGACCTCCCACGACTGCAGAGGCCCTCCCACGACTGCAGAGGACCTCCCATGACTGCAGGGGACCTCCCTCGACTGCAGAGGAACTCCCATGACTGCAGAGGAACTCCCATGACATCAGAGGACCTCCAATGCATATAAAGATCCTCTTTTGACTGCAGAGGACCGACCATGCCTGAAGAAGACCTCCAATGCTCGTAGAGGATTTCCCATGCCTGCAGAGGACCTCCCATAATTGTATAGAACCTCCTATGCGTGCAGAAACCCTCCTACGTCTGCAGAGGATCTTCAATGCCTCAAAATGACCTCTCCTGGCTGTAAAGGACCCCCAATGACTACAGAGGACCCTACATACCTGAAGACAGGGTTCATTATTATGTCTCACTCGATTTGTTTATTTATTCATTTACACAGATTACCGGTGGTGGGGCTGTCCATAGTAACCTGTTCAGTCACTCCTTTCATGATCTAATCTCAAGTGTAAAAATGACCATTGGATACAGATATTTTCTCTATACTCTTCCAGACTTTTACCTTCATTAGTATTTTCCTTTATTTATCAAGAAATTACATCACACAATGCAAAAATTCATTCAAATCCGTCTCTGTACTCGAAAGCCATAGAAAAAGCACCTTGCACGTTTTCAAAGCCTGGTCTACATTACTGCACAACCACACTGTATGGTCATATATAATACATGCAAAAACATCTATCTATCTATCTATCTATCTATCTATCTATGATCTATCGATCTATCTATCTATCTCAGATCTATCTATCGATCTATCTATCTATCTCAGATCTATCTATCTATCTATCTCCCATATCTATCTATCTATCTATCTATCTATCTATCTATCTATCTATCTATCTATCTATCTATCTATCTATCTATCTATCTATCTATCTATCTATCTATCTATCTATCTATCTATCTATCTATCTATCTATCATCTAACCCATATCTACCTATTATGTCTGTTTTTATCTATCTAACTTATATCTTGATTCTGCCAAGTATATGAAGGTGTGAAGGGTTTCTACATAGTCAGTGCAATCATTTGTAAAATACTTTTCTTAAATTGTATTTATTCTCTTAAGCCTTCTAAGCTCTTAGTAAAGTCTTTATAATTTATAGAGGACAAAATAAGATAAATGAATGAATACGATTTTGATAATTATATAATATGCAAATAATGTTGATTATTGATCCTATGATCGATCTATCATATATACTTATGTATTTTTGTACAATAATTATTATTCATAATATGCAACCAATTAGGAATAGTACGGATATTATACATCATGACCTTAGTCAACGTTCACATGGATGAAGTCAATGTTTTATTGAAAATATAAAAATAACAGAAACATTTAAATTGGTTTTTTTAATCCATACGTGAAGCAATTAAATGTAGCTTAATTTTTTTTTTGTAGAAATCTAGTGGTTATATTTTTACTTTATTGTATTGTTTTGGAAACATTCAGTATTTTTTAAATATTTTGGATTTGTCACTAATTCATTACAAATGTTTATAATAGTTTTGGATTTTTATATGTTCTACTATAAATATTTTACTGGTTTGTGAAGTCAGGAAAAAAAAATAATGTTCCAATGTGGAATATTACACACAGTATAAAACGACACAATGTAGAGTATTCAACAGAAAACCTTTTTGTATTCACATTTTATTTAAGAAGAGTGAATTAAATGGCCCTTTTAAATATTATAATAACACAACAGTTACATTTGTAATTTGTTTCATTTCAACAGTTTTAAATGAAAATAATATTAAAACAGAAATAAAATAGGAGACAAAAAGCTTGGAGCTAAATTTTTACTTATTTAGATATTTGTTAAACATAATAATAAAATGAATCTATTAGAATTTGAATATAATTCTCTAATTAGAAATTGTTTTTATTTTACAGAAAACCAGATTAAAAACCATTCACTCTTTGCTCGAACGCCTGTCACTACTGTATTAAGAATGAAACAATTTAGATTGTTCAGAACTACAAGGAAAAATTTTACATTCTGTCATGTTATATGATAGAGATAAATTTGAGATAGATCAATAAATAGATTATAGATAGCTAAATATTAGATAAAAAATAGATAGAAACATAGACAGATAGATAAATATTAGAGGATAGATAGATAGATAGATAGATAGATAGATAGATAGATAGATAGATAGATAGATAGATATTAGAGGATAGATAGATAGATAAATATTAGAAGATAGATAGATAGATAGATAGATAGATAGATAGATATGAGATAGATAGATAGATAGATAGATAGATAGAGAGAGATAAATATTAGATAGAAAATAGAAATATAGATAGATACTGAAATATTAGAGGATAGATAGATGGATAAGTGATTAGATGGATGGATAGATAGATAGATAGATAGATAGATAGATAGATAGATAGATAGATAGATAGATAGATAGATAGATAGATAGATAGATAGATAGATAGATAGATAGATATGAGATCGAAAACTAGATAGGTAGGGTTTAGATAATCTATAGATAGAAAATAGATAATAGCTAGATATGGATTAGATGATCTATAGATAGATAATAGATGGAAAATATATATTAGATAGATAGATATGAGATAGATAGGATATAGATAGATAGATATGAGATAGATAGATATGAGATAGATAGATAGATAGATAGATAGATAGATGATAGATAGATATGAGATAGATAGATAGATAGATAGATATGAGATAGATAGGATATAGATAGATAGATAGATATGAGATAGATATGAGATAGATAGGATATAGATAGATAGATAGATATGAGATAGATAGATAGATAGATAGATAGATAGATAGATAGATAGATAGATAGATAGATAGATAGATAGATAGATAGATAGATAGATAGATAGGATATAGATAGATAGATAGATAGATATGAGATAGATAGGAGATAGATAGATAGATATGAGATAAATAGGATATAGATAGATAGATAGATAGATAGATAGATAGATAGATAGATAGATAGATAGATAGATAGATAGATAGATAGATAGATAGATAGATAGATAGATAGATAGGAGATAGATAGATATGAGATAGATAGATAGATAGATAGATAGATAGATAGATAGATAGATAGATAGATAGATAGATAGATAGATAGATAGATAGGATATAGATAGATATTAGATAGATAGATAGATAGATAGATAGGAGATAGATAGATATGAGATAGATAGATAGATAGATAGATAGATAGATAGATAGATAGATAGATAGATAGATAGATAGATAGATAGATAGCTAGATAGATAGATATGAGATAGATAGATAGATAGATATGAGATAGATAGATAGATAGATAGATAGATAGATAGATAGGATATAGATAGATAGGATATATATAGATATGAGATAGATAGATAGATAGATATGAGATAGATACATAGATAGATAGGATATAGATAGATAGATAGATAGATAGATAGATAGATAGATAGATAGATAGATAGATAGATAGATAGATAGATAGATAGATAGATATGAGATAGATAGATAGATAGCTAGGATATAGATAGATAGATAGATAGCTAGGATATAGATAGATAGATAGATAGATAGATAGATAGATAGATAGATAGATAGATAGATAGATAGATAGATATGAGATAGATAGATAGATAGATAGCTAGGATATAGATAGATAGATAGATAGATAGATAGATAGATAGATAGATAGGAGATAGATAGATAGATATGAGATAGATAGATAGATAGATAGATAGATAGATAGATAGATAGATATGAGATAGATAGATAGATAGATAGATAGATAGATAGATATGAGATAGATAGATAGATAGATAGGATATAGATAGATGTGAGATAGATATTAGAAACCGGAGAAAACACATTCTCTGTCCAGTCAGATAAAGTGATGAATTATATCTGTAATCCAGGAATTAGAGATTTTTGTTTTGCTGGCCCAGTCCCAGCCTGGCCATCAGCATTGCCCCCCTCCCCCATCATAGCCAAGAACAGAATTCTTGAGCCTACCGTAGTCAGAAGAACAAGTGGCCAAGTTTGTTCGTCACGAAGCTCTGACCTGCGCTGCTTTCTTGGGGCCTTCACCTAAAATTGAGAGATTTCTGAATAAAAACAGCTTGGAGCAATTCGCATAAAACAGATCCAAATGGAGAATATCAGGTTTCCCTGCTGGGAGAGGGTACAGTGCAGCGGGAGCGCAGGACGGGTGTCTGCAGAGGGGACTCCACAAACCCATTTATATTACACAAAAGAAAAAAATCATCTTTACTTGTTTAACCTCCATGAGGGCCGGGGGGATGCGCGCGCTCCTGCTGCCATTTCATGGGATCTCATTGGGTCACTACTGGCTTTGAAGAGGGAGCCCCAATATTATTATTTTAGGATTTCCCCTATAAATGTTTTCTTCTTTGGAAGAAAAAACAAATTAACCGCAAAATTGTCTTCCTCTGTTTCAACTGTTTCTTAGATTTATCTGTTTCTGGGAAAGCTGGGTGACAACCAGTAGAGCCGCCACTACATTACATTAATTTTTGTGAAAGTTGATACAATGTCTATCACTGGAAAAGCTGGGTGACAAACAATATGGCTGCCAGTGTCGATGCATTTGGGTTATGACCTAGATCTCCCTATTATTTTAAGTAACGCTACATCAGTTTCTGGGAAAACTAGGTGACAACCAGAATTCTAAGAGTGGGGGGCTGGCTTAGGTAAAGGGGTTGTCCTATGTTTAAAACCCCTTTAATTAAGTTTTCTGAACTTCCATTAGTCCGTTTAGTTATATCTGTTCCTGGGAAAGCAGAGTGACAACCATATATCTGCCATTACATCTACCAAAAATGTGTCGTCTAAACTCTTGAATCTGCTTAGACATGAATAGGCAGATTTGCTGCCGAATCTGGGTGACAACTCCTGTGGGAGATGTAATGGTAGCCATATTGGTTGTCACCCAGCTTTCCCAGTACTAGACAAGTCAGAAACTCAATAACGTTATTGGTGATTTTTACGTTGTAAAGGGAGGAGGGTTTTTACCCCGGTATAGAAGTGTAAATGTGTATGCCATTCAGGGTCTGTAGAAAGCTGAGTGACCGCCCCTTTAATGGCGACCAATAGGGGATTCCTGCAAGACAGATCAAAATGGTTGAATTACTGTAAATTTATTTGAACCGGGGTTTCTCCTGGTATTAGGACCAATGTCACAGTGTTTCACGGCTGTAAATCATCCCCCCATTTCACCGTATTTCCACGCCACATCAGACTGTATTAATGGACTCAGGCTCCATGAAATTGTCCGCTTTCCCTGCATGAAATGAGTCAGCGGCATTGATCTTGTACTGAGTTCCTCTATGCTTTGTCTCTGCCCAGATTAGATTTCAAAGACGGGTATTATGGATCACATGTGAGAAGGGGGCAGCAAATCTTATTTGGGACCCTAATGTTACAAAAAAAATAAAATCCTTCAATTATTCATGAAATATTTTGTGCAAGGCTTAAAAGGGTCGTCTGGTGTAAAAAACGAAGTGACAAATTCTTTAGTAGAGAATTCTGAGTTAGTGGAAGGGGGACCCCCTTTTCAAGACCCTCATCTATTAGGAAGAGGGGTTACAAAGAGTGTCTCTCTCTGGAGGACCCAGCATGTCCATACATTACACATTTATTCATTACATGATTTTTATGGGTTCTGTGTAATGCCTAATTTCCCCACTAGGGGCGCTGTAGGGGAATTGAATACGTGCTGATAAATTCCGCCACAGATCACAGCTGATGCTTGAGGATTACAGCAGCAAGACCCCCGTATTTATTTTATCATCGGGGGAGCCGTATAACAAAAGGGATTTGCCGCCCATTAAATAGAAGGTCCCAATGACAAACCAAAGCACAGGATTATATAAAATCCTACTAAAATCTGATAATCCGGCACATTCCTGACTGTCCTTGTAAAGGATCTGCCAGGCACAGCTTCTGTGTCAACGCCCATAGGTAATCAGTCTGCACCTGCTTCTATGTCTGTGAGACTGACTCCATCTTCCACCACTCAGGATGGCAGGCTTAGGAGTGGGAGAGCCTATCACAGCCTGGCCAGATGGAGCTAGCTCCCGCCCTCTGTCTATTTATAGGTAGAATTCGAGGTGGCCATATTGTGGACAACTTCCCCATTTCCCCGGCTTCTGTGTACCCCTGTCTGTTTGTCTGTCGTGCACCTATTGAGTGTAAGGACCGTCGCCCAGTTGTACCCCGTCGCCTAGGGCGGGTCGTTGCAAGTAGGCAGGGACTGAGTGGCGGGTAGATTAGGGCTCACCTGTCTGTCTCCCTACCCCATCATTACAGTCCTAAATACAGAATTACTTAAGGGTGTTGTCTAGCTTGCCGTGTCTTCCTCCGGCAAAATTAGCAGTTTCCCGATGTTGTCGGGAGCCGGATCCCAGATGAGACAACGCTTTGAAACTCTCTGCTCACAATAGGGGCGTTATGGGAAAAGTTGCCCTTTAAGAGAAGGATCACATAGACTATGGAGGGGATTTACTGTATGTCTAACAGAAAAACTGGCCTTATTGCCCTTAGCAACCAATCACAGCGCAACTTTCATTTCTTAGTGTGCTCTTGGAAAATGAAAGCTGCACTGTGATTGGTTGCTAAGGGCAACAGGGCCAGTTAGACAGTTTTGATCAATGAGACTCTATCAAAACTGTCTAACATTAAAACCGTCTTTAGGGAAGAGATATTAAAACTAGAGCAAAGGAAAAGTAATGCAGATGCCCATAGCAACCAATCAATTTCAAGCTTTCATTTTTCAGAGGCCTTTTTGAAAATGAAAGAATCAATCTGATTGGTTGCTATGGGCAACTACTCCACTTTTCCTTTGCACTAGTTTTTATGAGTTTCCCCCTTTGTTGCGCATAGCAACCAATCAGAGATTAGCTTTTATTTTTTCTGAGCAGTTTAAAAAATGAAAGCTAGTAAATATGGGGAGCAGCACGTTCCCCGTCTCCATTTGCGCCTTTTTTACGCCAGAAAACTGGCTTAGAACAAGAAATAAATTTCCCCCTATAGTGGATAGTCCAGTAACACCCGTCCCGGTAATCAGTCAAATCAATCCCGGTTATCAGCTGATTTTGCTGGGGGAGTTTCAGGGGCCGCAAGCCATTCTTTGCTATGACTTATAAAGGGGACCCCGCTCTATGGCCTTCACTTATCCTAATAGGCCACATGGAAAGGGGGTGTCAGGTTAGGACAACCCATTCAAATGACTGGCCTGTATTCCTACAGCTTCTTTGGTGGCCGCCAGATGACTTGATAGGAAGTCAAAATTCCATATTTTCCTGAGTTGAAGTCAAATAACCACAAACATGTTAAAGTTTATAATAAACCGCACAGATTTCCCCGATAACCCCTCCTGAGCACATGCTCGGCCCTTTAAACGGAATTAAAAGCGAAGGCAAGACGAACATTGTTTTGAACAAAGGAAACTCGGTTGTATGAGTTGATGGAGCGGCGCGCTAGTCTTACATGACAGTTTTCTGCTTCTGATGTTCTGCTTAATACATGATAGATATTTCCATAGATTGTGCAGAGATTTCACATGGTTGGGATATAATCAAACGCAGAAACGGACAGAAAATATTATTCGGTTGTTAAAAAGAACGCAAAAAAATTTGATGTATAATGAAGAAACATCGCTATCTGCCACCAGTTTTGGATTCCACCAGTGTCCCTCATGAGATGGCATTAGATTTCATACGTTCTTAATATCATCGCTTCAAAGTCCACCAGTTTTATAGAACATAGTTTATTTAAAGACCACTTCCACCAAGAAGGTCCTTATGAATGGATGAAATCGGCAATCGGCTATAAATACTTTCCTGTTCCGATTCAGGCCTCGAAATGGAGCCATGATGCAATTCAACAAGATGAAAAAATGTACCTTCTACCTACCCTAGGTGTTCTCAGTTCTCCCTTACCTGTGTGTAGAAGGCGGGACCTGACAACCCATCTTACGTTGTCACTAAAGTAATTTTTTTAACCCCTCCCCTTTGGTCATAATTCTAGAAGTAGAAGTGGGATCAACAGGTCAGGACACAAAACTGACAGAGAGGATAACGGTGTGTGTGCTAGTTTTCACCTCACCTGGGGCAAGTATTTACTTTTCTGCCCTAGCTCTTCTAAATACCCTGGGGAAGGTAGTATGGCTCGCTGGCGACCCCTCCTGGCACCCGGACACATGACACACGGCTGCTTCATCTCCTCGAAAAGGTATCTTCACCGAAAGTACAAAAATTCCTCTACGGAGCCCTTACTAGAAGCCTGACTTATCTGTATGGCCGTTTTATGCTTTATTATCCATTAATGACATCAACCATGAGCACATGCAAATAGTGACAACATTATGTGGCTTAGATGTTGTCACAGCCCCGCCCCTTCTTTTATGTGTAGTTCGATCTTTTGATGGGCCCTGAGTCCTGACTGAAAACTCCACCCAAAATTCTTGATAGTTGTTTCTCAGTTTTCCAGATGCCTTGAGGAGTGAAGAAGAGGAGGGAGCACGTTATATGACAATGTTATGAGCGACATATGTAAAATATACATTGAGGGTCTTGTTTTAAATTACAACCTAGGTCCTATATACAAACAGTTATATACAGGGCTACACACATCACATATACAGCCTATAGTGTTGCTAAAACGGTTCTCATACATTTTTTAACAACTTTTTTTCATCATTTTGCACTTTAGGCCTTTAACCTCTTAAAGGACCAAGAAAACGTTTTTATTTTTGTCTGCTCACATTTCGCTTACCTCCAGAATGGGGGTCCCCTTACCCCCTTCCCTCCTGGTGAGGTGGCTGCCGGCTACCGCACCCATGCAGAAAATTAAGTGGCCTCATATGTACGCTCTTTCTATTCACTTCTATATTCCGTGGATTTCCCTAAATTGGCAATACCCCTTTAATTAGTTTGAACCTTTTTAGGGCTATTAGGGGACTTTTGCTTTTGAGCATTTTTTTCTTACAATAGTTTAATGTCCTGTATCTATTACATTATATTATTGCCTGTGCATCTAAGGTATGTACTAAAAGACACTAATACTGGACCGTCCTAGCGATAGCAATGCTGGGGCTGACAGAGCAATGACAGAGGAAGCCCCCTTCCCTTAGTACTGCGATCAGTACCGATCGTGGTGCTTAAATAGTTAAACGGTCAGAATCAGAGTTTTCTCTGAGCTCAGGCGTTAGTGTGGGAGTGCGAATGTCAATCACAACCATTCTACCGCTGATCAACGTGCGGGCCCAGCTATTGTGCCCATGTGATAATTGAGGCGTTCACGTACGGCACCTTGCAGGAATTATATCCTGCCGATGACGTATATGTACGTCACAGTGCTTCAAGGGGTTAAATGAATATCTTCCAAACTCAAACATATAATTCAGATATTTCAGATTGGCATCATGGTCAGTTTCTGAATAAACGCTGGTGGGGATTTGGCCGTATTCCATTTCCTGTGCTTTGAATATTCGGATTCACTGTTCAAATGTCAATGTGTAAAGATGAATCAAAGATTTTTATAACTGAATTTAAACTTAATGTCTGTATCCAGGACACATGATAAGATCTTCAAAGCTTATGTCACGGCTATGGGGTCTGTGGACCCACTGGGCCACTCCGATGTAGTGGAGTAGCAGCTGACCAAACAAAATGTCAATGACAGTCATTAAGGAGAAAGTTGCCGGCTGGTGCCGGAAAATCAGAAGAAGGCGTGTGCCGGACTATCGGAACTTGTCTTGGATACTCAACTTGAACACAGAAGTCGTCTTGGACAATGGACTTGGCAAGGACACCGGACTCAGATGGTGAAGTCGTCTCGGACACTTGACTTGAACACAGAAGTCGTCTCGGATAAATGGACTCATATACTGGATACGGGATACAGGATACAGCTAAGGAACCATTTGCATGACAAACACTGGGAAAACACAACAATGCTCAGGCAAAGTGAAAGTGGGCAGGGTTCCTTTTAAAGTCCCGGGTATGCTGGGATTGGCTTGGTTTGAATTTCTTGGTGCGCACGCAGGCCCCTTAAGACCGGGGACGAGCCCCATATAGGCAACAACAGGAGGAGAGAGCAGTGTGTGCCGGCGTCTCAGTGGGAGGAGACGCCGGCCAGGATCCAGAAGCCTGCGGCCGCGGATGCCGGTAGGTGGAATATGCCGGTAGTCAGCGACCGCGGGCATGACCAGTTATCTCCTTTTTGGACACAAGTCTCCATTATACTTCAGGGATTTTACATTATTTACAATCTGTATTATTTATGTTCTTGTCCTCCTGGCCTTGTCTTACTGGAAGAACCTAAAAACAAGTCTGTGCAGCACAGAGAGGCAGTTTATTGTATAGCAGATAGAACTTGATTGTATTGTATAGCAAATACAGCTGCTTGTACTGAAATTGTGGTCACCAGACTGGAAGACAGGTGGTTGCTAGGCAACATGGATTAACATCCTGCGGAATGGACTTGGGGGCGGAGCTGGATGAAGAGAACATAAACCTAGGGTCTGTATAAGTATATAATGCTGGTGTAATACTAATTCAGATGAATATTCTTACGGAGCGGCTCTCTGTATTCGCTCAGAGAGGGGGCCCGAGTGGGCTATGCCTGTTATCTATTAGGGCATATCAACCGGCATTGTCTTTATCAGGCAACCCCTTAAAATTTGAGCCAAAATTAAAGCGACCACTCAAACAGATCAGATATTGGGTAATACTGATGAAAATTAAACCCATGCTGTTCTGGTACAAAATGAATAGGTGACGGAACAAACAAATTTAAATTGCTTGTGTGTTGATGATGTCATCAACTTGATGATATCATCAGTTTCCTGGAAATGCAGCTACCTACGACAGGGTTGACCTAGGACAGAGATGGGGCTTGCAGGTCTGAAAAATGACAACTTGTTTTTACTTCCAGTTAGCCAATATGGCTGCTAGAGAGAACTCCTCTTTGGTGGAGCCGTTACTTTTGGGGGAAAT
Organism: Rhinoderma darwinii; assembly: GCF_050947455.1. Lineage (NCBI taxonomy): Eukaryota > Metazoa > Chordata > Amphibia > Anura > Rhinodermatidae > Rhinoderma > Rhinoderma darwinii. The sequence goes on along the minus strand of NC_134695.1, from coordinate 68,827,218 downwards.
ACAGTGAAAAGGAGAAGGTCTGAGGAATTACATCCCTATTCTGTTATCAGTTTTGGTAAGGAGGCAATTACTCCTAGAAAAAGTGGGCACCCCTAACAATTTTTGGAATTGGGCAACCGCTGGTGAATAAAATATCATAGAATGGGCATTGCCCCAGTTAGAAAACCCATAATTCTATAGGTGTGTTTCTGAACTGCGTAGAGAAATTGAAGTTTCCACTTTGAAAACGTTTTTAATACCAGGAGATACTAGAAACCTTCTTCTGTGCCAGATCTGGAATGTAACCCTCGACTCCATAACAATTTTAATCCTCATGTTTCCCCTAAATATTAGGTCCTTGTAAAAATATTTTCATGAAATGTTAAACCCTACAAACAGAACGAGGGATGACAACCTGCATCATAGTCTGAACAGCGACCAATGATGTGTTGTATTATTTGTCATGTTAATTGGCCATTAGGGGCGCTGTTCTATGGCAGTCTATGCCACTTTGCGCTGCAGAGTGACTTATGCCTATAGGTTTGTCATGCAGCAGAGTTAATGCATGTTACATTTATTGCAGTCCTGCTGATAGGACAGCCTGTAGAAATCTATTTGTCCTGATGCGATACAAAATATCCCTTAGGGTATGTTCACACGGCGGGGGTCCGTAACGGCTGAAATTACGGGGATGTTTCAGCCTGAAAACATCCCCGTAATTTCAGCCGTACCGGCATGTGCAGGCGCTTGAACGCCGCGTCAATTACGGCCGTAATTAGCGCTGCTATTCATTGGAGTCAATGAATAACGGCTCCAATTACGGCCAAAGAAGTGACAGGTCACTTCTTTGACACGGGCGTCTATTTACGCGCCGTCATTTGACAGCGGCGCGTAAATATACGCCTCGTGTGAACAGACAAACGTCTGCCCATTGCTTTCAATGGGCAGATGTTTGTCAGCGCTATTGAGGCGCTATTTTCGGGCGTAATTCGGGGCAAAAACGCCCGATTTACGTCCGTAAATAGGCCGTGTGAACATACCCTTAAAGTCACATGTAATTGCTCAAGTATGGATTAGTCCTTAAACATTGGGGTCCTCAACTAAGAAGTTAGATGACTGTCCAAGCATTTAGTTCTGCCATTTTATATGTAAGAAATACCTGTCGGCAAAGGGGAACCATGGCAAAGTGGCCAGGACCAGTTTGAGAAATGACCTTCGATAACCTTTAGGAAAATAGGCTTTGAATAAAGTCAATTCAGGCCGAAGCGCTTGCTGATTAGAGAACACTGCCTCTTTATGGGTTGCGTTTTCCAAGTTTTTCATGTAAATGTCTAAGTACATAACACTAAGCATTGTGCTGTGATATAAGAGGGATAAGTGATGACCACTTTCGTTCACTTAAAGGGCCACTACACATAAAGCTGACAACTTATAAAGTGCAGCAGTGTTAGGGTATGTTCACACGCACTGTTTTTAGACGTAATTCAGGCATTTTACGCCTTGAATTGCGCCGGAAAAAACACCCCTGATACGCCTACAAACATCTGCCCATTGTTTTCAATGGGTTTTACGATGTTCTGTTCCCACAAACCTTTGTTTTATGTGTCGCTGTCAAAATACGGCGCGTAAAATGACGGCTCGTCAAAAGAAGTGCATGTCACTTCGTGGGACGTTTTTGGAGGCATTTTTTATTGACTCCATTGAAAAACAGCTCCAAAAATGTCTGTAAAAAATGCAGCGAAAAACGCGATTTGTTAAAAAAACGTCTGAAAATCAGGAGCTGTTTTCGCCTGAAAACAGCTCCGTATTTTCAGACGTTTTTGGTCCCTACGTGTGAACATAGCCTAACCGTGCGACTGGCACCTTATAAAAGCCTTATCTGTGTACAATGCTAATACTAAGCAGCCTCCCCCCTCATAAATGATAGGTGTGGTAGTGGATGTTCATCAGTATTTTGCACCTGTTCGATCTCCCTCTATGTAACATTGTGCTGTCTGCGTCCTGGTGAGAACTGGTGTGTGATCCTGCCCTCCTGCCAGTAAGTCCGGTGATTTTAACAACCAAATGAGCCACAAAATGCAGAAAAAAGTATAAGCCCCAAAAAGTCCGATATTTAGGCCGGTCACACGGGCGCATTTTAATGGCCTTAAATCGGCCGCAAGACTCAAACCCTGAACAGTTCTATTGATCTGATCTTCGATCGTCATACGGTTCTGCGGTGAGGGTTCTAGGGTTAAGTTCTTGCGGCCAAAATATGGACTTTAAAAAGCATCTGTATTCGATCGTCTGAAACTGCCCATAACGGGGGCTATGCCTGTACCCAGCCGAGTAACGTTGGTATCGATGGAAATGAACTTATATATAAACACACGTGGAAACTTTTGAGAAGGAACTTCAGGGAGATTTCCGAAAAGGTTACAACGAAGTGGCGTCCGCAATGCACAGAGAAGAATCTTTTTTTTAAATTTCTATATGCCACGACTGCAAACAATCGTATGTATCACATATAGTGCATATGACCCCCTTCATCACACCCCATGACTCCTAAACGTATACAGACACCATAAACTAATACAGACCGACAACCCCCCCTATACACAGACATCCTAAATAAATAGCCCAGACCCCTTAAATATAGAGCCCAGCCCAGACATTCCCTAAATACAGACCCCAGAACCGAACCTATAAATACAGACCTAGACCCCCAAACCAGAATTGGAGGTCAAAGTTGGCAAATATGTATTTAAGTTTTTGGACTATGGGAGCAAATCAGGGTCTCCGTGGGGCCAAATAAACACACGACAAGCCCAGACCCCCAGTGTTAACCTGTTGTCCGCTGCTGAGTCTCTATGAATCAGTCACCATAAAGTCAACCTGTGGGGAGGGGTCCCCAGCTCTTCCTCCCCCATTTGTTAAGTACACCTCTGCAGGGCTCCCCCTCTGAACAAAAACAGCCCGAGATCTTCTACAAGAAATGGCAAAAAGTTATCAGCAAACAGAAGTATGGAGGCAAAGAGTAATCAGCAAACAGAAGTATGGAGGCAAAGCGTAATCCGCAAACAGAGGTATGGAGGCAAAGCGTAATCCGCAAACAGAGGTATGGAGGCAGCGCTCTAGTTTTCTTTGGGGCTCCTCTTATCTACGAGTTTTACAGGAACACTCCAGGCAAAACTGATAAATTGTATCATGACAAAATCTGCAACTTTCTACTGTAATTTGTGTTTCAGTTCTCTCTGCTTGCTATCAGTGAATGGAAACATTCTTGTTTACACCCAGAGGCTAAAAACCTGTGCAGACCGTTTACTTCTCACAGCTGCGAGTTTGCTACAATTGTATCCAGTCTAGACCATCCTGAGTGAGATAAATACATCCACAGCACAATCTTCTACAATATATCAGCCTGGAATCCAGACTGTGCAGCTCACAGAGGATTGTCTAGATTGAATACAATGGTAGCAAAACCTCAGCTGTTAGATGTATTGCATACGTAGGAATGTTTTCGTTCACTGACCGCAAACAGACATCTTGAGAATGGTGAGCAGTTGAAATATAAAGTATATTAGAAAGTTGCAGAACTTTTCATTATACAATAAGTATGCTTCATTTATATAAAGCTTTCATTGGCAGCCATTATAGTGCCTATGAAGGTTGTTACCCAGCTTTCTACAGATCCTGAATGGCAAATAAACCTGCATTGTTATGCAATGTTACATCCCCTATCCTACTATTCAGCCTGTGTAACTGTTGGTCTTCATTATAGTTCTGGTACTTTATTTATGAACCAGGAAGATCAGGATGAACAGTGGAAAACATCATCTTAAAAGGGTTATCCAGTCGCTAAAAATTGATGGCCTATCCTCAGGATAGTCCATCAATAGCTGATGGGTCGGGGTCTGACTCGCCGAATAGCTGTTGTGAAGGGGTGCAGTGCTCGTACGAGCGCTTCTTCCCCTTCATTTGTACTTGCTCACTGTGAATCCTCGACACGGATAGAGCAGTGATTCACAGGTATTACAGCCTTCTTCTATTCGTATGATCGCTGCACCCCCTTCAAAACAGCTGATCGGCGGGGGTCCCGGGAGTCAGACCCCCGCCGATCAGCTATTGATGGACTATCCTGATGATAGGCGATACATTTTTAGCCACTGGACAATCCCTTTAATAGAACGTTCGTGTCGTCATTGATGCTACATCTGGAGTCTATGGGGCCTCTTAGAAGTTGGTCTTCTGTTTGTCTCTTTCTTCGTGACTTCTCATGTTTGGCCGGATCTTTCGCTGCCGCGTTTTCTCATTGTGTCGTGTTGTGGGATCGGCAGCCCTGGAGGGGTAGAGATTCCGTGCAGGTTGTGTTACCGTCTTCTGCTCTTGGAGGACCTTTGTTTGTTCTCGGAGGGTAAGGGAAGCTTACAGCATGGCTTAACTATGCCGAATGGGGGTTTTAACTAATACAACATGTGAGGAATTTTAGACAATCATATTTCACTGGAGAAAACAATGTTGGAGCGGACAGCCCTGGCTGCGCAGATAGGAGGGCACTTGGCAGCGCTGTACATGTGAATGTATAACACTCAGCACCGCTGGCCCTGGATATTGTTTCTCATGTCTTCTCCGAAGACTTTACTACTACTACTACTACTACTACTACTACTCCTATTATAATCCTCTTTTATTTTTATAATGCCTACAAATAAAGTGATTGTCTCATAAAGCTAACTCCAGTCCATATGCCCTATTAAAGCATATAGACTTCATAGAGGAGGGGTCCCCTGTCTAGGAGTCTCCTATATGAGCCGCTCTATGTATTACATGATCGTCCACTTGCTTGAATGGCCTCGCGTAATACTACATTTCTCCTGTAGTGGCCGCTGCAGGGAAAATGTGTAGCCTTCCACAACCTCCCCTGCCAATCTCAAAGGCCTGCCAGTGGTTTTAGAAGCTGAAGGTTTTATTCCTGGGAAAGTTGGGTGACAACCAAGTTTTCCACAGTCTACATGGAGTGATACCCATCTTTCCTAGAATGCTGAAGTGAAAACCTGCATATGGTGATCTTGTGTGCAGCGACCATGGAAACCCATTTCCTGAAGCTCTGTTTGTACAGTTCTGGTGCTGATGTCACTTCCAGAGGCAGTGTAGTGTGTGAGTGAGTGTACTTCTGTAGTGAGTGATATAATGGAGGATATGCGATTATTGCACTCGATGGCTCTGTGAGGCATCACAAAAATAACACTTACAGGTGACCGGGGCAGATCTAGCAGATAATAATAACACAAGTGACGGGGGAAGATCGGGTAGATAATAATAACACAGGTGACCGGGGCAGATAATAAAACTTACAGGTGACAGGGCAGATCTAGTAGATAATACTAACACTTACAGATGAATGGGGAAGATCTAGCAGATAATAATAACACTTACAGGTGACCAGGGAAGATCTGGTAGATAATAATAGCACTTACAGGTGACCGGGCAGATCTAGCAGATAATAATAACACAAGTGACGGGGGAAGATCGGGTAGATAATAATAACACTTACAGGTGACCGGGGCAGATAATAATAACACTTACAGGTGACAGGGCAGATCTAGTAGATAATACTAACACTTACAGGTGACCGGGGAAGATCTGGTAGATAATAATAGCACTTACAGGTGACCGGGGCAGATCTAGTAGATTAGAAATTTGGCAAACTGACTTGTAGCAAAGGTGGTATCCTATGATAGTGAGTCACCGAGCTCTTCAGTACAACCCATATTATTAGCAACACTTGTTTTTTCCTACGCATATTCGTTATTACACAGATTTTCTAGAAACAGATATAGATAAGAAATGTCTGAACAGAATTTGACCATCAAACCTCCGTGATACTATTGGTTATTAGTAAACCGATCATCTCAATACAGGAGATGTGAAGCGGCTGCAATAAGGAAATGTTCTGCTTATCTCTCCCACATATAAACAACGTATGCGATGTCAATGTCCGTCTCGCTCCGCAGCAAATTCCCTCAATATGTTGATAAACCAGACAGACAGGACGATCGTATCAGCCAGACCTGATGACTGCGAGTAACAGAGCCCTTTTATGCCGGCCTGACCTACAGACTATGATAAGGATCCGAACCTAGGCCGCGTCTGGCGCTTGTCACATGACCGTGCCAACCTGGGCAGATTATTTATTCTCCGTGACATCAGGTTGAACCTTAAACTAATAAACAGTCCATCGCGGTGACAAGTGAAGAATTATTTTTTTTTTTAGAAGCTGGGAGACATTAAAAAATACACCCCCACCTCGAAAAAAGTTATTGCTCCACAGTTAGGCCCCATGCACACGACTGTAAAAACGCCCGTAATTACGGTCCCATAGACTTCTATTGGCCATGGGTACCTTCCTGTTTGCGTACGGGAAGGTGCCCGGGCCGTTGAAAAACATCTCCTATTTCAGGCCGTAATTACGGCACGGGCAGGCCCATAGAAGTCTATGGGGCTCCCGTAATTACGGATGGCTACGTGTGTGCACCTGTAATTACAGGAGCGTTGCGAGGCGACGTGAGGGGTTTTTAATTTTTGAATAAAGAGAAGCAGAGAAAATGGCGTCTGAGGTCCTTTGTCACACGTTTTTAACCCATATTTACGGACCCGTGCCCATAAATACGGGCCCATTGTCATCCATATTCCACCCGTATTCACGGGCCCGTAAAAAAAAGGGGGCTGGAAATGATGTCACAATCATGTCCAAACCCCTTAAAAGGGTCACATGATCGCTCAGACGCCATTTTCTCTGCTTCTCTTTATTAAAAAATTGAAATCCCCTGACGACGCCTAGCAACGCTCCCGTAATTACGGGAGCCCCATAAACTTCTATGGGCCTGCCCGTGCCGTAATTACGGCCTGAAATAGGAGATTTTTTCAACGGCCCGGGCACCTTCCCGTATGCAAACGGGAAGGTACCCGTGGCCAATAGAAATATGAGGATACTTTCAGATCAGCCATTCTTTAGTTCTATCTGTACCTGGAACAGTTGGGTGACCAGTCATATAGCCACCATGACCGCTCCACAGAGGTTGTCACCCGGCTTTTCAGAACTTCTGAATGGTTAGTTAAGTAGCGATATTGGCAAAGTGGATGTAGCATTGCATAACTAGGACAATTTACCATTCAGGAGTCTGAGAAAGCTTGGTGGAAATCCTTATGGGAGTTATAATAATGGCCATATTAGTTGCGACTCAGCTTTTCCCAAAGAGAAGGGAATTTTAAAGTGGAAATGCTGATGGTAAAGGCCATTGACAGCGCAGGTGGAGTGTTACTGGGTAGGTCATCCCTGAGATTCCACATAAGCCGGTCCTTTGTCCCCGGACTTACCCGCCCTGGAGGTGACCAGTTGTAAGTCGAGCGGATTTCTCTTGGTATTTATTGAGGCTTTTTATTTCAGACCATGAAATGATCAATTACAGAGAGGGAAGCTTCTCATAATTTGAACCATGAAGGCCGCCTGTTTCCTCCAATGGGTTTGGAAGCTCTGTGCTGAATTAATGGTCCTATTAATTGGCGGCATGTGACCACTCCGGGGGAAAAATGTGGGATTTCTGTCTACTCGAAACTCTAAGCAGTGACCCATGTCATGCGATAATGGAGACGGGTCCCGCGCTGGGCAGCAGATCCTCGTGTTTACGACAGAAATTGGAGCAAATAGTTAGGGAGGCGTTTTTATGGGCCAAATACTACGGCAGAATATAAAGTAGTGGTCTCCGGCTGTTGTGAAACTACAACTCCCAGCATGTAGTGATGAAACGTTATTTACATGAAACTGGGGAAAAACTTTTACTATAAGACCAGCGGCACAAAAATTGCAGCAAACTGCTCTGAAAGGACAAGAGGGTATGGGGGGCTGGCGGGCACGTGACTCGGGTGCTGGGTGCCCCGGGGGTGGGGGAACAAGTCACTCTTTCTTGGCCAATGATTTTAGAGACAGGGTTAGTAGGGAGAGGGATCTGTACGAGGCCAAATGGTACCCTCAAGTGGTGGCCCCCATAGCTAGAGCCACAGATGCTGCAGCGGTAGCGATTATTGAAGAATTGACATTGCGCTGTTGTATCTCGCCACAATTTATAACCATTACATTGTGAAACGGTTGTATGGCTCATGCCGCTGATCTTTCCTCGGCGCCCCCTTTATACCTATGATACTTCCATAATACAGTGCTGAATAGAGGCACCATAGAGTAACACATTAGTGCCAACGGGTCCATATGGACACTGCGTGCCGCCATATAGGTTACATGTAGACCTTGAAGGGGTCGACTAGGGTTTGGGGGACCCCCATGATCCTCAGAATGAAGGTTAAGCACTGCAGCTCCTACACATTGACAATTCATGATGAGGTTCGGCGTAACATTAGACTATTACCCTATAATCAAAGAAGTTTCCTACTTTTTTTTAACGTATGCGGATGGGGGGTGTAGTAGTCGATTGGTGGATCTTACTCGTCTTGTCCCAAGGTGATCTCAAAATTCTATACGTTGTAAAAAAAAAAAAATTGTGGCCAAATTAAACCCTGCCAGACCTATTATCCGACCTGCCACCTTCACGTTATGGAGAATACTCTCTATGGGGTGGAAATGAAACGAGGAGATCTTGGCTCAAGATCAGAAGACGTTTTGGCAAGAGTCGAGCTTCTGAAAGGGCCTCTGCACTTATTAAACCGCTTCACATGGAAACGAGTATAGAAGAGTTATTTCCAAAAAGACACGTGGATTACTTGGTCTTGCAGGCTTTCCAAAATCATAGGACGTCTCAATGTACCACGCAGAAGACCATTCAGGATGAAGAAGTTCTGAGATTTAAAGGGGACAACGGATCCCTTACTATTGCTTGGTTTACAGGGCACCATGAGATGAGTATGTGAGGGGGTCTTACGTAAATCCATCCATCCAGCAGACAAAACGTTGTATTTGTTACGTCTGGTCCCTCCGATACCCAGAGAAAGAACCAACACGTACGTACCAAGAGAGTCACGTAGCAGATTGGAGCAGTTCAGGGTTCGGGTTGGCTGAATATAGCAGAGGTGGGTGCGCGGCAATAGTCTGCAGTGTCGTCCGGCACTACAGGATCCGGTAACGTTGATGTAGCAGAGTTGGGTATGTCGTAGAGGAATAGTAGTCAGAAGGGTAGTGAGACAATCAAGGTTTCGGCAATTGTGTTGTAGCAGAGCTGGGTACATGGTACAAAAGGAGTAGTCAGGAGGGTAGTCGGACAATCCAGGGTTCAGTAACGGTAATATAGCAGAGTTGGGTACGCGGTACAGGAGCAGTAGTCCGGAGGGTAGCCAGGCATTTTAGGATTCAGAAGCAGGGATGTAGTAAAGCCGAGTTGCGATATAGGGAGTAAACCAAGAGACTAGTCTGGGACAGAGAACAGGTCCCAACAATAGTTCAAGTTCAAGGTAGTGGAACCACTTGGAAACAAACCATTAATATTTGCCCCTGAGGCCAGTGTGTAAGGGATTTAAATAGAGCGCCCAGAGCTCTGACTAGTTGGGCGGCCATACGCTTTGCACATGCATCACTGCCAGCCCTGCCAAGAGGCTCATTGTGCCATCGGCCTGCAGGGGGAGACAGCGCTGGCGAGGTGAGTACATTACGGTTTTGAGCATTTTGTGCACGTGCAGCGTAGGTGACTGCCCTGTTCTACTATGTCTAAGACAAAGGGCTGAAGTCATGTGTGAGGATGAGATTGTTTTACGCTTGTTTGACCCTGGTTTTAACTTGTCACCGGTTTACTCTATGGCATTTTAGATATGCCTCACCACTGTCACACAGCTGGTATAATGGCTCGCCACATATGCCCACTGTCAACCCTATTAGAAGCCATTCAGAATATTTCAGAGTTCATTTTCTGAGGAGTCCAGCAGATGGATCCCGCTTTCCGGCAGCTGAATACTTGGCACATTGGGGCACATTTACCAGAGTCATTTGTGCACATTACTTCAACTTTGATAGGGCACGATAAAGATTATCATAATCTAAGAACCACCCTATTTTAGTGACATGTTCCCGTTTACCAATGGCAAAATAGAGAGCCTTCGAGACTTGAAAATATTCGGATATAGTCAAATCATTATGACTTTTGATATATCAGACCAATGAATTTACCCGTGACGTATGTTGCCCTATTCTCCACTGTCGTGAAGGCGGCCATCTTTGATAATGGGTCATGTTTTTCATGTTCCTGACAAAACAAAGACCACAGTGAATTTATCCTCGAAGGGGGACACAATTTCTCCAGAGCTCCGTATATGGCATTAGATTATGAGGGGACGGTCCTGCCTCCAACCACACAGTGCATGGCTATTCAAGAAAAGATGGCCCAGGTTCTACCATAGGATAAGCTCCCAGTTTGACTTCTCATTATGTTCTGCACTAGATCCAGGCTCGGCTTTGACTACTGTATTGTGTGCAGTCAGTTTGTTTAGAAGATGGCAATGTGCATTTTTGAAATTACCCTCCCAAGGGAGCTGGGGTCATGCATCATGTACCATGTTTGATTGCCATATAGAAGAGCAAATATATGGGGTCAAGCCACCCTTGACCTTTGGCCAAAAGTTATGTCCACCAGTGCTGCCTCCTCTGTTCCATTGACATCTGGTGTCAAGCAAACTTAACGTTAGGTGGCAAAAGACTCAACGATCATGAACCCCCCCCCCCCCCTCCTTCAGCACTGATGGTACTTAAAAAGGGAACTCCACCTTAAGTCATCTTCTGGAAGTCGTGTAGTCACGTGAGATATTGTTGGTTAACATAATTTCCATTAAATTCGAGAATGGTCAATGGTTTCAAAGATTGGCGACCTGTTGTTTTATCTCAGAAATGTCTTGTAATAGATATCTCTAACAAGCCTTCCCCCTAGTTTAGTTTTGGAAATCATTGGAGGTCCCTAGTGATTGACTTCTGCCAATGATGTTAGAAGAATAATTAAGGTGGAATTCCCTTCAAAATAGCAAAAAATAACAATCACAAGAACTTGATGATGGCCCGTGGTCTACCCAACCACGTAAGAATTCTGAAGAAGAAGGTGGTGACGTCTTCTACTTGCTGGATGTCGCTATCTCACAGAGGTTCCCACCACATATTGGCTTCTAGTCTTACATTTTATTCTCATAAAGAGAAGGCGACCCAGACTCCTCGATAAAACCCGTTCTCACAATATGTCTCCGTCTACACTAATTCAAGCAAATGGGAATTTTACTCTGGGTGATATGATATCAATGTAGATTGTGTTGGATACTTGGTCCAGGTTAGACCTATAGGACAAGCCAATACTTTCCCAGGCCCTCTGGCACCGAACAAGGGAATTACGGGAACTGGTCCGGCACATAGAAGACCTAATAAATAGCTGGCAGTCGTTTACACAGGCTGTGTCCTCACAGAGAGGATGAAAGCTCAGGGCAATGGTAGAATTGTTGGTGCCATCAAAGTGTAGTCCATAATTTAATTACCAGCAAGGGAAGTCCATCTTCCTCCAGCCAGAGGGTCTCACTGACCCCCAAGACTATTTATAAAAATGAGAACAAGGACCTAGCTCAGTAGAGAGAGCACAGCTTTTCTGAGTGATGGACGGGTCCGCCATGGGTATTAAGTCGGTCATTAAGAACAAACTGGTTTAATTACAGAACTCAATATGTTTGGAATGGAAAAGCAAATTTTAGCAAATCATTTACTCTCACGTGTTTATTATGTTTTCAGGATATACGACCGTTGAATAACATTACATAAAAAATCACAATTTACATATAGAAGTTATGTACATAAAAAGTAAAGACATTTTGTATATACCTGATATTACTTATCCTGTACTGATCCTGAGTTATATCCTGTATTATACTCCAGAGCTGCACTCACTATTCTGCTGGTGGAGTCACTGTGTACATACATTACATTACTTATCCTGTACTGATCCTGAGTTACATCCTGTATTATACTACAGAGCTGCACTCACTATTCTGCTGGTGGAGTCACTGTGTACATACATTACATTACTTATCCTGTACTGATCCTGAGTTACATCCTGTATTATACTCCAGAGCTGCACTCACTATTCTGCTGGTGGAGTCACTGTGTATATTACATTACTTATCTGGTACTGATCCTGAGTTATATCCTGTATTATACTCCAGAGCTGCATTCACTATTCTGCTGGTGGAGTCACTGTGTACATACATTACATTACTTATCCTGTACTGATCCTGAGTTACATCCTGTATTATACTACAGAGCTGCACTCACTATTCTGCTGGTGGAGTCACTGTGTACATACATTACATTACTTATCGTTTACTGGTCCTGAGTTACACCCTATATTATACTCCAGAGCTGTACTCACTATTCTGCTGGTGGAGTAACTGTGTATATACATTACATTACTTATCCTGTACTGATCCTGAGTTACATCCTGTATTATACCACAGAGCTGCACTCACTATTCTGCTGGTGGAGTCACTGTGTATATACATTACATTACTTATCCTGTACTGATCCTGAGTTACATCCTGTATTATACTCCAGAGCTGCACTCACTATTCTGCCTGTGGAATCACTGTGTACATACATTACATTACTCATCCTGTACTGACCCTGAGTTACACCCTATATTATACTCCAGAGCTGCACTCACTATTCTGCTGGTGGAGTCACTGTGTACATACATTACATTACTTATCTTGTACTGATCCTATAATACAGCCTGTATTATACTCCAGAGCTGCACTCACTATTCTGCTGGTGGAGTTACTGTACATACATTACATTACTTATCGTTTACTGGTCCTCAGTTACACCCTATATTATACTCCAGAGTTGTACTCACTATTCTGCTGGTGGAGTCACTGTGTACATACATTACTTATCCTGTACTGATCCTGAGTTACATCCTGTATTATACTCCAGAGCTGCATTCACAATTCTGCAGACTATGGAGCTGGGAGATGCCAGCACGCCCTGCTAGTTAAGTAGTTGCACAAAGTACATTCATTAAAGGTATGATTTGTTTTTAATGACAGCCGGTAGAATAGTGAATGCAGCTCCGGAGTTTAATACAGGATAAATACAAGATTAAATGTTTTTACATAGTCGCTGAACTTTTTAAGTAGATTTTTCTTAATTCTAAAATGGTGTTCAAAGGTGGACATACCCTCTAAACATTTTATGCAGACAGATTTTTCACCTATGCCAGTGGCAGAAAAAGCTGAATGACAGCCAATGCCTAGTATAACAGTTCCCATAGGGCTTGCCGCCAGAGTAGGATTGGTCCACCAGAGGATTCCAATTTACCTGGGTAGGCTCAAGGTACCAGTCCAACAATAATTATCATTCAAGTTTCCTAGACTCCTGAATAGCAGACATGCCTAGTTGTGCAGAGCTACTGACCTACATTTAGTCTTCCAGGTTTTAAAATTTCTAGTTCCACCTTGTGATCCATGAAGAGGTGGAGCGTTGGGCACAGTAAGTGGAGTCACAATGTTAATGGGTCGAGATGAGTTGGATTCGGGCATGGTCTATTTCATCCTGAATGTGAGTTTGGGTAAGTGAGCAGACGTGTGCATGCAAAGGGCCTCATTTTGGTGGACATGTGTGTAGGATTTGGTCCATTGGGGTTATTTTTAATTTTAATTTTTAAAAAAAATCTGAACTAGAAGATGAAAATCAGCTGTAAGGTCAACATCCGCAGTGTTGATCCAGAAGAAGGCAAAACCCCTAATAGGCGTGTGCCAATTTCCTCATTTTGGGGGAGCTCCACTGAAAAATACAAAGGGTTTGTGACCACACTAAGGCATGAGCCAGCCAACAAACAGAGAATTTTCCTGGAGAAAACATATACAACGCTGGCGGGATGTGGAGCATCGTGTGAGCCTAGACTTTGACTCTGAGCTCATATAATTTAGTGTTTTCCTTGCTCTTGACACAGTTGACTCAGTCTTGTTCCCATCCTAGAATGGAAAATAAATGGACCCCCAATGCGTGCAACCACAAAATGACCATGACTCACGAGCCCCTAGTTCTGCCCTATTTACCTACGATCTCCAAAACAGAACTGGAACCCCAATTGGTTCTCTGGTAGCATCAGGGACTTGTGGGCCACCAAATAGCGACTGCTACCTGTGCACCTACATTACTATAGCACAACTTTTCCAGAGATAGTTGTAATGGTTCATTCCAGGTCAAAATACGGAATAATTGCCATAGTTCTTAATGCTCAGCTGCCAGTCCTCCACTTTGGGCTGAGAATGAAGTGTTGGCATAATCAATACTGGGCAAGACATTATACCAAAATGAAAAACAAAAATGGAAATGAGACCCCTCCTGGAGATGAAGCCCCTTCACCAGGGGCATAGATAGGTAACGACTAGAGGGCTTTCGTCCTTGGAGCTGGGTGTCGACGAGCTGATCTTCCTTGGCTAGGGTAACAAAAGGGTGAAGAAAAGCCGAGCTACGACTCTGCACTCCACCATCCAGGTTAGGAGAGTCTGGCGCTTATTTTACCCCCAACCCATCCCTTGTAGTCTAAAGAGACATCCTCACCGTAATCATTACTTGTAGTATTGGACTTGCATATGGGGCAGAGGAACCCTTTAGGCCCTACCAGGCTCCAGGGTTAGGCTGCGATCACAACTTCTGCACCTCTACTACTTTTTGCCCCCTCTTTTTTTTTTTTTTTTTTGGTAACCTTAAAGGTGTTGTACCAGAATCAAAAATTATCACCTATCTACAGGATAGGTGATAATTGTCTGATCGCTGAGGGCCCCATTCCTGGGACTCCACCAATCACAAGAACAGAGGTTCGAACCCCCTGTTCCTCCTTACTGCTCGACCGCAGTAAGGAAGACCTTGAATGGAGCGGCGGTTCAGCCTGCGCGCCGCCGCTCCATTTAAAGTCTATGGGAAACAGCTGAGTACAACGCTCGACTGTTTCCGTCATTCTCATAGACCTAGAATGGAGTGGCGGGCGCACGATCGACTGCCGCTTTATTCCCGGTCCTACTCACTGTGTACAGTGAGGAAAAATGGGGGGTTCGAGAGTTCCGTTCTTGCGATCGGTGTGGGTCTCGGCAATAGGGCCCCCAGCGATCAGACAATTATCACATGTCCTGTGGATAGGTGATCATTGTCGATTTTGCCCTTTAAGGCACCGTAGTTCATACCAATGGAATCAAAGTCCCCACAGTTGTTCTTGACCCCATGTCGTTAGTCAGAGCTGCCCTTAGGGTCTTTTGCTTAAGCCGGTTGTCCAATACTGTGTTATTAATGATTATTCTACAATGTAATGAAACGAGCCGCACATCATCAGTCAGACAAAACATAATTACTTTTTAACATGAAATAAAACCAACTGAAATAAACAAACATTTGTAATGATTTTATTTGTACGGCTGTAAAAATAAACTAATAAAAAAGAGAGAATTAGGTTGTTTGGAAGAAAAGAAAGTCCCGTCCTGTCAAAGCTGCTCGATTCCAAATATAAGCCCCCAATGGAGCTGGGCCCTCCTTAGCCCTTACTGCTTCTTATATAAAAGTTAAGATATTTGGAAACTCTGCGTTCACTGCATTCTCTTTAAATAATAATAATATAAAAAAAAACATAAAAATATATATATTAAAAAATAAAACATCTGAAGACGAGTCGAACCAAAAACTTGGCACAGACATGGATATTTCTTCCAAAATTGAACTTCATAACAATGGGAAAATCTTCACAAACCAGATTTTACGATCTTACTCAGCCACTCTGGATATTTAAAAGAAGAAAAAAATGTGGAAAAAAACCCCCAAAAATAGTTTTTTTCTGTATTCTCTTAATAAATGATCTGTGTTTTATTTTTCTTATATATCCTTATAGCCATCGGAGTTACGTTTTTCCAATACAGCGCTCCAAATCTCCTGGCTAGACATAGAGTTAAATGATAAAATTCTGTCTGCCTGTAGTGACCCCTAGGGGGAGCTTAGTGTATACTGCTTACACATTGAATTCAATATTAATTCAGTATGCAGTAAGCGCCTAAGCTCCCCCTAGTGGTGGCTACAGGCAGACAGAATTGTATAATTTAATTATGGCTATGCAGGGGATTTGCAGCTCTGTTTTAGAAAAATAGAGCTCCAACTCTTCTAAAGATATATTAAGAAATGAATCCGCATTAACTTTTCTACTCATGGACTCACATAATTGCACTTCTTTTGACTATTCGGCCTAGTATTTGCTGGTTCTCTGGCCGCAAAATGATCCCTTGTGAAGGTAGTGACCGTGTGATTTTTTTTTTTTTATCCTGCCAGTGATGAGTCGAGCAACTATATTTCGAGGTACTTTAAAAAAATAAAAAATAAAAAAATAAAAATTATTATTTTTTTTTTAAAGGGCAAGTGTTCTTTAAATATGTGTTAGAATGAATGACACGTAATATTGTATCACATCTCAATATATTCTACGGCAGTAATTATTGCACATTATATGGAGCTATTCTGATGGCCTAAAGGTTTTGTCATTAAGAAATATGGTTTTAATGTTAAACCCATGTCTGCAATTGCTGTTTTCCGTTATAAAACCGCAACGCTCTCCAGAAAACAACAGGTTAACGCAGTTGGTTCTGGTCTCGTCCTGACATTGACTTGTCATGCAAACTCTTTGAGTCTTTGCACAGAACAATAGCCGCTTTGTTGCCTGTAATGACGGTAATTGGCTCATACGGGGGATCCAGCTTCTCTTTAAGAAGCCACTAATTTAATAGGTGAAATGTCAGGCCAAAAACTCCGGCTTCATCTTTTCTTCTTTCTCCTTCTCCTTCATTTTGGATCAGTTTAATCAGCTTTTATGGTTTGTTTCTCCTGCAACAAAACATTTGGGTTACGACCGTAAAAAAAAGAAGAATGATGTGAAAATGAGAATGAGGTCCCGGGGTAAACGCGAGATAACCCTATAAGAAGCCCAAACATAAATGTAAGGACGGAGAAGAAAAAGCCGGGTAACAAACATGGCTGCCATCCCAGCCCTCCCAGGGAACCAGACGTATGAGGAAAATGGAAAAGAGGAATGGGCATAAGGAGAATTCTCAAATCCCACATTGATCCATACATTGCAAAGTCACAGTACCCCCATAACAGTGCTAACCACATTGCCTCCATAACAGTAACTGCAACT
The DNA here is from genome assembly GCF_050947455.1 of Rhinoderma darwinii. Lineage (NCBI taxonomy): Eukaryota > Metazoa > Chordata > Amphibia > Anura > Rhinodermatidae > Rhinoderma > Rhinoderma darwinii. The sequence goes on along the minus strand of NC_134695.1, from coordinate 68,810,065 downwards.
CCATGACCGGGCCGACCAAAGTTCCTCATTACAGAGACCGCCACAGTAAGGGCTCGTCCACACATAATGGAATTGCTGCGTATTTTCCATCCGGAATTGCGGACGGAAAATACGCAGCAGAATACAGTAACAAAAAGTGGGTGAGATTTAACAAATGTTATTTTTCGTTCCGCACCGTGTCAATTCCTGCTGCGGAAAGTGACTGAATTGCTGCGTTTTTCAGAGGAGACGTCACCATCTCCCAACATTGAGAAAAACGCTGCAAAATACGCACCATTTTTTGCAGTAATTCTGTTACGTGTGGACAAGCCCTAAAACCATAGCAGAGACCGCTCCTGGGCACCATGACCGTGACATCCATAATACCCCATAAATAACTGCCAGCCCATAGTGCCTCCAATGACAGCAAGGATGCTCCATAACAATGCAAGCCATAGTTACCCCATAACAGTAAAATCCATAGTTCCCCCATAAGTATGACAAATACAGTACCCCACGTCAGTGACAGACAAAGTGCCCCTTAACAAGCCCAAACAATGTGTTACATAACCGAGCCATCCAGTTTACCCGCTCATAGCAGTGAAATCTATAGTTCCCCCATAACAGAGCCAGCCACAATTCCCCCTTTTCAGTGACCGCCAAAGTGCCCTGTAACAGTGCCATTATTGGAGATCAGGATGTGCCACCGGATGGACGCCACATTGTAAGTAGTAGCCCAAATTTTTTGGCCCACTGCTTAGCCAAAAATGGGGCCAAAAAGTTGTTCATTAGAGAGTTAAAATTAAAAAATATTATGCGAACCTCTCTAGAGTTTCCTTTTTAAGAGTACATTTACACCGCGCCCGTGCAGCACTTTGGATTTTGTGGTATTTTTGTGGGATGTTACGTAGCTGTGATTGGGCCTGTTCGCATATCGTACAACTTTTAAATCCCCATTAGCTGGGCATGTTTAGGCCCCACCCCTATTTCTACCAGCAACGCCCACAAAATCTTAGATACGCCCATGTTAGGGTTTATTTGCTTAAACTCCGCCCCTTCTAGTTACGTTTCGCGGGATAATCCTGCGAAAATCTGTACGGTTGGGAGGTATGCGTGGAGATTTTAGGGACTGTTGCTGTTTTTACTCTTTGGTAACCGATACGTCATGTCATACAGATTTACCTGAGAATGTTTTTCACTCTTTTCAAAAAAATAAAATTTTTCTTTTTTACATTTTTCTTTTTACATTTTTCTTTATTTTTTTTTTAATTAAAAAATAAAACCAGAACCGAAATAACGTTCAGATTTTTTTTCTTCATTTATAGCTACACGATGTGCCCCATTGACACAGGATTTTCAAGAACATGATTTCCTTGAGCAATTTAGGTTACAAAATACCAGCCATTGAAAACAAAAAAACATTCCTCGCAATTTGCTGGTTCTCTGAAGTCTAAAATTGCCTGGAACCGCTCGGCACCACATGTATTGTTATCACTGAGCAGCACAACCACAAGCTCGAAAAGAGAGACCGCAGGAGTGCCGTACATATGAAAGTGGCCACAGGGGCACCGCACACTGACCGAGTTATCGGCCTTGTATTTACCATAGGCCTCCTGAATAAGAGTTGTTTTTGACCATAGCAGCCAATCAGAGTTCAACTTTCATGTTTTTAGTGCTGTTTCATAAATAAAAGCTGAACTCTGATTGGCTGCAATGGGCAACCACTTGTTTTGTGGCACAAGTTTGATACATGAGGCCCAGTATATTAATATATACCAATAATATGGTGCCTGCTTGACACAAACCATACCTGAGATCCATAATTAAAGGGGAACTCAACCTAAAAATTTATTTTTTTAGGAAAATCTGATTACGAATGCAGACTGAGATGGAGAATGTCATGGTGGGACTGCTGCCAAGCTGCTTTTCCCCCTTCTTTTAGGGATGTAGCTATATAGGGTCCAGAGGTAGCTGTCGGACCCAGGCCTAGATGCCTGAGCGGACCCACAAGCCCTTCAAGCACATAAAAAGATGTATTATAATATATACATAGTAAGTTGGGGGTCCCCATTAAAGATTTTGCCTCCGGGCCCAGGAACTTCAATTTACGCCTCTGCCTTCTCTGCTGTCAGCACAGAACAATCCAGCTTTGAGTTCATGCGTGTCAGTTTGGTTGCTATGGATACACTGCCTAACAACTACAGCCTTTTAAATACGGTCGTCACAGAGGAATTCCCTAGCAACCAGTCTATCTCAGATTATTAAGGTCTTCAGCTCATGGCCAAAATGAGTTGAGGGCAGAGAAGGGGGAACGAGTCTTGGCAGCGTTCAAAAAGAAAGCTTTTCCGTATTCCTTTCGTTATATTAATCAGATTTTTTGTAAGTATAGATTTAGATAGAAAACCTGTTTAAGAAGATGTGCAAAAATGTATCCTAATCCCAAAAGTCTTCTCATATCTTTTCACTTTTGGAATGAAAATTATTTGTACAGCATTTGCCATAAACAAAAACATTCTGTGAGTTGTCAAGTTGTCAAAAATTCCTTTTAGCTGCTCTTATTTGTATCTGTTTTTGGAAGAACTGGGTGCCCATCAATATGGCTATCAATACAGCTTCAGTAGGGGTCATGACTAAGTTTTCTTTGACTCATAAATGTCAAGTTACTAGTTAGATTTGTCATAAGCCTAGAAAAGCTAAGTGAAAATTAAGCCGGGGTAGTTACATACATGGTTAGGGTAGCAAACAAAATATTTGCCCAGGGTGAAGAAAAACCTTTCTAAGACTCTGGGTACGCTCAGTTATGCATTCAGCACAGTACATTTATACCAAAGTGGCTAAAATGCCCCTTGAGGATGGGTATCAAGCAAGGGCAGAGAAAGAAACGGAAAGTGGTCACGCCCCCGCTTAAAATTGCTCCTCTAATCACGGTTTCAAGGGAAAATTCACCTGAAAGTGATCTGCTGAGACATGAAGAAGACCATTCCTATAAGCATTGACTTCCAAAAATATAGAATTTTAAAGATGTAAATCTCTTCTGTTCATCTCAGAACTTTCCATGACTCAGTAGGGCTTGGCATAGCATGTTCTGTCAGGGATTATATATTTTGCATACTTTTTTTTTCCCAGGAAGCATTGCCCTTAAGACTCCCTATAAGATGGATCTCAGCAAGGAGAATTAATACCTTCCCAGAGATCTCCAGTAACGAGAAATTCGGAGTGGTGCCAAAAGAGGGTTAGGGATTCTAGAGAGCATCACAGCCCCTTCATTCTGGAAACTGGTGGTGGTCCAAGCTCACAATCTCCACCAATGAGATTTTCCCACATGTCTCGTTGACAAGTCAGATGAACATTTTGTCTGGACTTCCCTTTACGTGCAGGACCTGACTTTAACTGGTAGTGTGTTGCCTCTGGCACTGCATATGTCAGGGAAATCAATAGGATCGGATGTCCGATCCCTATTTCTTTGGGTGTGAGGTAACAAGGGGTAGCTGGGTTGTTCTCATAGACCAGAGTTTTTTAGGGGATCCACCAACAAAAATCTCATGTCCATGGTCTGCTTTCTCATCTGGGGCATGGAGTATCTACCTGGGTTTCAGAAAGATTAGATGCTATGGGGCCCAGCCACTAATGGGGTCCAATTTCACAAAGAAATGAGGTGCGGTTAGGTGAGACTATGGCTATTGGAAGGGGAGAGTAGACCACTAAATACGGATGCCTTGGAGACCAAACTTTTTCATATCTTGAACTAACTTGTTGCTGAAGGTGGTGATGGTGAAGTGAGGCCTCATTCCATGTTTTGCTAAGGGGCTCCATAGTTAGGTTATACCCCTGGTTAGGGGCCCTGATCACTCTTCGGCTGTGTTCACATCTGCATCAGGCCTCCATTCCGACGTTCCGTCTGAGCTTTTCGTCGGAACGGAGCCCTGACTGACCCAAACGGAAACCAGAGGTTTCCGTTTCCATCACCATTGATGTCAAAGGCGACGGATCCGGTGCAAATGGTTTCCGTTTGTCTCCATTGTGCAGGGGTTCTGTCATTTTGACGAAACCAATACCATAGTCGACTGCGCTATTCATTCCGTCAAAACGACGGAACCCTTGCACAACGGAGACAAACGGAAACCATTTGCACCGGATCCGTCGCTATTGAAATCAATGGTGATGGAAACTGAAACGTCTGTTTTCCGTTTGTGTCAGTCAGGGCTCCGTTCTGATGGAAAGCCACGTCGGAACGGAGCCCTGACGCAGATGTGAACGCAGCCTTAGTTCTCCCTTGTTAATGGTTTGATAGGTTTTTCCAAAACACCATGAGATACCTAGAACCAAAATATTTTTGTAACCGGAGATCTTCTGAACCTGAAGAATTAGACTTAATCTCGAATACGAGGCACCCAACCAGACCTTTAGACGGAAATTGAATCTTTTTAACCTTTTTGTGTCCTTGATATCTAGAATCACATAGTCTTCTGATCCACGTTTCTTGTAGATGGTTCTGCATATATTCCCATCAAGTCTTCTTCTGATCCACGTTCCTTGTAGATGGTTCTGCATATATTCCCATCAAGTCTTCTTCTGATCCACGTTCCTTGTAGATGGTTCTGCATTATCTGCCGTCTATGTCTTCTCATTGCCCTGACGCCTTTATTCTGGCTCCGTCACAGAACACAAACTAAATGGGATTTCAAAGAAATATAATTTAATCAACACAAGAGGAACAGAGAGTTTCTTATTGACAGATACAGAAATTGGACTCACATGAAACTTGTGTAGGACGACAGGCCTCTGATTAGAGTTGACTTAGGAAATCCTAAACTTGGCGGAGGCGGCATGGGGTAGAATTGGGTAACGGCTTTAATTCTGTGAGATGATGCTGTAATCCCACTGATTATTTTATATGTTTAAAAACTCATTTTCAGAGGCTAGCAAGCGTAGGGTTTGTCGGTACGCACGTTGCAACTATACAATTGAATTCTCGCCCTACTAAAAGTCATAAAGGGTTAACTAATCTGAAAAAGAAAATCCGTTCAATTAAGGGGTAGTCTCACCAGGACAACCGCTTTTCATGTACCCTATTAGAGCATATGACATATAGGGGAGGTCTTCCTCTGGGGACCCCTCTTAATGTGGCCAGAATGGAGAGCCACTGACAATAACTGTCTCCTGCTCTGGCAGCCCCGGCCAGTCCATGTATAACATTGTCGGACTTTCGAATGTGGCTACTGTAGGGGAAATATATGGTTAGCCGTAGTTTGAAAGGGCGATTACAGCTGAACGGTTGTCTTGTTGGAATCGCCTCCTTTAGTAATGTTCATCCTGAGCCCCCTTGTTCATGAATAGAATGCCAGAACTGCAGTGAAAAATGATTCATAGAAAGAAAATTCAGCTTTTATTAAGAAGGCTATATATATGTCTTTCAGAGAAGCTGGATGACAACCCCTACGGACGAGATATGCAGGAACGACTGAAAATAACATTTAAAGAAATGTCCAGGTATTTTTAGGGGGCTTCAAACCTGTGAGGAATTCCATGTCCCATGACACTCATAGGAATACATTAAGATGCAAAACGCGTCAGGCATCCCACAAAACTGTTGTCTAGTTTCATAAACACTTTGACGCTGATCTCTACAGGCTTGAAAGGGGCATGGCCAGCTAGGAATTTATTTATTTTTTTGGTGCATAATATATTTATTCACATATGCCAGCCATGAGGTGGGGTAGGGAAGAGAAAAATGTTGAACATAGCTAGAGCGTTTAACCAAGGATATTATGTCATTTTGAAAAATGTGCCACAATTTGCACCAATTTTTCTGATAATTTTACTCATTGGTGGATCGGAACTCTGTTTTGCCCTATATTTTTTTATTCTTTACTATTGACCTTAATTTTAAAAGAACCAAAATTACGACCTGATTTCCTCTCCATTTAAAGGGTCAAATGTTTTTGTTATTAGGCAGTTTTTGTTTTTTTATACATAATAAAAAAAAGATTGGAACACTAGAATCAATTGGGTATTAATTATCCAAATAATTTTGATACAATGTACAACAAAAAGTCACTCAAATCTGGCGATTTTTCATTTTATAGTGGGACTACAAGGGGTTAATCTGAGCAGCAATATCTTTGGGGGTCACCTCCTCGCTCCTCCTCGCAGCGGCTTGTTGCTCGGTCTACTCCAACCTAACAAACAATGAACTCTAATAATGATCTGAATACTTAACGAAACCCCAATTTTAAAGGGATTACTGCTAGACCCTTGTAAAGAGTGTTCAATAAGTAGACGCCTTAAAAACCCATGCCTGTTATGGGCTGAGTGCCTGTCTCGCAAAGCAGATCATTTCCTGAGGGTAAAACGCTCAATTTTATTTTTGTGCAATCAAAAATGCAGAACGAGCTCAGGTCAATAATGGACACTTATGAAAGGCAATCCAAGGGCTTTTGATTGAGACCAGGTGGCCGAGGGGACACGAGAGCTGGTGGTGGGAACTCGGACTTTATGCTAATTTTTAGCCAAGACTTGTGACATGAAATAAAAACTTTATCCCCCTCCCCCCTTCCCCTCAACTCACATTAACTGGACCGTTGGGCTATAAATTTTTCATCTTTATGGACATAGGGTCTTTTAACAGGAGATTGTCACAATGCATTTCTCAGGTAGACGGAGGGTCTGTTAATGGAGAACCTGGTAGTCCCATTATCGGGGATGGATATAAAAAGAACAGGTTTCAAAATTAAAGGGCACTTGACAGTGCGCAGAGGTAGGAAACCAGGCCCATTAATCCTGCAGGAATCTAATAGGAAATTAGGTGAAAGACGGAGGTTGAGTGCTGGTGGTGTCTACGAGCGGTGGGTGAGCATGACGCAGGCCAACTCGCCCCAAATGAGCTGAGCCTGCTGCAGAATAATCTTTTTTGCAAGCTAAGCTCCACCTAATGACTTCCATAGTAATTTCCTGCTCTTCCCATTGGACTCGCTCTAAAAGACGGCAGATTTTATTGTGGAAAGTTCTTTCTTGTGTCTCGCTTGTGGGTGGTCACGATGACCTGCCGGGACTGTGCATGCTGCGATCATCAGGTTAACCTGTTGCTGGTCTCTCTAGAAGACCTCGTATAACTTTATATTATGTGCTATATTTGTTCCTAAATCACAGGGTGATTCTAAAAGGAAGGTGCAAAATTATAGCCCCCGGTATTCATAACCGAGAGAACATAACACAAATTTATTAACCCGAAAAGACGCGCTATCTGTCCAAGTTTTATCCGGGAACAGACGAAAAATAGGAGCTGCACTATGGGTGCTATCCTCAGGGAAAACTTGGCATGAGACCCCAAGTAAATACAGCCACAATCCAAAAGAAGAGGCAGCACTCCAGTGTTATAAAAATCCAAAATGTATTCACCCAACATATAGGGAGCGTTTCACCTTCCCATTGAAGGCATTTTCAAAATTCATTTTCAATGGGAAGGTGAAACGTTCCCTATATGTTGGGGGAATAAATTTTGGATTTTTATAACACTGGAGTGCTGCCTCTTCTTTTGGATTGTGTCCAAGTTTTATCTATACCCTACAAATGTTCAAAGTCATTCCTTTGGTGACCCGGCAGATGGCTGTCACCAGTTCTGTCCAGACGCGTGCCAATGTAGCCTCGGATATGGACTCCACTGTTTCAGTGATGGGTTGCTGAAGGTCGTTCAGATCCTGTGGCTGGGGGGGGGGGCAGATTCACTGAGTCCTTGATGTAGCTCCACAAAAAAGTTGCAGGGTGTTAGATCTGGCGACTGTGGAGGCCAGCGAATTATTGGTGAATTGTTGTTTCCGGCGCGGCCGATCCAACATTCCGATATCCGCGAGCATCCAATTGGAAATGTGGAGGTGCACCACCCTGCTGATAGAGGAAACCCTGCCAAACGTAGTCTGTCTGTGGCATAAGCCATTCCTTCAACATGTCCAGGTAGGAGCGGCCAGGGACAGTATCCTCGGCAAAAAAGAAGGGACCGTAGACTTTGCGCCTGTTTATTGCACAGAACACGTTTACATTGGCTGAGTCCCTCGTGTCGATAAGGGCACATGGTTTTGTCTTAGCCCCAACTTCTAACGTTGCGGTGATTGACCTTCCCACTGAGGTGTAAGGTCACCTCATTGCTGAACACCAGCCTGTCAGCGAATTCGTTCTCTTCCAAACGGCCCTGCAAATCAATGTAAAAGGCACGGCGTTTCGGTTTGTCATCTGGTTTAATCTCCTGAAGAACGCAGACGTTTTTGTAAGATACGCGATGCCGTGGTTTGTGGCACCTGTAGTTCCATACTAGTCAGCCTGGACTTTCTAGGACTACGCTCGTACACGGCTCGAATCCTGTTCACTGTCTCTTCCGAAGTCTTTGGGCGGCCCGACATGACATCAAAACCTAGTGGTTACGAATTGCTCCACCCAACGCGATTTCCTTTTTCTTCCTTTTTACATTTACCAAATTTATTCTGAAAGTTTCGCTTTACTGTCACAACAGACCCCGTTCTTGAAAGTTGGAGCACGCAAAAAGCTTTTTCTTGCTTCGATGTCGCCATCTTATATCACACTATGTCAGCACATGCCAAATAGCTATTTCCTCCTTCAGTAATGCTACCATTAAATGTCTGTTATCAAAATATTCATTCATGTCTCTAAAAACAGAAGAGTTGAGAAGGGAATTTTCTCACTGTGATTGACTACCAGGGAGAACTGTATGAGTGTTTGACGTCTGGGTGACAGGAAAAGTAGCCCCATGAGAAATAATATGGCTGACGCTGGTTGAAGTCAGACAGCTACTTCCTGTCTACTATGACATATACTGGGTCAGGTGTAGTGGTATATGTGCCGATCTTCAATTTGGCTAATCGATTCCTCCAACTCTACTGGTAATACAGCCACTTACATTTAATGGAAAACCTATTCTACATAATAATAACGTACAAACTATGTTTTATAATTTGTCAAACAAATGTGATGTTTCTGAAATATATTTACTAAAAACAAACTTAATTTTCCCTCAAACTGTAGAAAAACTTGGCGTTCAAAATTCACATAATAATAATTATAAAAGAACTGATGCCGAACTGGCACACCGGCTAACATCCCGGATACAGAATGGGGCAAATAATGTCTCACTCTTGTCCCATCCCAGTTAATGCCACATGAAGTTTCAAAAAAATAAAAAAAAATAAGAAAAGGGGATTTTGGTTCAGTCAGACCTACCCCACTTTGAGCATGGAGGAACTTAAATCTAATCTAAAAAAAATAATCTGATATGAGATAGATAGATAGATAGATAGGAGATAGATAGATATGAGATAGATAGATATGAGAGATAGATAGATATGAGAGATAGATAGATATGAGATAGATAGATAGATAGATATGAGAGATAGATAGATATGATAGATAGATAGATAGATAGATAGATAGATAGATAGATAGATAGATAGATAGATAGATAGACAGATAGATAGATAGGATATTAGATAGATAGATAGATAGATAGATAGATAGATAGATAGATAGATAGATAGTGTAAGGGAATTAGGTAGCGGGACAGTCGTCTCCTGGGGTAGACGGGCACTCAGTATCAAACACGCCAGTAAATTTCCGTCCGCACAGCAAAGATGTGGTACTACTGGCCTCAGCCAGTTTTATTTACAGGTTGTACATGAATAAAAAAGAAAACAAGTAAAAGAAAACTCTATGTCTGTCCGGCACTAACTATACAGTCAGGTATCTTAACTCAGTGGCGTAGCTAGGTTCTCCTGCACCAGGAGCAAAAATTCAGATTGGCGCCCCCCCCCCCAACTTATTTCCCGACATCTCCTTCCCCCTCGCCATGTTTTCTTTCCCTACCAATCAATGAGATGTAATTTTTTGTTCACAATTTTTTTAATGTAACTCGAGTATAAAAGCATTTCTACATTTTACAAGCGATATAGTTCTATAATGTAATTAACATAAAAATAAATTAAAAGAAAATAAATTAAAGAGGCCACACACCGCCCCCTGTAGGTAGCGCCACACACAGCCCCCCTTGTAAATAGTGCCACACACAGCCCCCCTTGTAGATAGTGCCACACACAGCACCTCTCTTGTAGATAGTGCCCCACACAGCCCCCAGTAGATAGTGCCACACACAGCCCCCCTTGTAGATAGTGCCACACACAGCCCGCTGCCCCTTTGTAAAGAGCGCCACACTCCCCCCCTTGTAAATAGTGCCACATTCCCCCCCTTGTACTTAGCGCCACACTGTGAACAGACCGGTGAGCAGTAGCCTACCGCTACCACTCTCCGCTCTGCCTGGTGTGACTTACCGGAGGAGCCGAGGAGGTCATTCAGTGCAGGCAGCGGCGGAGTTCCTTCTGACTAGGGTTGGTGACAGCCAGGGCCGGCCTTAGGTTGGATGGCGCCCTGTGCGGGACTCTCTATTGCCGCCCCCTACACAAACCAAAAATGAACCACATATATGGACACGCTGGAACATATATACTGTACATACATAAAGACAGATATTTAGACATACAGGCAAATATACATACACACATCTGGAATATATACATACAGGTAAATATATAGATATACAGACACATATACACACAAACACACACCACAGATAAATACACAGACCGGAACATATACAAATACATAAAAGACACAAATATACAAGCACAAAGACACATTCACAAACAGACCCATATATACGCACACAGGCACATATGTACACAGCAAAGATAATGTAGTAGATGTTACCTGCGGGCCTATGTAACACCACAGATAACACAGTGATAACTCCCTGAGTACAGATAATGTAGTAGTGTTACCTGCAGTCCTATGTAACACCACAGATCACACAGTGATAACACTGAGTACAGATAATGTAGTAGTGTTACCTGCAGTCCTATGTAACACCACAGATCACACAGTGATAACACTGAGTACAGATAATGTAGTAGTGTTACCTGCAGTCCTATGTAACACCACAGATAACCGTGATAACTCTCTGATTACAGATAATGTAGTAGATGTTACCTGCAGTCCTGTGTAACACCACAGATAACACAGTGATAACTCTCTGAGTACAGATAATGTAGTAGCTGTTGCCTGCAGTCCTATGTAACACCACAGATAACACATTGTAGCAGAGCTGAGATTGTAATTTAGCACAATGTGTTATCTGTGGTGTTACATAGGACTGCAGGCAACAGCTACTACATTATCTGTAATCAGAGTTATCACTGTGTTATCTGTGGTGTTACATAAGACTGCAGGTAACACTACTATCTGTATTTAGAGAGCTATCACTGTGTTATCTGTGGTGTTACATAGGACTGCAGGTAACATCTACTACATTATCTGTACTGTGTAGCAGAGCTGAGATTGTAATTTAGCACACAGTACAGATAATGTAGTAGATGTTCCCTGCAGTCCTATGTAACACCACAGATAACACACAGTGATAACTCTCTGAGTACAGATAATGTAGTAGATGTAAGAGACAAACACATGCAGAGACACAGACACACACATACACACACACACTGTAACATATACACATATACACACAGACACTCACCATGTCTCCTTGCTGACAGGTCAGGACGGGCTGTGGGCGGAGCTTCCTCTCTGCTTCTCGGCAGAGCACAGAGTAGAGGCAGATGCAGGGAGGCTGCAGCACGGGAGTGGACCTGCCCCTGACCTGAGTCATCTGACCTCATGTCACTGACGTGAGGTCAGGTGACTGGACTGGTCCACTCCCTGGCCATCACAGACCCGTCAGAACGCCGTAATGTCCTGGCTCTTCCTAAGCTGCTGCAGGTGTCCCACATACGGGGCGCCTGTCAGCAGCGTTCAGCTGCTCTTCGGCGCCCCCCTATCCGTATCCTCCCGGTTGCGCCCGGGGCACATGCCCCGCCTGCCCCCCCCCTAGCTACGCCCCTGCCTAACTAACATAGTGCAGGCCTAATGCCTGGCACCATAAACCACGCAGACCATACAACCTGTTATGAATGCAGCTCCTCCCCCCAGGCTGAGAGAGAGTGTGACTGAACTGCAGCCTTTTTTAAAGGGCTATCACACCTGACCCCTGATTAATAGCTAGACAGCCCAAGACCAGGACTGTGTGGATGGAGTGGGGACCCTCCTGTCTCTCCCCACTCCAACAACCAGGCCCTTTTCCTGGTTTTAGCGAAAACCTATTGCAGAGGGAGAACCACATTCTCTGCTGACCTGGTTGTTTTCAGATAGCAGAAGACAGAAATCTTGGGGAAATATAGACCCCATCCACAACCTCTCCACATGGTCTGTCATGATAGATAGATAGATAGATAGATAGATAGATAGATAGATAGATAGATAGATAGATAGATAGATAGATAGATAGATAGATAGATAGATAGATAGATAGATAGATAGATAGATATGAGATAGATATGAGATAGATAGATAAATATGAGATAGATAGATAGATATGAGATAGATAGATAGATAGATAGATAGATATGAGATAGATAGATAGATAGATATGAGATAGATAGATATGAGATAGATAGATATGAGATAGATAGATATGAGATAGATATGAGATAGATAGATAGATAGATAGATAGATAGATAGATAGATAGATAGATAGATATGAGATAGATAGATAGATATGAGATAGATAGATAGATAGATAGATAGATAGATAGATAGATAGATATGAGATAGATAGATATGAGATAGATAGATATGAGATAGATAGATAGATATTAGATAGATAGATAGATAGATAGATAGATATGAGATAGATAGATAGATAGATAGATAGATAGATAGATAGATGGATACATAGATTAGCCCTCTTTTGAATTAGTTTTAATGTATCTTAGATAATATGACCTCATGCTTAATTCTTGACCAGCCGTTTGTAATGTCACCACACGCAATGACGAGATGTCCAGTTCTGGGCCGAGACCCCCCACAATTCTGTCTCTTGCATGAATGTTAATGGGATCGCTCCTTTAAATACACCCACATGAATAACTGGTTTTGAGTATTGACAATGATAATAAATACAAGTCCAGGCGCACATGGCAGGCACGCCAGCAGGAAGCCGTCCAAACCTCGTATTCAGAGCTGTTATTAATCTGTCTTCAGCACATATCCGCAGTGTATTTCATTCCAGGCTCATGGCCCAGGCCAAAAAAAAATCTTCATTTAGACCCAAGGAGACTTTAATAATGTGAACCCCGGGTCAGATCGCAGGTAATCCGTATAACGTGACTGCCATGTGGGGGACTCACTGAGGTGCGGAAGGATTTGAGGATTATCAGTTCTCTTTAGTCAATGGTACTGGACACGTGGAGAAGAAAGTCCACAACCCCCCAGCTGCAATGTTCCATAAGGAGTGCACATGTTATCCCCCGTTATCCCCCCTCTTCTCATACAAATAACCACACAACAACAATATTGTGGCAAATATATTTGTGGCGCTGGCAACTCTTTATTTACAACACCCTACAGCTAGTGTTGGGTGAATCTGACCGAATGCGGCACCTCACCGGATTGCGTGAATTTATTTTCCCAAAATTTCCAGGAGGAATAACAGAGGAACGGCACAACAGAGTTCTAAGTAAAGCTGTTCCAGAATTGTTATTTCCTGGGGAATACAAGTATTTACTAAAATGGACATTTCAGGAGAGGTGACCGGTCCTCTATATTGGTCTTTAGTACAGTTTCCAGGTAGACCGCGGTGGGCCCTCACGATTGGAGTGGGGGGGACCCCACCAAACAGCTCCATATATCTCAGCTTTTTTAGAACTGCAAATTTGATTGAAGGGAATTGGATATTGGGGTAAGCTACATTGTATTTTTAGGTTTTAAGTGGCGTAGGGCCGGTTTTAGGTTCACAACTGTGTTGGACGCTCCGTTAGGGGCCTCCTTCGCAGATCCGGCCGAGAATACCGGAAACAATAGTGCAGCATGCTGTGCTATTGTTTCAGTAAAACCACGGACACCCCAACGGGATTCCAATGAGACGCCCATAATAGTCCATCGGTTCTGTCAACCGCTGGTGCTGTCCGTGATGCAACGGAATCGGCGCTTCAGGTTTTCCCCTTGTTTTGCTTCTCTAACGGAGCAGAACGCAGACGCTGGTGTGAACCCAGCCTTACATGGCTGGAGTTTAGTCGCATTTAAGGTCCATATTCTGGTGGACCCTATGAAGTTTTACTGAACCGAACCAATTACCATGGGGTTCTTTAATGATCTAAGTTTGGTGGGGGTGTTACGGCCATATAAATCCTAAAATACGTTCATACCACGACCGTATGAGCCCGGCTTTAGTCCTGTGGGTAAATGACACTGCGGTTTACATGTACAGAGACGGCTTCTTCTATATGAACTTGAGCACTGGTTTCCCTATTTTCCTGCGTGGACCTCCAGGAAGCCCCATGGGTCCGGCTGTGGGGAAACCTGCTAATCCTTTCACACGTTTAGCTAGTTAATTAATTCTCACATCTGGAATTAGTGCAGTGAAGACACCGCTGAAAATCTCCCAGCCGGCCCGTGCCAACTCCACCAATGTATATCCTGCTAATAGAACGTCTGATGGTGAAAGGGGTCGACACGTCCAGCAAATGTTTAAAATGAGGGGGGTAGAAATGTGCAAGAATAAGTGGTGGGATGTATCTGAGGAAAACGCTGTTTATGTCAGGACATTATACTCCGAATTAATGCAAATGTCATGTTCATATTTTAGTAGGGCCTGTTCCTTTAAGTTGTGCAATTTAGAGGTGATAATGCTAATAATACAAATTCCCAACCCCCCGAGATTGTGAAGGTCATGTTACGGGGTGTAGTCCCCACTACAACTCTAATCGTCCAAGAGATTTCAGAATAAGGGTATGTGCACACACACTAATTACGTCCGTATTTTACGGACGTATTTCGGCCGCAAGTCCCGGACCGAACTCAGTGCAGGGAGCCGGGCTCCTAGCATCATACTTATGTACGATGCTAGGAGTCCCTGCCTCGCTGCAGGACAACTGTCCCGTACTGTAATCATGTTTTCAGTACGGGACAGTAGTTCCACGGAGAGGCAGGGACTCCTAGCATCGTACATAAGTATGATGCTAGGAGCCCGGCTCCCTGCACTGAGTTCGGTCCGGGACTTGCGGCCGAAATACGTCCGTCAATTACGGACGTAATTAGTGTGTGTGCACATACCCTAAAGGGAGCATATGGGGTTAGGAGAAAAATAAAAAATGGCGCCCCCTATTGCCAGGGGCAGTAGCAGGCAAACTTAGGCAAATACCAGCGCCCAATGAGCTTGGAGGCTCACGATTTTCTGAATAAACATGATCTCTGCTTGTCATGCCAGGAGAGGGTAGAAAAGGGGCCCGCTGTGACTCTTTCGCCCATGGGGCCTAAGACCTTTGTGTCCCCCTCCTCTCCCTTGGATTCAAACCATTGGGAAAAGTATCGGGACAAATTGAGCCGGGTCACTCTTCCCCACAGGGGCTTTTTCTATTAGGGGTAACAAAAATAAATTCCTCTAGATAAGTGGTCTCTAACCTGTAGGTTTCCAGCTAGGTCTATACTATAACTCCCGGCATAACCAGGACAGGCTAAGGCTATGTTCACACAGGGCGGATACGCTGCATAAAAGTGCACAGCGTATTCGTCCGGTGTGCTGCAAGGAACTCCAGACGAAAAACCGCATCAAATTGTGGTGCAGTTTTCCGGACAGAATGTCCGCTGTGTAAAACTGCACAGAAAAAAGGGATACTTACGCATACCTCCCAACTTTCAAGTATCCCAAAGAGGGACAACCGATGCGGCGCGCGCAACTCGTTGCCGCAGATTTTTCTCTTTTAAGCCAGCACGCTAATCGTACCCAATCCCCGCCCATACATACGGTTTAGCCCACACAGTATCATGCTCCCATAGTGCCTCCCACACCGTATAATACCAAATAGCTGCCCGCACACAGTATAATGCCCCCATAGCTGCACCATACAATATACTGCCCCATAGCTGCTACCATACAGTATAATGCCAGCACAGATACCCCCATACAGTATAATGCCCACACAGTCTCCCATGCAGTGTAATGCCCAAACAAATTCCCCCATGCAGCATAATAGCTGCCCCATATAGCATAATACCCCCACAGATTCCCCCATACAGTATAATGCCCCTTAGCCGCCCCTAGTGCCAGTGCCCATGTAGATAGTGCCCATGTAAATAGCACCACAGTGTCCCCTGTACATAGTGCCCCTATATAGTGCCACAGTGTCCATGTAGATAGTGCCACACCCCGCTTGAAGATAGCGCCACCCCCACTATAGATAGCGCCATTGGGACTCCCTATAGGAGCGGAATCCCCAGACAGACCATAAACTGGGTATTCCGCGCCTAGAGGGAAGCCCTTGACGTTACTGTCCATATATGAACAGTGACGTCAGTGGCTACTCCTTGAGCAGAATCCCTGTTGCCGTCCCTGGTCGGCGTTTCCGCTCCAGGAGGTACCCTGACTTCAATGTCCATATATGGACAGTGACCTCTGGGGTTTCCTCTAGGAGCGGAATCCCCGGCCAGATCATAGGCAACGGGGATTCCACTCAAGGAGTAGCCACAGACGTCACTGTCCATATATGGACAGTAACGTCAAGGGCTTCTCCGAGCACAGAGCTTAAAGTAGTTCTGTGCCCGGGGAGTCCTCGGCAAGCGGGGGAGCTCCTTCTGCCCCTCTTCTCTGAACTAATTCTGAAGCAGGGAACTGATGGTTCCCTGCTTCAGAATTGGGTTCAACTGTATGTGCGTCCTGAGGAAGCAGATACAGTTGACAGCGGGGCATACCCCCGGCCGCCCGGGACAGCGCCCGGAATCTGGGACTGTCCCTCTGAATCCGGGACGGTTGGGAGGTATGTTTACCATGGTGACGCGTCCCTCCAACGTCCTCACATTCTGCAGCCCTGGGATGACGTTTCATCCCATGTGACCGCTGCATCCTGCGATACTGTCGCAAAAAAACCCCGCAAAATCTGCTATTTGTTGTGGATTTTACCTCCCCATTGAATTTAATGGGGAAAACCCGCAACAAATAAGCAGCGATTACGCAAATACAATTGACGTGCTGCGGATTAAAAAAACACACCGCAGGTCAATTTCTGAACGCTTTTTCCGCTCATCATTTACGCAGCGCGTGGAGGAGATTTGTTCAAATCTCATCATCTCTGCTGCTACTGGAATATGCTGCCGATTTTCCGCAACTAAATCCGTTACTGAAAGTCCGCAGTATTTACGCTACGTGTGAACTGACCCTGTTTTGCAACAGACGGAGGACCGCAGGTTAGAGACCCCTGATGTAGAGCATGTGAAGAGATGAATATCTATGAGTTCCAGGAATATCTAGAAGCTTCAGGCATCCAGAGGTGACATCTGACGTGCAGACTCCTCATCCTCCCTGAGCCTCAGATGTCCACGACCTGAGGCTCTATAAAGTTTTAGGGGCTTTTTTAACCTGATAAGTGCTGGGGTGTGGAAGCGGTTGGTCAGCTGGGGGGTACTTATTGGAGCAATGTGGCCCATATTCATGGGGGCAATGTGGTCGCTGCTACCTTAATGCACCCAGATTTTCCACAGCTCTTCAAATGAGGGATTGAGTTCATTTTTTTTTGTTTCAGAAGGAGGGTATATATAGGTCTTCTCTGCCTACCTATCATAGGACGTGCGTCCACATGACAGCCCACATACAGGCGAGTTCCTCCTAGAATATTTCTTCAGCAGACAAAAAGCCCGTGGCAGATCACTTACCTGCAATCAAATACCCTGCCCGTGTCTAGCAAATGTATGTTGGCAAAAAAAGTATATGATAAAATAAAACTTATAATCAGCCATTTTTATTTTAAATAAATAACTTGGATAATTCAGAGATATTGTATATTATTTCAGGAGCCCCCATGGATTGCAACCACATTTGCAAATGTTTTCTTTATACCAAGAATATTCTGTTTTTTGAATAGAATTTCAGCACTGCAGTTGAGACTGACACAAAGGCAGAACAGTAGAAGAGAGGGAGCAATGACAATGCGTGTCAATACAGCTTTATATGTCGTTCAGGGTCTATATAAAGCTTGGTGATGAGGGTTGATGATAGTAGGATACGGTATGAATTGTCCTATGCAGAATGTAAGTAGCTGCCGAGAAGTCTAGTGCAGAAGATGACAACATGGGCGGCCGAAATATACACATTGTTTTTAATAATTACACTCCCCAATAAATCGCTTGATTGAAAAAAACAAAAAATTGGGGGCGGTAATAAAAACCATTCCGAGAAGCGGCATTTAAACCAGAAAAAAAAAAGTAATTAATTTGAGAGAGGCACGGACTCATTACAGCTGAAGAATTCAGTCCTCGCAGGAACAAAAGTCTCCCAGTGAAGAGATCCATACAACATTTAATAAAGGAAAATTGGCATCAAAGACGGCAGAAATTTGTGGGAATTCTCGGGATGTAAATAATTATATGGAATAGACGTTGTAGCGCGGCGGTCGCCGTAACGATCGTTTTAATCAGAACGACCACAATTCAATTCAAAGCTTTTGTAAAGTGAGAGTAAAGAAAAACTGGGGGCGGGGGTCACATACATAGAGGTTCCACACTGAATGACACCAAATACTATAGATATTTTTGGGAAAGTTAGTGACAACCAATATGGCCGTTATTACAACTTCCAATGCGGTTGCTACACAACTTTCCCAATTTTTTTCATGATAAATCTGCCAAATCCTGCACGGATACATCCGCTTTATCTTTATGGCTGCTTAATGGGGTTCTCTGCATCAGATGATCTATCCTTTGTTAGAGAATAAGCTGATCACAAATTGCCCTCCCTGCTGTATCCCTCAGCGATCAGCTGTGGTGAACCATGGCAGCAAGTGTTCAATTCCCCTGCAGCGCCACCACAGGGGAAAAGAAGTATTACGCAGTGCCTATTAATGTGATGTCTGTGTAAGACAGGACAGGACGGGTCCTCCAGAGAGAAAGAAGCTCTTTATAACAGCTCTCCGCTCTAAACAAGAGATGAGGATCCTAAACAGGAGAACAGAGCCCCCTCCCCCCACACTGTTAAAGCCCCAATTTCCTAATAGCCTATATAAAAAGCGTTTTTCCTAAACTGGACAATCCCTTTAAATAGTTAGAATTGCCGTTCAGGGCTCTGGGGAAGCTGTGTTACCACAGATCATTACAATTTTCAAAAGCTTGAAAGAGTTACAGCCTGTATTATATTATACTCCAGAGCTGCACTCACTATTCTGCTGGTGGTGTCACTGTTTACATACATTACTTGTCCTGTACTGATCCGGAGTTACATCCTGTATTATACTCACTCCAGAGCTGCACTCACTATTCTGCTGGTGGTGTCACTGTGTACATACATTACATTACTTATCCTGTACTGATCCTGAGTTACATCCTGTATTATACTCCAGAGCTGCACTCACTATTCTGCTGGTGGAGTCACTGTGTACATACATTACATTACTTATCCTGTACTGATCCTGAGTTATATCCTGTATTATACTCCAGAGCTGTACTCACTATTCTGCTGGTGGAGTCACTGTGTACATACATTACATTACTTATCCTGTACTGTTCCTGAGTTACATCCTGTATTATACTCCAGAGCTGCCCTCACTATTCTGCTGGTGGAGTCACTGTGTACATACATTACATTACTTATCCTGTACTGATCCTGAGTTATATCCTGTATTATACTCCAGAGCTGTACTCACTATTCTGCTGGTGGAGTCACTGTGTACATACATTACATTACTTATCCTGTACTGATCCTGAATTACATCCTGTATTATACTCCAGAGCTGCACTCACTATTCTGCTGGTGGAGTAAATGTGTACATACATTACATTACTTATCCTGTACTAATCCTGAGTTATATCCTGTATTATACTCCAGAGCTGTACTCACTATTCTGCTGGTGGAGTCACTGTGTACATACATTACATTACTTATCCTGTACTGATCCTGAATTACATCCTGTATTATACTCCAGAGCTGCACTCACTATTCTGCTGGTGGTGTCACTGTGTACATACATTACAATATTTATCCTGTACTGATCCTGAGTAACAGCCTGTATTATACTCCAGAGCTGCACTCACTATTCTGCTGGTGGAGTCACTGTGTACATACATTACATTACTTATCCTGTACTAATCCTGAGTTATATCCTGTATTATACTCCAGAGCTGCACTCACTATTCTGCTGGTGGAGTCACTGTGTACATACATTACATTACTTATCCTGTACTGATCCGGAGTCAGATCCTGTATTATACTCCAGAGCTGCACTCACTATTCTGCTGGTGGAGTCACTGTGTACATACATTACATTACTTATCCTGTACTGATCCTGAATTACATCCTGTATTATACTCCAGAGCTGCACTCACTATTCTGCTGGTGGTGTCACTGTGTACATACATTACAATACTTATCCTGTACTGATCCTGAGTAACAGCCTGTATTATACTCCAGAGCTGCACTCACTATTCTGCTGGTGGAGTCACTGTGTACATACATTACATTACTTATCCTGTACTGATCCTGAGTTATATCCTGTATTATACTCCAGAGCTGCACTCACTATTCTGCTGGTGGAGTCACTGTGTACATACATTACATTACTTATCCTGTACTGATCCGGAGTCAGATCCTGTATTATACTCCAGAGCTGCACTCACTATTCTGCTGGTGGAGTCACTGTGTACATACATTACATTACTTATCCTGTACTGATCCGGAGTTACATCCTGTATTATACTCCAGAGCTGCACTCACTATTCTGCTGGTGGAGTCACTGTGTACATACATTACTTATCCTGTACTGATCCTGAGTTACATCCTGTATTATACTCCAGAGCTGCACTCACTATTCTACTGGTGGAGACACTGTGTACATACATTACTTATCCTGTACTGATCCTGAGTTACATCCTGTATTATACTCCAGAGCTGCACTCACTATTCTGCTGGTGGAGTCACTGTGTACATGCATTACATTACTTATCCTGTACTGATCCTGAGTTATATCCTGTATTATACTCCAGAGCTGCACTCACTATTCTGCTGGTGGAGTCACTGTGTACATACATTACATTACTTATCCTGTACTGATCCGGAGTCAGATCCTGTATTATACTCCAGAGCTGCACTCACTATTCTGCTGGTGGAGTCAACTACATATTTTACTTTGGTTTGAAAGAGAACATTTACAATATATCTCCAACTGATACACATAATCCTCTTCTGCTTGCCATTTATTAAAACCTGACTACGCGGAAGGGAAAATTAGCATTCTGCAGCTGATGGTGGAGGACCTACCAGCTAGTCATCCTAGGACCTACCACCATGGGAAAACCCCTTTATTTTCATTAGGCAGAACGATCCGATCCAGTCACCGCTTGAGCATCAAAACCGCACAGACCTGAAGAAGAAAACAGATCCTCCTTAAATTTACCTTGCAATGTGCAAGCCCCGTGGGTCTGAATACGCTTGTGTCTCGTTGTATGAGCGTCTGGTAGGTGAACCCGACGTGATCTAGAGGACACACTCCCGCTTGGGGCCCACATCTGCTCAGGAGAGCCAACTACAGATGAGCTGGATGTATAAAGGTTATCTGACGATCAGAAATCCATGCGTTGCGTGACTGGTGACACTTTGTTTATACGAAACATTTTAACGAAGTTCATATGTATCTGGTCCTGAAGAGACGGTTTTATTAAAACACACCACCTCCGATCCTCCACTCGTCACAGATATCCACCAAGAGCAAATAAAGTCAAGTTTCCCCCCCAACGTGCAGACAAAACCGTCCCCTCCTGGTGAACCCACGGGATGAAAAGACTTTGCGATACCATCATGTGATCTTTGACCTCCCCCCATGTTTTTGTTTCCAAATCAAGTCCCTATTTCTGGATTATTTTTTTTTTATATTTTTCCCGTTTTTTTTCTCACCCACCTCGTTTTGCCTGGAGGTGAGGTGAATCTGTGTTTCAACCACAAATGAATTCTTTCTGCTCCACGGTCTTCGTTCACCTCCTGTCTTCATTCTGTCTTTTTTCTTTTTTGGTAACTTCCTCGTCAGGGTTGTGTTGTCATAGCTGTGACCTTTAAATCTTACGCGTCTTCTCTGTGCCCCCCGCCCCAAAAATAGAAGGAGAAAAAAAAAACTTCATTAAAACTATAAAGAAAAGATCAGGCCAGGAAAAATAAAGCAAAGGAAGGGGACTGGAGTGAAAAAAAATTTCCTGCAAGTTGTGGAGACTTTGAATCAATTGAGTTAGGGACAAAGATGTCTGCACTCTACTACACCATCGGATTGGATCTAGAATGAGATCTTATAAAGACCTCTAGTTGTGTCCTGTAGTTTCTTCCTATGTCAGCCAACACTCCTGACTTTCTCTTGTAGCTAGATCCAGTAGTAGTTCAGTTACAGCAGCCATTTTTAAAAGCTATGGCGCTATCATTCTGTCACAGGGTCACCCAAGCTACATAGAAATGCACAGCCCCTGCACTCCCATAGATGAGAAGAGGCCTCGTTGCAAAATTTAAAATACTGCCATCCTCCTAGTGCAGCTTCACTCATCCACTCCCTATGCCCAGGAGGGCCTGGCACAGATGCCATGACCTGGGAAACATGGTTCTTCTCAGACTCCGATGCAGCTGCACTGGTTGCCTTTGTGACCAGGTGGAAGTCTTACAACCAACAGGGTATTTAGGTGCACTGCAGAAACTTTCCAGCACAGAGCAGGTTTACAGCAACAGATTGCATGCTGGGAGGTGGAAGGATATTAAAGAGGTGATTCTGCAACCCTGCACTGATAACCAATATGGCTGCCATTGCTCCGCCTACAAATTAGTTGCCATCCATTTTTGCCACCAACTTGATGGGAGAGAAAGCATCTCTGTGAAGGCAACTTAAAGGGGTTGCCCAATTTCAGCACATATACATTCTTTGTATAATAAAAAGTAATATTATACATTCATTATAAATTCCTCTTGGTTTTCAAGATCTCTGCTTGCTGTCATTCAATAGCAATATTGTGTTTTTTTTTTTTTGTTTTTTTCCAGTGGATAGAAATCTGTCTTGGTCATGTGATGGACACAGAGGTGCATGGCTTGTTACAAGATAAGCGTACTGTAGGCCTAGTTCACACACAGTTTTTTGCAAGCAGAAAATAGTCTTTTGACCTGCCTGCACTTTTTTGCTGCGGTTTTCGCTGCATTTTTTGCTGCAGTTTTCGCCCGCGGACATTGAAACAAATTAAATAACGGCGGGCAAGAGACCGCACGAAAAATTCTCAAACGAGCACCAAAGATTTTTTTCTGCCTTCTATAAATTTCAATGAGAGGTCAGAGGCGGAACCCCGGCAAGAAAGGACATGCCGCTTTTTTTTCCTGCGGGCGACTGAAAGCCGCCCGGGAGAAAAAAAAGCCTCTGCCTTCCATTGAAAATAATGGGGCCGATTTCGGCAGTTTTTCGGCGCTGATTCCGACACGGTTCCTGCGTCAAAATCGGTGTCAATAAACTGTGTCTAACAAACAGTGTGTCCATAACATGACCAGGACAGATTTTTATCCACTGCAGGAGAAAACAATCACGGTTTCTATTGAATGACAGCAAGCAGAGATCTTGAAAACAATGAGAAATTGATACAGGACATATATTGGAACATTGTAAAACTTTTCATTATCCAAAGAATAACATTTCTTTGCTGAAACCGGTATACGCGTCTCCAAAAAACCATGAAGCTGAGAAGGTCTCGATTAAAATAGTTTGGCCGGATTTACTGTGTGATGTGTTTTTCAGAAGCCCAATGTTCAGAAACCAGGAACCCGATTCCACTGTTTTATGAGAGCCGAAATATTCTGTTTACAACCAGTGACTACAATGTAATGTGCAGGATTCTACCTCCGATCCTATGACAACCGTATGAGCTCTGCTACCCGTCCGCAAGGCTCTCACATAGAAGGAAGCCACCGCATGTACATGAACTAATCTCCTGTAAACACTTCATTAACCTCCCTGGACCACATGAGATGATGCAGACCAAGAAATCAAAGCCCCCCGACGACTTCGCCCTAAACCGTTCCCCTTTAAATTTTATAGTGAACAACGTTACAAGCTGCTAATGCTCCATTGATGCTAATTGAGTCCGTTTAGGAGACTGAGACCTGCTCTGGAAATGACTTATGTGCTTGGAATGGGTTCTTGTACCCGGGAGGTTGCAATCTAAAC
The DNA here is from genome assembly GCF_050947455.1 of Rhinoderma darwinii. NCBI lineage: Eukaryota > Metazoa > Chordata > Amphibia > Anura > Rhinodermatidae > Rhinoderma > Rhinoderma darwinii. The sequence continues at coordinate 68,785,765 of NC_134695.1, read as the reverse complement.
AGTCCGATTTATAGGGAAGAATAACTTTATTAAAAAATTCTGATAATCCAGCAGATTCATCAAAGTCAAATGATGCCTTATGGGAAAGTCTAGACTATTGCGGATAATTGTCCGACATTATCATTGCACTAGCCATGCCCGTGATCATGCCCCAACCACCACCACTGACGTCACCCTGCCATTAAGAGGGTTTTACACTGGGCGATTATCGGGCAGACAAGCGTTTATATAACGCTCGTTCCCGATACTTGTCCTGTGTAAACAGGGCAGCGATCAGCGGATGAACGAAAAAACGCTCCATCATCTGCTGGTCGTATCGTATTAAAAAGGTAAAATATTGTGTGTGTGTGTGTGTGTGTGTGTGTGTGTTTTGCAAAAGTTTGGGCACCCATATTCTAAGTGAAAATGAGTTGACAAAACATCTGCAGGTAATAAACTACCAAAAGTAAAATCGGTTTCCTTTATGTGGTCCGCGAAACATGGATCCTAGTGGCTTCCGCGTGCTGTCCGTTTTTTGTTTTTTTTTATTCTATCAGTCCCATACTCTAGAATGGGTGAGACAGACAAAAATAGGACTTGTTCTATAATTTGCGTAACGGACAGACGGATCTACAAAAAAAAAACAATGTGTACATGGTCCCATAGAAATGAATGGTTCAGTTTGATATCCGCAAAAAAACGGATAGGACACTGACTATGACGCTCAGAGTCCCTGCCTCGCTGCGGGAAAACTGTCTCGTACTGAAAACATGATTACGGTACGGGACCGGTTTCTTGCAGCGAGGCAGGGACTTCTAGCGTCATTAGGCATATGATACTAGGAGCCCGGCTCCCTGCAGTGTGTTCGGTCCGGAAAATGCGGCCGACATACGGTCTGTATATCACGGACCAAACATGCTCGTGTGAATCCAGCCTAAGGCTTCATTTTTAGCCTAGTTATGCCTTATATGCCTAATTGAACACTAAATCTTAGGTGTTAATAAGGCAATCAGACCCACAGCGCGTTAAGATATATAATGAGAATTCTAGATCCATCAACAGCAGCTTTTGGATGGTTTCCAGATGTTTGTTTTTTTTTTGTTTAAATTACAAATATGCTAAATTTTGTTGACCATACTGATTGTTATAGAAGTGGTGTAGTGGAATCATTAAACTAGTAAAGAGTTAATAAAAAAAATCTAGGAAAGCAGATGCTCCAGGATTTCCCACCCACACCCAGAAATCAGGGATTTGGGGTAGGACCACCATATCCACACATGTCAATGCAAAAAAGAAAGTTAAATTACGACATATGTAACGCTTTTACTGAAAAGTTCACATTTACTTTTTAAGTCCAAGGAATTTGTGGGTTTATTTGGACGCTTTTTATTGTAGAAATATGTATTTCTCTAGCGACTTAATATGGGAGTTTTTTGATATTTTTTTGAATACTAACCATAAAAAAACACTCAATATGTTTCAAATTGTTGCCACTTTGTGCGTATTGGCTCATCATGAATCATCAGAAGCTGGAACGTCCTCTGCTCTATATTCAGGGAAACCCAAATTAATAGCATTTACCAATGCAGTCATACAGCGAGCAATGTGCATGTAAAAAAAAAATAATTAAATAAAAAAAAAATTCTACAGGGGTGAATAGGATCTGTCAATGTAGAAAAGAAAAAGAAAAGTAAGAAAAATGTAGGATTCAAAACTTATGCTCCCATGTCAACTAATTGAATATAGTGTAATAACTCCACATACCTGTAGGTGTCAGTGTTGTGCATTATTCTTATTATTACTATTACTACTATTATTATTACTATTATTATTATTTGGAGCTAGTATTATGTCTAGATGGGAAAGTTCAAGAAGAGTCCTGTATAATCAGAGGGTCTGTTATCTATTCCTGCCAATCTGGCTCTCATTGTGGTAATGAGATTACAATTCTAAGGTTTCTGATACAATAATGGCATCCTGCTAAATATACACAGATGACCTCCGATTACTCCTCCCCCTCCTCTAAACTCCAGAATTGGGCCAAAAAAGCAAGATGTGCGTCTCCACCGTAGCTCCGCCCTCCCTGGATTTACATGATCCGATTATTCTGATCAGGGGCGTAACTATAGGAGTGGTAGATCCTGCACCCGGGCCACGGAGCCTAAGGGGCCCCCAAAGGTCTCTCTGTCCCATATGAGGAGGCCAGTACTATTTAGGATGTATCATAGTTGGGGGGCCCTGTTACAAATTTTGCAGGTTCCAAGTTACCCCCGCTCCCCACCCCGCGATTAATGACGCAGCGATTCTTCGATAAGGTGCAATTCTTCCCTTTATAGCGATGATCAGAATCGGACTTGTGCTAATAACCTAAAATGACTCCATTCACACAGGTCTATCTAAATTTCTCTACATTTTTTAAGATCTCTGTTTGCTGTTAGTGAATGGAAACATTCTTGTTTATATCCAACGGCGTAAAACCCATACACACTTCATACTTCTCACAGTTAAGACTTTGCTATAGTGTATCTTGCCTAGGCAATCCTGCCTGAACTAAACAACTACATTTTACCTGCACTGATACATTGTAACAAATTATCAGGACAGGGTAGTAGAGATTTGTGACGAAGTTATATTTGGTCACAGAGGATTGCCAAGACTGGATACAATTGTAGCAAACCCTCAGCGGTGAGAATTATTAGGTCTGTACAGGTTGACAGCCTTGAATATAAACAAGAATGTTGACATTCACTGAAAGCCAGCAGAGATATTTGAAACGGTGTGGAATACAATGTGGGTAAGAAAGTTGGAAAATCGGAAAGTACTAGTGGGAGAAAGAGACTGCCAATGCGTGGCTTTGGAACTACAACTCCCAGCATATTAAATGCACTGATTAATAATGGCTTTCCCTGACTTTACCGACCCTCTAAGGGAAAACATACACAGATTGAGAGGGCAAATCTTTCCTTTGTTCCTGATCAGACTTTTGTTTAAACAAGTTTCACCTCTGACCCCAGGCGCACTCTTACCCTGGGTCACTCCATCGCCCCGGGCTACTTGGAGAATCCATCCACTTAGTTACCATGGAAATGTCTCCCTCCTATCCGCCTTACTTTTCACTTACATCCCACCAAATCCCCTCCAGCCCATTCCCCACTTTGATATCTGTGGCTTCAAATTCCTTTCCCTGTTCAAGTGAAAGTTTCTTGGATCTTGATGTCAGTAATTTCATTAAGAGCGATGGAGACGAGAATGGGAAAAGTGGGGCTGGAGACGAGGTCGGGGCAGAGTGTGATGTAGACGTCACGTTCAAATACATACAACATGTATATAATATATGACATACGGCATTGAATTCATAGGAAATATCTTTCTTTTAAAGTGTAAGCTCTTCTGCCAAGAGTTTTTTTTTTTTTTTTTATCTTATACGTGTTTCTGGGAGAGCTGGTTGGCCCCCATAGGTTTGGCTTCACTGGTGATGCAGAGGGAGATGGATGTTCTTCTGCTCAATGGGCTAGTCCCATTAGGACATCATAGAACGGGGGCTCCCCACTCCGGGACACATAACTATTCAAACAGTGACTCCCACTCTGGAGGACTAAGTGTGACTATGTATTACAAGGTCATCCATTTATTTTGAATGGGCAACATGTAATGCCGCATTTCTCCTGCAGTGGCCGCTGTAGGAAAAATGTGCAGTGTGACCACAGCAGATCACGAGGGTTTTAACTGCCAGACCTACAGCGATCAGTTGATCATCAGCAGGTCCTCAGTTAGAGAAGGGATTGGCCAGATGGGACAGCCCCGTTTAATAGGCAGTTAGAAGTCTAGGAAAGCTGGGTGGAAATTGTAATGACAGCCATATTGATCGCCACCTATGACTAAGGCCCCATGCACATGGCCGTGCCCGTAATCATGGCCCGCGATTGTGGGAACGAACATGTTCTATCTTTTGCGGTACGCTTCTACGGCCCGCACACCTTCCCGTGAATATATGGGAAGGTATCCATGGTCAATAGAAGTGAATGTGTCCGTAATTGCGGTCTGCAATTATGGGCGATATTTACAGTCGTGTGCATGGGGGCCTGAGAAACTCTCGGATGGAATTGTTAATATCTGAAGAGAGGAGTTGGAAGGAGACCAGTGTTTTTTTATTTTTTATTTGGGGGGAATTGCAATTTAATATATTCATTAGGAAAAACAAAATATCATGTAATAAAAACATAAGAAATTCAATAGAGAAATACATTTAAAATTAAAATAAAATTAATAAATAAAATCCATGTCAATAAAATAAAAACATAAATGAATAACTTCAAAATAATACAATATAAAGAATAGTAATCACGACATAAATTAAATTCTTGATGTTCTTTTCAGTTAAATTTCAGGCTATGCTCCGGTGAGACGGATGTAGGAAGCCGAGGGTTATCACTGTCATAGGATAGTAATTATATACCGTATTGATTATGACACACCAATTATAAGCCATAGAAAGGAGGATTATAATTGGTGCTTCCTAATTGAACATATTGGTAATTGAATGGAAAACAAATAAAAAAAATTGACCATAAAAATTGTGAAATTTAAAAATTTTAGTTCAGTTTTCATTTTTTTAATTTACAGACCGAATATCTTTGCAATTGGAAAATTCGTGTTGACCCAATTTTATCCTTAACCCCTTAAAGACCAGGCCAAGTTTGAGTTTTTTTCATTTTCATCTTTCCTCCCCGCCTTCCAAAAGCCATAACTTTTTTATTTCTTTGTCGACATAGCCATATGAGGGCTTGATTTTTTGCGGGACAAGCTGTAGTTTTCCATGGCACCATTTATTTAAAAAAAATTATTTGTGGGGTGAAATGGGCAAAAAACAGCGATTACGCCATTTTTAGGGGGGTTTTGTTTTTACGGCGACCATCAGGCAGTAAAAACGACATATTCACCTTGTTTTACAGGTTGATACGATTACGGCGATACCAAAATGATATGTTTTGTCTCATGTTTTTACCACTTTTATAAAGATTAAAAGTATTTGCAAAAAAAAAAAAATGTTTTGTTATTTTTCTATTAATTTAGCGATGTGAGGGCTTAAGTAGGCTGTAGTTTTCACCAATACCATTTTGGGGTACATGCGACTTTTTGGTCGCTTTTTATTAAATTTTTTGGAGAAGGCAGGCAATTTAATTTGCATGTTTTTATATATATATATATATATATATATTATTATTTTTTATTTTTTTTACGGAGTTCACCGAGCGGGTTAAGCAATGCTATATTGTGTTAGTTTTAACTTTTTTTTTTTTTTTTTTTTTAACATTGCTTTAGGGAAAACATAGGAAAAGGTTGTTTTTTTTCTAACTTTTAATATAATTATTTTTTTTCGGACTACCATAAAAAACTTTAACTGTTTTTTGTTTTTTTTTATTAGTCCCCCTAGGGGGCTTGAACCAGCGATCGCTTGCATGAAATACTGCAATACTAATGTATTGCAGTATATCGTGGTACTGGCAATCTCCTTTGAAGCCCTACCAGAGTCAAAGGAGTACAAAGATGGCAGACCTGGGGGCCCCCAGGCTGCCATGCTAACTATCGTCAACGGCCATCCCATCACATTCTGATTCTGACAATTTAAATGTTGTGGTCATGATTGACCGCGGCTTTTAAGGTGTCGGGTGGAATCAAAGTGAGCTTTGATTCCGCCCGTTGCAGTGAGGTGTCGGCTGTATAACACAGCCATCACCGGCTGAGTATGGAGCGCGCTCAGCCCGTGAGCCCGCTCCATACTTCCCCCTTAATGGCTGCCACATACATGTACGTGGCATGTCTTTAAGGGGTTAAAGAGGTATTATGACTGTATATGAATACACCTTAATCCCTGTATAAATGAAAAGATCTACAACTTACAAATAGATTTTGCCTTTCAATTCCTTACCATTTTCAAGATTGCTGCTTGCTGCCAATGAATGAGAACACTCTTGTTTACAGTCAGAGGCTGCAAACCTGAACATAGCCATTCCTGTTCTCAGCTAAGAAGTGGATACATTTGTATCCAGTCTAGACAATGCTCTGTGAGCTAAACAGCCTGGACTCCAGACTGATACATTGTAGCAAACTATCAGAAATATTTATGCCGCTTCTGTTGATGTGTTTAAAGAGGCTCTGTCACCAGATTTTGCAGCCCCTATCTGCTATTGCAGCAGATCGGCGCTGCAATGTAGATTACAGTAACGTTTTTATTTTTAAAAAACGAGCATTTTTGGCCAAGTTATGACCATTTTTGTAGTTATGCAAATGAGGCTTGCAAAAGTCCAAGTGGGCGTGTTTAAAAGTAAAAGTCCAACTGGGCGTGTATTATGTGCGTACATCGGGGCGTTTTTAATACTTTTACTAGCTGGGCGCTGTGAAGAGAAGTATCATCCACTTCTCTTCAGAACGCCCAGCTTCTGGCAGTGCAGCACTGTGACGTCACTCACAGGTCCTGCATCGTGTCGGCCACATCGGCACCAGAGGCTACAGTTGATTCTGCAGCAGCATCAGCGTTTGCAGGTAAGTAGCTACATCGACTTACCTGCAAACGCCGATGCTGCTGCAGAATCAACTGTAGCCTCTGGTGCCGATGTGTCCTCGCTCGTCTGACACGATGCAGGACCTGTGAGTGACGACACAGCGTGATCTCTGGAGAACACGCTGTGTGTCTGTGCACTGTCAGAAGCTGGGCGTTCTGAAGAGAAGTGGATGATACTTCTCATCAGAACGCCCAGCTAGTAAAAATATTAAAAACGCCCCGATGTACGCACCTAATACACGCCCACTTGGACTTTTACTTTTAAACACACCCACTTGGACTTTTGCAAGCCTCATTTGCATAACTACAAAAATGGTCATAACTTGGCCAAAAATGCTCGTTTTTTAAAAATAAAAACGTTACTGTAATCTACATTGCAGCGCCGATCTGCTGCAATAGCAGATAGGGGTTGCAAAATCTGGTGACAGAGCCTCTTTAAGGCTCTGTTCACATCTGCGTCGTGACTTCCATTTATAACGGAAGCCACGACACAGCGTCTGATACAGCGGATATCCGTGGCGCCCGTCAGACCCCATTGACCTATAATGGGGTCCGCCGAGCTTTACAGAGGTGTCCGTCATTTATCAAGAAAAATAGTGCTGCCTGTCAAATTTGATGGAATCTGTAATAGGGGCTACAAATGAGCCTTTGAGGCAGATGTGAACATAGCCCAACTCACAGGGCATTGTCTAGACTTGATTGTATCTACTTCTCAGCTGAGAGCAGAACTAGCTTTGTAGAGGTTTGCTGTCTTTGAATGTAAAGAAGAGTGTTCTCATTCACTGACTGAAAACAATTATCTTGAAATTGGTGAGGAATGGAAACCAAGTATATTAGAAAGTTGTAGAATTATTCAGCTTTATTAACCTAAATCCTGAAATCCCCTTTAAAAGTCCACTTGGTTTGTAGAGGTCTGTTACTACAGGGTTAATCCTGGTGTCATGAGTTTAAATCCAACCAGGGAAACTTCTACATGGAGCTTGTAAATTTTCCCTGTGTGCATATTAATCTCCTCTGGGCTCTCCAATTTCCTCCCAAACCCTGAAAATATACTGATGGATATATTAGCTTCCTACTTCATTGTCCCTACTGTGTGTGTCTGATATTAGATTGTGAGCCCGCCTGATGTGAGAACATATAAATAATGAAGCATTTGTAAATTAGGTCCCGCCATGGGTACATTCTGCACCCAACAAAAGGCAATAATAAATATTCGAGTATTAAGAATTGTTTGGCCAATTCTGCCTGCTGCAACATAGTACATCATACATGGGTGCTTTTGTTTTTGCAGCAAAAAGGTGCCTGGCCATATATATGGGGCCTATAGGGAAATTAAGCATCATTGCAGCAATGGTTCACCTTAAAGGTGTTGTCCACTACCGGTCAACTGATGACCAGTATATGATCAGTGGGGGTCCGACACCTGGACCCCGCATGATCAGCTGCTTCGGCTACCTCCGGGCACCGGATGTCATAGCACAGTATGCAGTGTACGAAATCAGATGCAATTGGCTCCATACACTACATAGTGGCCATGTTGCAGAACTACAGCTCTGCTCCTATTCACTTGACTAGAAGCAGAGCTGCAGTACTGCAGCTCGGCCACTATTCTGGGACCGGAGCCATCTGCTCCTGTCATGTACGTTCGGTGCCCGGAGACAGCCGGAGCAGCTGATCGGTGCAGAGTCTGGCTGTCGGACCCCACTGATCGTATAATAATGAGCTATCCGATGGATAGGTCATCAGTTGTCTAGTAGTGGATAACCCCATTAAAGCTTCCATTCCGGCATAGGAAAGTCCTGTTCATCCTTCCTCACCCTCTTCTCATCTCTTGTAGATAGAGAGGTATAGGTGCAGCATGGTGGCTCAGTGGTTAGCACTATTGTCTGGCAGAACTGGGGTTATTATCCAACCAAGGACTACTTCTGCATAGAATTTGTGCACTCCCCTTGTTCTCATAGGTTTCCTCCCACACTCCAAAAACTTATTGATAGGTAGATTTGACGTACTATGAAATTGGCCACTAAGGTGTGTGTCTGAGATAGAGAAATTAGACTGTGAGCCCCACAGGTGACAGGGACGGATGTGAGTTATGACCATCTCTGTACATTGTTGCGGAATATGTTGGCGCTATATAAACAGGAAATTAAGAAATACCCCCTTATTTTCTCATTGTCTTATGCTTGTGGATAGGGAGAAGTCTTGTATAGCTCCCATAAACCATGGAGAATGGGGATAGGGCTGTTCTTTCCATCTGTCATCCCATTGACTTCCATATAAGATACATTGGATATTTCATGACACTTTCAGCCATAATTTTTTACATTAATGTCAATGAGACTATGGATGGGGCAGATTCCATCAAAGGGAATTTGTGTGAGTTTTCATACTTTTCTGTGAAGGGATAGCGGATGAAATATGGACCGAAAGTGAAATGTAAGGCTACGTTCACACAGGGCGGATATGCAGCGTAAACCTACACCGCGTATTCTCCCTGGCGGCCGGATGAAAAACTGTACCAAATGGTGGTGCAGTTTTTCGGGCCGGAATGTCCGCTGCGAAAAACTACATTCTTAAAAGAAAAACACATATTTAGTTGCATTTTTTTTGTGGCGGAATCGCAGCTTTTTCGCAGCAAAAAAAAACAAAACATCTGCTCTTTGTTGCAGGTTTAATCTCTCATTGAATTCAACGGGGAAAACCCGCAACACAAAAGCAGCGATTACACAAATACAATTGACATGCTGCGAATTAAAAAAAACGCATCGCAGGTCAATTTCTGAGCGTTTTTCCGCTCATCATTTACGCAGCGTGTGGAGCAGATTTGTTCATTCTCATCCACTCTGCTGCTTCTGTATCGTGCTGCCGATTTTGCACAACGAAATCCGTTGCGGAAATTCTGCGGTATTTACGTTCCACGTGAACTGACCCTATGAAGGTGACTCGCCAAACTTCTCACTAGACGTAAGCGCTCCATTAACCCTTGATTGCTGAGCAGGAGTTGAGTGCAGTCATTACTGGAAGCATTTATTGCTGGGGGCTTGCAGAGGTTACAATAACCAGTTAGGATCAGAGCCGCTTTGTGGGACCTCTGAAAGCCGATGCTGTTCCTCTCTGGTTTTCCTAAACGACATGTCTTCAGAACACTTAGCTAATTAACTGAGACGGGGAACAATTAGCTGTTACATAATAACCCCGACAATGTTGTCCCAATGAATGGAATGAATTAAAGTTTTCACCTGTAGCTACTAAGTAGTTTCGGCAACACAAACCAGCCGCCACTTCACCCCCTGACGGCAAATAAGAGACGATTTCCTTTCGGGCTTGAGATTTCCCAAGTACAGACACCAGAGGCCAATGTGTGAATATAACACGTACAGCGGCTATAGTGTGCCTGGTAGGACCATGTTTCTTTAAAGGGCCCTTCCCCCTAAAATGATGGCAGTGCCAGCTCTGGTACCCGCACCTATCTCTAGAACGTGGGTCACATGACCCCCGTTTTACCTGGTGAAGTGGCCACCGCATGGTTGCCGCGCACTTGTGCATAACTCTCTCCATTTATTTCTATGGGAGTTACGGAAATATCAAATCACGCTTGACACGTGTGCGGCCACCTTTCTCTCTATTCTGGCCGGCAGCCGATTCCTCGGATGGGGCGAGTGACCCCCGTTCTGGAGATAACCGCAAATCCCAAAGCATATCTACCATAAATATGTATGTTGGGAGTACCCTTAAGGCCCTGTTCACACAGAATTTTTTTAGCAGGCCCAAAAATCTGCCTCAAAATCCCTTCAGGAATTTTGAGGCAGATTTTGACCTGCTGGCAGAATATTTGCCACGTTTTTCACCCGTGGCCATTGAGCGCCGTGTCCTAAAACCGCCGCTAAAACAGCTTTCTCTGCCTCCCATTGATGTCAATGGGAGGTCAGAGATGAAAACGCCAGAAGAAAGGGCATGTCGCTTCTTTAACCCGCGAGAATTTTTTACCGCTCGCAGGAAAAAAAAACTCTGCCTCCCATTGAAATCAATGGGAGGAGATTTTGGGAATTTTTGCCGTGGTTTCCTCGTCAAAAGCAACACCAAAATACTCTGTGTACTAGCTCCCTAGACTGTTGCTAGACTAATAGATTGTAGCAAGCCCTCAACTGTGTGAGTAGGACTAGGTCAGGACAGATTTTTGGACTCTGAATGCGAACAACACTGCTTCCATTCGTTGCCAGCAAGCAGAGATCTTGAAAATGGTGAGGAAATTAAATACAGAATATACTAGAAAGTTGCAGAACTTTTCATTAAACAGTGATTGAGTTCAATGTACATTAGACTGGGTTAACCCTGTAATCTGGACACCCCCCCCCCTCTAGTCTTGTATAGCTGTGGTCCCCAACCCGTTCTGCTATAAAAATGTGCGCTATATTAATGGTTTTGCGAGCAGAGGCTAAACGTTACAAAACCGATGAGTAATCTGCATGACCAATGAGCAATAACGTTCCAGCAACAATTAGCCCCATACCCCGATCCAGACCGTCCCCCGCTGTGTACGCTGCCATTATGCTTTAGTGGATGTGAAAGAGCGGCTCCAGCGTCACAGGGCAGGGACATTATGTCATACCCAGTACTAATCTCTGCCAGCGCTGGAGAGCCAGTGACATATTGCAGTGCAAGATCGCTGCCCACCTCAGGAAATCAGACTCTTGTACCACAGAGATTCTGGGAATTGTCCAATACTTTCTGTTTCATCCTAATGGCATGTGCAAGGGAGGGATATTCTGGGAAGAGGAAGGGATGGCAATAAATAAGGAAAACATCCCTGAGTCTTGTATTATTGTATTGTCTTAAAAAGGCAATTCTGGTGCGGAATAAAAATGTCCTACCTGTTCCCGTACAATGTCTTCTCCACAAAGGGCAGTATTAGGCTGGGTTCACACGTGGCGGAATTTCACTTAAATTCCGCTGTGGACACTCCGCAGCGTTAATCCGCAGCGGTGCCGTTTGTCCATTGACTTACACTTTAATTTAGCAGTGTTCGTTTAGACGAGGCGTAAAATTCCGCTGCGGAGCATAGGCTGCGGAGCGGAATTTGGTGTCCGCAGCATGCTCTGTCTGTTGCGGAGCAGTGGCGGACTCATGGCGGAATTTCTCCATTGACTTCAATGGAGAGTCAAAATTCCGCAATGAAGTCCGCAGATCTTATGTGTGCTGCGGAGCGTAGTGGTTTTACTACCATGACATTTCTTCATTCTGGCTGGACCTATGTATTTCTAGGTCTACAGCCAGACTGAGGAAGTCAATGGGGCTCCCGTAATGACGGGAGCGTTGCTAGGAGACGTCTGTAAATAGTCACTGTCCAGGGTGCTGAAAGAGTTAAGCGATCGGCAGTAACTGTTTCTGCACCCGGGACAGTGACTACCGATCTCAATATACATGTATCTGTAAAAAAACATATAAGTTCATACTTACCGAGAACTCCCTGCGTCTGTCTCCAGTCCGGCCTCCCAGGATGACGTTTCAGTGTAAGTGACGGCTGCAGCCAATCACAGGCCAAGCACAGGCTGCAGCGGTCACATGGACTTGCGCGTCATCCAGGGAGGTCGGGCTGGATGCCGAAAGAGGGACGCGTCACCAAGACAACGGCCGGTAAGTATGAAATTCTTTTACTTTCACTAGGGAAAGTGCTGTCCCTTCTCTCTATCCTGCACTGATAAGGAGAAGGGAAGCACTTTTCCCGCAGTCCGCAGCAGCTAGTCCGCATCAATTTTCTGCACATTTTGTGCAGATCCGCAGCAGAATCTGCGACGCAGATTCTGTGCGGCATTGATGCGGACAGTTGCGGAGGAAATCCGCCACGTGTGGTCATGCCCTTATAGTAGTTATATTCTTGTATATAGGGACAGTATTATAGTAGATATATTCTTGTATATAGGAGGCAGTATTATAGTAGTTATATTCTTGTATATAGGGGGCAGTATTATAGTAGTTATATTCTTGTATATAGGAGCAGTATTATAGTAGTTATATTCTTGTATATAGGGACAGTATTATAGTAGATATATTCTTGTATATAGGGACAGTATTATAGTAGTTATATTCTTGTATATAGGGGCAGTATTATAGTAGTTATATTCTTGTATATAGGGAGCAGTATTATAGTAGTTATATTCTTGTATATAGGGGGCAGTATTATAGTAGTTATATTCTTGTATATAGGGGCAGTATTATAGTAGTTATATTCTTGTATATAGGGGCAGTATTATAGTAGTTATATACTTGTATATAGGGGCAGTATTATAGTAGTTATATTCTTGTATATAGGGAGCAGTATTATAGTAGTTGTATTCTTGTATATAGGGGGCAGTATTATAGTAGTTATATACTTGTATATAGGGGCAGTATTATAGTAGTTATATTCTTGTATATAGGGACAGTATTATAGTAGTTATATTCTTGTATATAGGGGCAGTATTATAGTAGTTATATTCTTGTATATAGGGACAGTATTATAGTAGATATATTCTTGTATATAGGGACAGTATTATAGTAGTTATATTCTTGTATATAGGGGCAGTATTATAGTAGTTATATTCTTGTATATAGGGAGCAGTATTATAGTAGTTATATTCTTGTATATAGGGGGCAGTATTATAGTAGTTATATTCTTGTATATAGGGGCAGTATTATAGTAGTTATATTCTTGTATATAGGGGCAGTATTATAGTAGTTATATTCTTGTATATAGGGGCAGTATTATAGTAATTATATTCTTGTATATAGGGGGGCAGTATTATAGTAGATATATTCTTGTATATAGGGGGCAGTATTATAGTAGTTATATTCTTGTATATAGGGGGCAGTATTATAGTAGTTATACTCTTGTATATAGGGGCAGTATTATAGTAGTTATATTCTTGTATATAGGGGGGCAGTATTATAGTAGATATATTCTTGTATATAGGGGGCAGTATTATAGTAGTTATATTCTTGTATATAGGGGCAGTATTATAGTAGTTATATTCTTGTATATAGGGGCAGTATTATAGTAGTTATAGTCTTGTATATAGGGGGCAGTATTATAGTAGTTATATTCTTGTATATAGGGGGCAGTATTATAGTAGTTATATTCTTGTATATAGGGGGGCAGTATTATAGTAGATATATTCTTGTATATAGGGGGCAGTATTATAGTAGTTATATTGTATATAGGAGCAGTATTATAGTAGTTATATTCTTGTATATAGGAGCAGTATTATAGTAGTTATATTCTTGTATATAGGGAGCTGTATTATAGTAGTTATATTCTTGTATATAGGGGGCAGTATTATAGTAGTTATATTCTTGTATATGGGAACAGTATTATAGTAGTTATATTCTTGTATATAGGGGCTGTATTATAGTAGTTATATTCTTGTATATAGGGGCAGTATTATAGTAGTTATATTCTTGTATATAGGGGCAGTATTACAGTAGTTATATTCTTGTATATAGAAGGCAGTATTATAGTAGTTATATTCTTGTATATAGGGGCAGTATTATAGTAGTTATATTCTTGTATATAGGGGCAGTATTATAGTAGTTATATTCTTGTCTAGAGGGGCAGTATTATAGGAGTTATATTCTTGTACATAGGGGGCAGTATTATAGTAGTTATATTCTTGTATATAGGAACAGTATTATAGTAGTTATATTCTTGTATATAGAAGGCAGTATTATAGTAGTTATATTCTTGTATATAGGGGCTGTTTTATAGTAGTTATATTCTTGTATATAGGAGCAGTATTAGGCTGGGTTCACACGTGGCGGAATTTCACTTGAATTCCGCTGCCGACACTCCGCAGCGTTAATCCGCAGCGGAGCCGTTTCTCCATTGACTTCCACTTAAATTTAGAAGTGTTCGTTTAGACGATGCGTAAAATTCCGCAGCGGAGCATAGGCTGCGGAGCGGAATTTGGTGTCCGCAGCATGCTCTGTCTGTTGCGGAGCAGTGGCGGACTGGTTGTGGACTCATGGCGGAATTTCTCCATTGACTTCAATGGAGATTCTAAATTCCGCAATGAAGTCCACAGCTGTCATGCACATGTTATGTGTGCTGCTGATGCGTCTTGCTTTTTTAACATGACATTTCTTCATTCTGGCTGGACCTATGTATTTCTAGGTCTACAGCCAGACTGAGGAAGTCAATGGGGCTCCCGGAATTACGGGAGCGTTGCTAGGAGACGTCAGTAAATAGTCACTGTCCAGGGTGCTGAAAGAGTTAAGCGATAGGCAGTAACTGTTTCTGCACCCTGGATAGTGACTACCGATCCCAATATACAGCAACCTGTAAAAAAATAGAAGTTCATACTTACCGAGAACTCCCTGCTTCTGTCTCCAGTCCGGCTTCCCAGGATGACGTTTCAGTCTAAGTGACGGCTGCAGCCAATCACAGGCTGCAGCGGTCACATGGACTGCCGCGTCATCCAGGGAGGTCGGGCTGGATGCCGAAAGAGGGACGCGTCACCAAGACAACGGCCGGTAAGTATGAAATTCGTTTACTTTCACTAGGGAAAGTGCTGTCCCTTCTCTATCCTGCACTGATAGAGAGAAGGGAAGCACTTTTTCCGCAGTCCGCAGCAGCTAGTCCGCATCAATTTACTGCACATTTTGGGCAGATCCGCAGCCGTAATCCGCAACCCGGATTAGGTGCGGCATTGATGCGGACAGTTGCGGAGGAAATCCGCCACGTGGGGGCATGCCCTTATAGTAGTTATATTCTTGTATATAGGGGGCAGTATTATAGTAGTTATATTCTTGTATATAGTGGCAGTATTATAGTAGTTATATTCTTGTATATAGGGGCAGTATTATAGTAGTTATATTCTTGTATATAGGAGCAATATTATAGTAGTTATATTCCTGTATATAGGGGGCAGTATTATAGTAGTTATATTCTTGTATATAGGGGGCAGTATTATAGTAGTTATATTCTTGTATATAGGGGGCAGTATTATAATAGTTATATTCTTGTATATAGGAGCAGTATTAGGGCATGACCACACGTGGCGGATTTCCTCCGCAACTGTCCGCATCAATGCCGCACAGAATCTGCGTTGCAGATTCTGCTGCGGATCTGCACAAAATGTGCAGTAAATTGATGCGGACTAGCTGCTGCGGACTGCGGGAAAAGTGCTTCCCTTCTCCCTATCAGTGCAGGATAGAGAGAAGGGACAGCACTTTCCCTAGTGAAAGTAAACGAATTTAATACTTACCGGCCGTTGTCTTGGTGACGCGTCCCTCTTTCGGCATCCAGCCCGACCTCCCTGGATGACGCGCCAGTCCATGTGACCGCTGCAGCCTGTGCTTGGCCTGTGATTGGCTGCAGCCGTCACTTAGACTGAAACGTCATCCTGGGAGGCTGGACTGGAGACAGAAGCAGGGAGTTCTCGGTAAGTATGAACTTATATTTTTTTTACAGGTTGCTGTATATTGGGATCGGTAGTCACTGTCCCGGGTGCAGAAACAGTTACTGCCGATCGCTTAACTCTTTCAGCACCCTGGACAGTGACTATTTACAGACGTCTCCTAGCAACGCTCCCGTCATTACGGGAGCCCCATTGACTTCCTCAGTCTGGCTGTAGACCTAGAAATACATAGGTCCAGCCAGAATGAAGAAATGTCAAGTTAAAAAAGCAAGACGGATCCGCAGCACACATAACATGTGCATGACAGCTGCGGACTTCATTGCGGAACTTAGAATCTCCATTGAAGTCAATGGAGAAATTCCGCCATGAGTCCGCCACTGCTCCGCAACAGACAGAGCATGCTGCGGACACCAAATTCCGCTCCGCAGCCTATGCTCCGCAGCGGAATTTTACGCCTCGTCTAAACGAACACTGCTAAATTAAAGTGTAAGTCAATGGACAAACGGCTCCGCTGCGGATTAACGCTGCGGAGTGTCCGCAGCGGAATTTAAGTGAAATTCCGCCACGTGTGAACCCAGCCTTATAGTAGTTATATTCTTGTATATAGGAGCAGTATTATAGTAGTTATATTCTTGTATATAGGGGCAGTATTATAGTAGTTATATTCTTGTATATAGGAGCAGTATTATAGTAGTTATATTCTTGTATATAGTGGCAGTATTATAGTAGTTATATTTTTATATATAGGGCAGTATTATAGTAGTTATATTCTTGTATATAGGGGCAGTATTATAGTAGTTATATTTTTGTATATAGGGCAGTATTATAAAAACAAGGACATTTATTCAAAAACACCGAAAAAGGCCATACTTACAAATGGACACAGCCAGGTCTGAAACGCTGATGAAGGCGAGTGAGCAGGTGCTTTAAATAATAATAATAGCCACTCCCACTAGTCTTGAGGGGAGTGGTATGTGGTGCATGGGATGTGTAGTAAGAAATAATAAATGAATAGTGTATGTGCAAGTGTAATAATGTGAGTGAAATATAGGGGGCAGTAATGAGTGAAGTGCCTAAAAAATAAATGAATAATGGGATGCAAGTGTGTGAAACATGGAGAAATAGTGGAGGGCAGTATTATAGTAGTTATATTCTTGTCTATACGGGCAGTATTATAGTAGTTATATTCTTGTATATGGGAGGCAGTATTATAGTAGTTATATTCTTGTATATAGGGGCAGTATTATAGTAGTTATATTCTTGTATATAGGAGCAGTATTATAGTAGTTATATTCTTGTATATAGGGGCAGTATTATAGTAGTTATATTCTTGTATATAGTGGGCAGTATTATAGTAGTTATATTCTTGTATATAGGTGGCAGTATTATAGTAGTTATATTCTTGTATATAGGAGCAGTATTATAGTAGTTATATTCTTGTATATAGGAGCAGTATTATAGTAGTTATATTCTTGTATATAGGGGGCAGTATTATAGTAGTTATATTCTTGTATATAGGTGGCAGTATTATAGTAGTTATATTCTTGTATATAGGAGCAGTATTATAGTAGTTATATTCTTGTATATAGGGGGCAGTATTATAGTAGTTATATTCTTGTATATAGGGGCAGTATTATAGTAGTTATATTTTTGTATATAGGGTAGTATTATAGTAGTTATATTCTTGTATATGGGAGGCAGTATTATAGTAGTCATTTTCTTGTATATAGGGGCAGTATTATAGTAGTTATATTTTTGTATATAGGGGCAGTATTATAGTAGTTATATTCTTGTATATAGGAGCAGTATTATAGTAGTTATATTCTTGTATATAGGAGCAGTATTATAGTAGTTATATTCTTGTATATAGGAGCAATATTATAGTAGTTATATTCTTGTATATAGGGGGCAGTATTATAGTAGTTATATTCTTGTATATAGGGGCAGTATTATAGTAGTTATATTCTTGTATATAGGGGCAGTATTATAGTAGTTATATTCTTGTATATAGGGGCAGTATTATAGTAGTTATATTCTTGTATATAGGAGGCAGTATTATAGTAGTTATATTCTTGTATATAGGAGCGGTATTATAGTAGTTATATTCTTGTATATAGGGGCAGTATTATAGTAGTTATATTCTTGTATATAGGGGGCAGTATTATAGTAGTTATATTCTTGTATATAGAAGCAGTATTATAGTAGTTATATTCTTGTATATAGGAGCAGTATTATAGTAGTTATATTCTTGTATATAGGAGCAGTATTATAGTAGTTATATTGTTGTATATAGGGGCAGTATTATAGTAGATATATTCTTGTATATAGTAGGCAGTATTATAGTAGTTATATTCTTGTATATAGGAGCAGTATTATAGTAGATATATTCTTGTATATAGGGGCAGTATTATAGTAGTTATATTCTTGTATATAGGGGGCAGTATTATAGTAGTTATATTCTTGTATACAGGGGCAGTATTATAGTAGTTATATTTTTGTATATAGGGGGCAGTATTATAGTAGTTATATTCTTGTATATAGGGGGCAGTATTATAGTAGTTATATTTTTGTATATAGGGGGCAGTATTATAGTAGTTATAGTCTTGTATATAGGGGCAGTATTATAGTAGTTATATTCTTGTATATAGGGGCAGTATTATAGTAGTTATATTTTTGTATATAGGGGTAGTATTATAGTAGTTATATTCTTGTATATAGGGGCAGTATTATAGTAGATATATTCTTGTATATAGTAGGCAGTATTATACGGTAGTAGTTATATTCTTGTATATCGGAGGCAGTATTATGCTAATTATATTCTTTTATATAGGGGGCAGTATTATAGTAGTTATATTCTTGTATATAGGGGGCAGTATTATAGTAGTTATAGTCTTGTATATAGGGGCAGTATTATAGTAGTTATATTCTTGTATATAGGGGCAGTATTATAGTAGTTATATTCTTGTATATAGGTGGCACTATTATAGTAGTTATATTCTTGTATATAGGGGGCAGTATTATAGTAGTTATAGTCTTGTATATAGGAGCAGTATTATAATAGTTATATTCTTGTATATAGGGGGCAGTATTATAGTAGTTATATTCCTGTATATAGAGGCAGTATTATAGCAGTTATATTCTTGTATATAGGGGGCAGTATTATAGTAGTTATATTCTTGTATATAGAGGCAGTATTATAGTAGTTATATTCTTGTATATAGGGGGCAGTATTATAGTAGTTATATTCTTGTATATAGGGGACAGTATTATAGTAGTTATATACTTGTATATAGGGGGCATTATTATAGTACTTATATTCTTGTATATAGGGGCAGTATTATCGTAGTTATTTTGTTGTATATAGAGGCAGTATTATAGTAGTTATATTCTTGTACATAGGGGGCAGTATTATAGTAGATATATTCTTGTATATAGGAGCAGTATTAGGGCATGACCACACATGGCGGAATTCCTCCGCAACTGTCCGCATCAATGCCGCACAGAATCTGCGTTGCAGATTCTGCAGCGGATCTGCACAAAATGTGCAGAAAATTGATGCGGACTGGCCGCTGCGGACTGCAGGAAAAGTGCTTCTCTTCTCCCTATTCAGTGCAGGATAGAGAGAAGGGACAGCACTTTCCCTAGTGAAAGTCAAAGAAATTCATACTTACCGCCCGTTGTCTTGGTGACGCGTCCCTCTTTCGGCATCCGGCCCGACCTCCCTGGATGACGCTCCAGTCCATGTGACCGCTGCAGCCTGTGCTTGGCCTGTGATTGGCTGCAGCCGTCACTTACACTGAAACGTCATCCTGGGAGGCCGGACTGGAGACAGACGCAGGGAGTTCTCGGTAAGTATGAACTTATATTTTTTTTTACAGATACATGTATATTGAGATCGGTAGTCACTGTCCCGGGTGCAGAAACAGTTACTGCCGATCGCGTAACTCTTTCAGCACCCTGGACAGTGACTATTTACAGACGTCTCCTAGCAACGCTCCCGTCATTACGGGAGCCCCATTGACTTCCTCAGTCTGGCTGTAGACCTAGAAATACATAGGCCCAGCCAGAATGAAGAAATGTCATGGTAGTAAAAACAATACGCTCCGCAGCACACATAAGATCTGCGGACTTCATTGCGGAATTTTGACTCTCCATTGAAGTCAATGGAGAAATTCCGCCATGAGTCCGCAACCAGTCCGCCACTGCTCCGCAACAGACAGAGCATGCTGCGGACACCAAATTCCGCTCCGCAGCCTATGCTCCGCAGCGGAATTGTACGCATCGTGTAAACGAACACTGCTAAATTAAAGTGAAAGTCAATGGAGAAACGGCTCCGCTGCGGATTAACGCTGCGGAGTGTCCGCAGCGGAATTTAAGTGAAATTCCGCTATGTGTGAACCCGCCCTTATAGTAGTTATATTCTTGTATATAGGGGCAGTATTATAGTAGTTATATTCTTATATATAGGAGGCAGTATTATAGTAGTTATATTCTTGTATATAGGAGCAGTATTATAGTAGTTATTCTTGTATATAGGGGGCAGTATTATAGTAGTTATATTCTTGTATATAGGGGACAGTATTATAGTAGTTATATACTTGTATATAGGGGGCATTATTATAGTACTTATATTCTTGTATATAGGGGCAGTATTATCGTAGTTATTTTGTTGTATATAGAGGCAGTATTATAGTAGTTATATTCTTGTATATAGCGGCAGTATTATACTAGTTATATTCTTGTATATAGGGGCAGTATTATAGTAGTTATATTCTTGTATATAGGAGGCAGTATTATAGTAGTTATATTCTTGTATATAGCGGCAGTATTATACTAGTTATATTCTTGTATATAGGGGCAGTATTATAGTGGTTATATTCTTGTATATAGGGGGCAGTATTATAGTAGTTATATTCTTGTATATAGGGGGCAGTATTATAGTAGTTATATTCTTGTATATAGGGGGCAGTATTATAGTAGTTATATTCTTGTATATAGCGGCAGTATTATACTAGTTATATTCTTGTATATAGCGGCAGTATTATACTAGTTATATTCTTGTATATAGGGGCAGTATTATAGTAGTTATATTCTTGTATATAGGGGTAGTATAGTAGTTGTATGCTTGTATATAGGGAGCAGTATTATAGTAGTTATATTCTTGTATATAGGAGCAGTATTATAGTAGTTATATTCTTGTATATAGGGGGCAGTATTATAGTAGTTATATTCTTGTATATAGGGGGCAGTATTATAGTAGATATATTCTTGTATATAGGAGCAGTATTATAGTAGTTATATTCTTGTATATAGGGGCAGTATTATAGTAGTTATATTCTTGTATATAGGAGGCAGTATTATAGTAGTTATATTCTTGTATATAGGAGCAGTATTATAGTAGTTATTCTTGTATATAGGGAGCAGTATTATAGTAGTTCTATTCTTGTATTTAGGGGGCAGTATTATAGTACTTATATTCTTGTATATAGGGGCAGTATTATCGTAGTTATTTTGTTGTACATAGGGGGCAGTATTAATTCAATTACTGCTAATGCGGTAGGCACCAGGAGCTTTAGAGTATGATATGTATACTCTGCACCATCTATATTTCTGCATGAGCCCCTTTAAACTCTACATTACTATTACAAAAAAATATGAACGTTAATTTCGATTTAATTTTTAGGGAGGAGGGGATGCAAACTTAATTATTTAGGGCGTTACCCCGCACAATAGCTACGTCAGCACCAATCACGTTGGGAGCACGATTTTTTATTTAAGCGCACTTCCATTGTAAAAAAAACAGTTTCAGGTACATAATGGCAGCAGACATAAATACAGAGATTCTTGAAGCTTGCAGTGTCCAATTAAAGCTAATGAAATTAGTCTCCTTTTTAGAGGCTTCCTTTATGCAGGGAGATCAGATATATCAGTCACATGGGTCGTCGGCCTGTTGTTTGCTTCTCTTCTCACCCACACTCAATCGTTTGATCTTTTAGGGCACAAAAACATCTTTTTCTGTCTCCTAATAGGATGATTTAATATTGCTGGCGGGATCACATTTGTATGATTTCTAATGTAGCGTGTAGGAAGATACCAACCCCGAGCAGGGGACTCGGCCCGCGCTCTCATCCCCACAACAGACTTCAATTAGTAGAATTTTAGATCAGATTTCCCAATTTTGGGCCAAATGCAAAAAAAAAATTTGTGCAGACGATCCGACATATGGCCATTTGGATTTCCAAGGACTACATGGGTGATATTGCTGGTTTATTTAGTTCATTATCCTTACAAGGCGTTGTGAGTTGTCCCCTTCTTTAAATTTGTTAAAAAATTCTATTCATCCATGTTTTTTGGAAAAGTTGGGTGAAATTCAATATGGCTGCCATCATAACTTCCATAACAGTTTTTCAGGACTTAACTGCTTGCCGACTAATAAGAAGTACGCTTGTCCTACGCGGGAGGCAGCAGCCACATCTTGACGAGCATTCTCAGGCTGATCTCGTGGGCATTGATGCTGTGCCCGTGCGATCAGGAGCGGGCAACGACTGTAAGACTAAACTGCCAGAGGCAAGGCTTAATAGTAGACCACAGATAAAGGCAATAAACTGCAATACAAAAGTACTGCAGTGTATTTGCCTTAGTCATGGTAAGGTACCCTGGGGGACAAAAAAAAATAAAGTAAAAAAAAAATCATAAAACTTTTCAGAATATAAAAAAATAGAAATACATTTTTAAAAAATACCTTTTCTCTGCTTTTCACAAAATATAATGTAAGCAATAAAAATACAAACATAATTAGTATTTCTGCATCCGTAAAAGTCTGAACGATTAATATATACCGTGATTAAACCTGCCGGATGACCACTTCGGAAAAAAAAAGTTGCATGAACCCCAGGATAGTACAAATAGAAACTACAGCGCGCTCCACAAAACAAGCCCTTAGACCGCTCCTTAAAAAAAAGTTGTCTTGAAATATGGCGACACAAAACTATTATTTTTTACAAAGTTTTTACTTGGTAAAAGATTTTAAAAAAACAATATAAGGGCTTATTCAGACGAACGTGATATATGTCCGTGCAACGTGCGTGATTTTCATGCGCCTCGCACGGACCTATGTTAGTCTATGGGGCCGTGCAGACAGTCCGTGATTTTTGCGCAGCGCGTGTGTCCACTGCGTAAATCTCACGACATGTCCGATATTTGTGAGTTGTTCGCGCATCACGCACCCATTGAAGTCAATGGGTGCGTGAAAATCACTTCCGTGTGACGCGCGTGATTCGCGCAACAGCAGTAAAAAGTATGAATGAAAACAGGAAAGCACCACGTGCTACAAACATACAAACAGAGTGTCATAATGATGGTGGCTGCGCGAAAATCACGCAGCCGCGCATCATACGAGGGTGACACACGGAGCTGTTAAGTACCTTTTGTGCGCGCAAAACGCCGCATTTTTTTCGCACGCAAAACGCACACGCTCGTGTGAATCCGGCCTAAATTTGGTATTGCCATAATCTTATTAACCTGCAGAATAAAGTTAACATTTTGTTTTTACCGCACGGTAAACGCTGTAAAAACTAAACCCAAAGAAATCACAGTTTTTTTTTCTATGCCACCCCACAATTATTTTTTTTTCCAGTTTCCCAGTACAATATATGTAGACATGAGAAACTACAACTCGTCCTGCAAAAATGAAGCCCTCCTACTGCTATGTTGAAAAAAAACAACAAAAAAAGTTCTAGCTTTTGGAATGAGGCATGAAAAAGCGAAAAACTAAAAATTACTGCGACAGGAACAAAAACAATTAATAAAAAAAGTTGTCCTGTTTTATGTAAATAAAGCTCAATAATTGCATAAAGCAAAAGATCTGCACCTTTCTATTCTACCCCTATAGTTCATTATTTTCAAGATCTCTGCTTGCTGGCATTGAATGGGGACATTCTTGTATACCTTCCAAGGCTGAAAACTTGCACGGACCTAATACTTCTCACAGATGAACATTTGTAACCATATTTTCCAGTCTAGACATTACTCTGTAAGCTACGTGACTCCAGGCTGATCATTTCACCTGCGCTTATACATTGTAACAAAACATCAGGACAGAAGAGTGATTAGTGCTGTGGATGCATTTATTTCACAGAGACTTGTCTAGACTGGATACAATTGTAGCAAATCCTTTGCAGCGTGAAGTTCTAGGTCCAGCCTTTGGATATAAACAAGAATGTTCTAACTCACTGACAGCAAGCAGAGATCTGGAAAATGGGGAAGAAATGAAACACAAAGAAATGTTGCAGAATTTTTAATTTCGCAATAATTAAGCTTAACTAAACGGTCAACAAACTTCTGACATGTAATAGTGACATGTCAGATGTTTTGATTGGTGGAGGTCTGAGCACTGAGACCTCCACCGATCGCTAAGCGAAGCGGCAGAAGCGCTCGTGTGAGCGCTGAGCCGCTTCGTTTCTGTTCCGCTTTTTGTAGCGGTGTAGGGACTCATAGACTTTCTATTGTGTCCGTACACCGCTACATCAGCTTTCCGAGAAAAGCAGAACAGAAATCAGAGCTCACCCTTCGTTTTAGCGATTGGTGGGTGTTTCAGTGCTCGGACCCCCAGTGATCAGAACTTCTGACATGTCAGAAGTTTGTTGAACATTTAGTTACCCTTTAATATACCTAAAACAGCCACACCCCCTTTTAAAGCAATAGTCTGCAAATATTCTGTATACCTTATTTTTCCAACAGAAATTCTTCTCTGGAATTGCAATAGTTAATTTTTATTGTTTTTTTTAAAAGAAAAGGAAAAAGGAAAAAACCTGTAAAAAAAACAACAAAAAAAAAAGCAACAACAAATAAACCCAGAAATAAAATCAGTGTTACATCGTCTCTTCGTTCCTGCGCTCTATCATATCCTCGGCAGGACCAGAGCCTCGGATTTTGGGGATTGTGAAAGAGAACTCCCAGCGGATCACATGTCAGTTTGTGTAATGTATCCACAGCCCAGTGTACAAACCAAGGAATTGAAGAGTTCTGTTTTCCGTTACTGGAACAAACACCAGGCCCACACATCCGCTAACTGCGGGGCTGGTAATTACTGCGCCTGTTCCTGCCAGAAAACTGCTCTCTGAATTATCCAGGTCTGGCGCTTGATGTGCGCGCTCCATCTTCTATAGGAGGCTCTGCAGATGGAGGCATGTCCAGCATTTGCCGAACCCTCCACTGATTGGCCGTGACAGACGCCGTCTCCATTTAAACCGGCCGGATTGGCAAACTTCCCAGAGTTCTTCACTCTCCGGCCCCCGATCACCTCAAGTGTGAGATTCTATACCTTGTTTACAGGCTCGTAACACAATGGTGTCCTTGAGGCTCATGTCACGGTGGATGTGAACACAAGGGTGGCTTACAAGACGCTTACAACACCGCGGCTGAGACATTTCGCAGTCCTTGAAATGTCACCGACCCCGCAAAAAGTGATTGGATATTGTTTGATTTTTGTGTAATTGGGGGGGGGGAAAAGGCAAAAAGTGGCAGATACATAGAACCGAGCGCAGGCTGACAAGTCAACAAGATAGAGAGCGGGACCCAGGGGGCTCCCAATGAAACAACTGCAAACAAGATGTCGTTTATGTAGAAAACAGGAGTTATTGGGAACGGCGTTGGCGTCGAGAAAGCGCCATTGAGATCTAGAGGATGGTTAAGCGGTGATACTGCGGCGTGACTGATATAAGGGAAAACCATAGTAGAGGGTGTTTTTGGTTAAGCTAAATTATTATAATTTCTGTGTTTCGAATCTTTGCCATTTTTAAAATCTCTGCTTGCTGTCAGCAAATGGGAACCTTTTACATCAATAATAATTACTCTAATAATGAAATGGCTGCAGGGATATAGAGATCAGCGGGACCTGTGCAGGACTAGTATACGGGACCCTTTGTCTTCAACACCTCATCAGAGCAGACATGTGAACTCTCCTAGTTTTACCGGGAGTCACCCTATTTTTACCCCCCCCCCCCCTCGTCTGGTCACCCGGTGACATATAGTTTCCACCAGGTTGCCGGGAGGGGGCGCAACCTCCCACAAAATAATGTAAATCGTCCATTATCTGTCATATTAATTGAATAGATAACCAGCTGTATACTTCCCTCCTCGCTCTTGTTCATCTCCGGGCTGGATGGCGTCAGGACCTAGTGCGGCGGCGTCCGGAGCGAAACAAGACCCGGGAGCGAGGAGGGGAAATATATATATAGTCTGGGCCACGGTCTGAATATAATTTTTTTGTCTGATCTAGGGTCTGAATGAAGAAAGAGGTCTGGGGTCTGATATTAGTATAGGGGGGTCTAGAAATATATTTAGTGGGTCTTAATATATTTAGGGGGTCCGGTCTGGGCTTTGAAACAAATTAAGGAGTCTGATATTAATATAGGGGGTCTGAGTATATTTAGCCATGCTATATTATATAAGCCACAACCTTTTAAAAGACCACTCCCATTTTTAACACGACCTAATGCTCCTGTATCACCTTGTAGAGGATTCCCTCAGGTTGACATCTTTGTCAGAGAGGGGCCCCCATAGCAAATATTAAAATAAACCTCATTAGGGTGCTGTGCTTTTCCACTCCAACAGAAGGGCCTAGTAATTTTTATTCCATCTTGGATGTTTTTTTTACAAGACTTTCCATGTAGTTCCTCTAGATGGGGGCGTCCTCACCGCTCAAGAGCAAAGGGAGTTCGGACTCCTCTCCCAAGGGCCCCATAGTAACCACATGGACTTCCTCCATGGTACGTAAGCCCTAACTCTCCAGCAAATCCATCACCAGAGGTGTAACGAATATCACCCGCTCCTCTTATCCATTCTATAAGCTGATTGCTTTAGGTCTACTGGCCCTTTAAATTGTCTTCCCATAAATCCAGACCCGGCTTTAGATTGAGGAAAAGTCTAAATAGTTAAATCCTGTGAGTGTATTGAGTGCAGTCATTCAGAGGTGCTGAATCATTCACAAGGAGAACATTCGAGGACTGTATTCTGCGATACTTTCCATCTATGAAGAGTTCTCCAACTGAGAAGCTTTGTCAAGACTTGACGTTGCGTCACCATCCCGCCCCATATGAAAATCAAGATCCCAGTGGTGAAAACTAAGATGTTTGTAAGAAGTGGAGACGCAAAGGGGATTTAGTCCGTCAAGTATGGTAGGATTGACCCACCAGAAGACCAGAGAAACCTCTGGTGGTCCCATATTCTGACATAACAGTTGGCCACCCCATCTGGAGCTTCCAATGACCCTGTTGGATCACTTGCTTGGGTTTTTCATTCTTTTGGGTTTGGCCTGTGTGTCATATCTGATAACAGTAAAGTTTATGATACAATTAAAGTTGATGGGTTCTTGTTTTGTGGAGATGAATGGTGGGCCCTTAACTATTTCCTCTGCTGGGCGCAAAGTAGCCCAGTCCAACACTAGCCATGATGCCCACTACTGAACAGCCCAAATACCACCATATGTCCCCATCTGATCCGAGAAGTGACGTCATTGTATAGTGGACAACAACCTTCTCAGGACCCCATCCTATAATCTCCCCTTATCTACCGGACACCACAAAAAATAACCAACCCTCTGACTGGACACCATTTCATTTTGGATTGCCAAGAAATGATCTTGAGGCATGAACTGGAGTGCAGAATTCTTTCCTATATTTGGAGTTGGACCCTATATGTGCACCCATAAAATTCCTAACATACTGCCATTGACCCTGCTACCAGAGAATACAACATTACTAAGTCTTCTCCGATAGACCACGCGTGGTTAGGACTACTTCCCTTCAAATAAACAATTAGGATTTTACGATCCACCCCACCAGACTTGGGACCACAGATGCCACTGACCACCAAGACCACATGCTCCTTGTATCACTATTAGAGGTAGAGGTAGAAGTAGGGGGGCTACTTCGTGCGCCTTCTCCACACTATCTACAACATAAACCCTCACCCCCAGAGACGAACATACTATATGTGTAGCCTGTGCAACTGTGCCGGTTCAACATCTTGAGAAGGACTGCCACAGGACTGGAGCCATTCCTCCTAACCGTCACGTTTTTTTGCAAAATTATCTTGAGAAACGGACCTCAAAGATGTGGGATGAATGCAAATATGGTGGGCATTTCTTGTCGGTTTGTGGGTATTCCTGGGCAGAACGGGGTTGGACTAAGTAATGCCCCACAATGTTGGGAGGTATGGCCATGGCTCAGAATTACTATTGAATTACAATAAACCAGTGACATTGACTTGGTAGAATGCTCTAGCACAGGGGTTGGCAACCTTTTTGGTATGGTGTGCAAATTAATAAATCAATAATGAAGTACTCAGTGCGCCGTGTAAACATGGAAGTCATATAAGACAAACTGTTACCACGTATGTGACCTAAACCAATTAATCAGTTACTTAAACTTACATTTCAGTGTGACCCTTGTCCCTGACCTTCTTTGCAAAGATGATCCATTTGTGGTGCATACGAGGCTACTGAAGAACAGCTGGGGGGTGCACATAGGAGAGACCGCGGCTACTGAACACCAGCTGGGGGGTGCACATAGAAGAGACTGCATCTACTTGACACCAGCTGGGGGGTGCACATAGAAGAGACCGCAACTACTTCACAACAGCTGGGGGGGTGCACATAGAAGAGACCGCAACTACTTCACACCAGCTGGGGGGTGCACATTGAAGAGACCGCGCCTACTGAAGACCAGCTGGGGGGTGCACATAGGAGAGACTGCGGCTACTGAATACCAGCTGGGGAGCGCACATAGGAGAGACTGCGGCTACTGAACACCAACTAGGCGGAACTGCAGACAGGAGAGACTGCGGCTGCTGAACACAAGATTTGGGGGGTGGAAATAGACGAGACCACGCATGCTGACCACCAGCTTGGGAGTGTGCAAATAGGAGAGCTGCAAACTTTTTCTAACATTTTCTTTTACGGAACGGTTTCTGTCTTTGCGGCGCTGATCAACAGGAGAGTGCAGAGCTTCATTATGCACTTGGCGAGGCCGAGCACCAGGAGAGAGAGCAGTGCTGCATGGTGTGCTTGTCAAGTGTTCCGCAGCAACAAACTCAATAGAGCACTGCTCTCTCACCTGATGATCAACGGCGCCGAGTGCACAATGAAGCGCTGCTCTCCCTTGCTGTTTTCTTGGCTGCCAAGTACACAACCGTGCTGGTCACCGGAAGAGGGAAGAGTGCCAGTAAACCATGCCCCAAGTGCCGGCTGTGGCACCAATGCCATAGGTTGCTGACCCCTGATTTAGTACCTCACTCTTGTCTATTACATAACAAGTGACCGACAAACAGTTCTTGCACAGGGGTCCTAAGCTGCCTATGTACGTCCCTGCTCACCCCCATATATATCCCGGATTCGTTTCAAGCAAAAAAATCTTAGACAATCAGCAGAATGCCCCTCACCCAACTTAGGACCCTTTAAGACCCTGGACAGCACTACTTCCCTTCCCCCAACCACCTGTCTGGCCCTATAGCAGTGGCCCTATAATAGGCGTACCAATAATAGCAAGTATCCGTTTCGGAGAAGGTCGATGAGAATCATTCTATTATATCTGTTTTCCAACAATCTCCTGCATTTCAGCACAATTACCACCATTCTCCTTTCCAGGTTGGGAGCTATAGACCTGTTAATCCTGAGCTTCCTGCTTCACGAATAGTATGCTAGAATTACAGTGGAGACTGACACATGGGCAGAGCGAGTAATAAATATTTAACTCTACATAACAATGTAACATTTAGCGGTTGTTACTTCTGATACCTGTTTACATAAGAACGTTACAGGTATTTTTTTTTATTTAAAGGAGACATGCTGAATTTAGAGACTGGAAAAGCTGGCGGGTTGGGGATTTCCGTCTTCTCTGACTTGTTTACTATTTTTTGTGATTATTGATGAGACTTCATTTGTTGTTCCCCTGTCTCCGAGCAATGTGTCCCCATTTCACAGTGGAGCGGCGCTGAGGACCATGACTGGGATATAATGTTGTAATGAGCCAGTCCAATCAGACACAGATACAGGGACAATAGTCGCCCAGTGTGTCCTGCCGTCTCCACGCCTGCGGGTCAGAAGATGCACAAGTCTTATCGATTTCCACAGTTAATGAACTTGGATCCGCTCCTCAATGACACACAGGGGGCCTCCGGCTCGGGGGCAAGATTCAGTCCTTGGGCACGCGGAGCGCAGAAAAGACCCTTTTGAACTATTATGTCCCCAATCTCTTCTTGTGACATTTTTATAAATTGTTAATTAATATTATTAACTTCCTTCAATGGCCGATTCATGTGAGGCCGGCTCTGTGAGGACAGGCAGGGTCGGGGTGGCCCCACAACTGGCTACCACTTTAATTAAATATGTCGACTGCGCTATTGATTCCGTCACAAAAAGGGAAACCTGCCGGAATTGTGACAAACGGAAACCATTAGCAATGTTTCCGTCACCATTGATATCAATGGTGATGCAAACGGAAGCTAAGGTTTCCGTTTGACTTTCCGTTGAGGGGTTCACCTCCGACGGAACCCCTGAAGGGAAAGCGAACGCTGATGTGAACCGGCCCTAAGTTGTTCCGAATTACTTTAGGGTGCGTTCACATATATCCGTTGTATCAGCATCAGTTTTTTTTGTCTCAAGTCATTACAACTGATACAAAAACTGATGCAAAATGTATCCGTTGCCATCAGGCTTTTTCACGATTTTTACTACAAAACCATCAGTTGTCATCAGTTTTTAACACAATAGTCCACAAAATAGTAGTCTAGGCTCTGAAAATGTGCCCCTGTATATAGTGCCACACACCCCCTGTAGCTAATGCCACAGTGCCCTCTATATATAGTGCCACACAACCCCTGTAGATAATTCCGCAGTGCCCTCTTTAGATAGTGACACCCCCCTCCTGTATATAGTGCCACACATGCCCCTGTAGATAATGCCACAGTACCCCCTGTAGATAATGTCACACAGCCCCCTGTAGATGGCGCCACACACACGCCCCTGTAGATTATGCCGCAGTGCCTACTATATATAATGCCACAGTAGCCCCTGTGTATAATGCCACAGTACCCCCTGTAGATAATGTCACACAGCCCCCCTCACACAGCATCCCCTGTGGATGGCGCAACACACACACACACCCCTATAGATAATGCCGCATTGTGGATGCTGTGGCCGGGGATTCCCTCTCGGAGCACCCCCTGACGCCACTGTCCATATATGGACAGTGATGTCAATGGCTTCCCAGAGCAGTAGCGCTGTGCCCAGGGAATTATCAGCGAGCGGAGGAGCTCCCTCTGCTCCTCCGTTCTGAACTCATTCTGAAGTAGGGACCTGATCGTTCCCTGCTTCAGTATTAAGTTCAACTGTGTCTGCGTCCCGAGGACGCAAAGACAGTTGACAGCGGGATCTACGCCTGGCCGTACGGAGCAGCGGTACACCGCCCAGAATCCGGGACTGTCCCACTGAATCCGGGATGGGTGGGAGGGTAGTCGTCAGGGTCTCCGCCTGGAGCAGAATCCCCAGCAATGCTATGACCGGGGATTCTGCTCCTAGCTCACATCCACCTTCCCGCCGGGTGCTACCGGAAGGTGGATGCGGCAGCACCCGGCGTTCATCTGGCCACAATTAAAATAGGATACGGCGCCGGGCCTCCCTGGAAGCCGGAACCAAAATTGCTACAGGTAACGTTTTTGGGTCCGGCACTGTACGGCGCCACAACTGATGTCCCCTGTGCCAGAACAGGTCCCATAGAAAACTATGGGATCCGTTCTAGCATCAGTTTACCTCCGGCTTTTCTTCAACACGCCGGAGGTAAACTGAAGTGGACGCCGGACATATGTGAATCTTAGAGGAGTTTTCCCATCAGGGACATTTATGACATGTCCACAGGCTGTGTCATAAATGACAAATAGATGCGGGTCCCACTTCTAGGGCCCCCACCTATCTCTAGAACGGGGACCCTTAAACTCTGCGAGCTGCTCTGTTTTCTTATTCATGGTCGGAAAGCTTCAGCCACAACACAAAGAGGTAGAACGATGTTTAGGGGCCCCGTTCTAGAGATAGATCTGGGACCCGCACCTATCTGACATTTATGACATATCCTGTGGACATGTCATAAATGTCCTTGATGGGAAAACACCTTGAATACACCGGGACCTCACTTCATGCGTTTAGGACAGGTCCTATGTCTACACTACAGCTACATTTTTACATTTGGGTTATGTTCACACGCTTACTAAAAAAACATCTGAAAATACTTGCGTTTCTTACGGCCTTTTTGGAGCTGTTTTTTTATAGAGTCAATGAAAATTGGCTCCAAAATCATCCCAAGAAGTGACATGCACTTCTTTTTCGCGGGCGTCTGTTTACGTGCCGTTTTTGGAATACAAGGCGTAAAAAAAAGCCCCGTCGGAACAGAACGCCATATTTCCCATTGAAATCAATGGGCAGATGTTTGTAGGCGTTCTGCTTCCGACTTTTCAACCGTAAACATCCCGAAAACCGGCTGAAAATACCCTGTGTGAACATACCCTTGGGCCGCAGCTGTCTATAAATTTTAGGCCATGAGCGGGAGGAGGCCAGATGAAGCCAAATACTGTCATCACTACTAGTGAACGAGGATACGGTCAGTGCGTGCCGGCCCGGGAGTGGACCAGTCCGGTCACCTGAGCTGCGTCACCTGACCCCACGTCATTGACCTAACCTGACCTCAGGTCAGGTGACTGAAATGTGTCGACCCAAGTGTGGACCAGTCCAGTCACCTGATCAGGTCAGATGACCACACTGGTCCGCTCTCGGGCCGGCACGCACTGACCTCACTCAGACCGCCGCCGCCACCATACTTGGCTCAGTCCGCCCTCATCCTGCTCCTAAATGTGAGTAAGGCGGACGGAGCCAAATAGCGAATGATGCGGCAGCAGCGCAGTCTGAGTAAGGTGGGGCCAGACCAAATGATCTTGCGCGCCTTATACGGCCCGCGGGCCGGACGTTCCCCACCCCTGCCTTACAGTATCACTAGTCGGTTGGCACAGGATAGATGTATTGGTGTAAATCCACCCAGGCACCATGGTGTCTCCCCATAGTCATGTGGATTTCCTTTAGATGCCCCCGCACTAATGTCAGAATCATTGGGTTCTTATAGATTATCTCTAGACTATATAAATATGACCGAGAATATGAAGACGGCCAACTATAATCTATGTACAGCTCTGCAGACTATGCTGGTGCTATATACGTGATATGTCCTGATTCACACATCATGTTCACAGTCCCCCTCCTACTAAATAGTTACACATACAGCACTGGCAGGCGGTGGTCGGATCCCATTACCTCCCGGCCTATAAACCGGAGACTGCGCGTAGCACATGTGGACGAGTTCTTGCTGACAGCTCCGACAGGGGGATCCACAGATGCAGTGTTACACAGTGAATCACATCCTCTCCAGCAATCTCATGCAACAGTCACTAATCCAAACTTGGGAAAACTCCATGAAATAGTTCTATGTAGATGTAGCAGTGCTGATTTTGTTAATGCAATAGAGCTGGGTTTGCTGGGATGCAATTTGACCTTAAGCTGTCAACAGTTTTCCATAGGACTGCAGATAAATGGACTTAAACTATACTAGCTCTGCTACATCATGACAGGTTCTGGAAACTTAGTGCAGTGAATAGCACCAATCAATTTCTATGTTTCTTTGACGATCAAGCAGTGTAAAACAATGGAACTCTCCAACATTGGAAGACTTGACCATTAAAGCCCGTCACCATTGGCTATATTATGCCTCTTTCAAGCATCCTCTCGGATCATTTTTGGTCCGGCCCTTTCCCCCTTCCATAATTTAATGTTTTCTGTTTTCTCAGTGGGAGGGGCCTAAAACAAGACTGTGCAGCATGGAGAGGGAGTCTCTTGTACAGCAGATAGAACTTCCTGTGACAATTTCACTACAGGTAGCTGCATGTAAGCAGTTGACGAATCACCTGTCATGAATCTAATTTCCTGGGTACCTGGAGCTCGCACCCTCAAACCTACACTGGTGAACAAATCGATGGAGACGCGGCTACACAGGATGAAGCTTCTTTCCCTATTTTATTGATTTAGCTGTGTTATTTGTACACTGTATGATTATATTATTTGGGCACTATATGGTACAGCATTAGACGGGGGTGTCAATAGAAGGGGTACTGGACAGGGCACCATCTAAGCTAAGGCCGGCCTTGGCGACTTGGCGGATCCATAAGAAGGATATTTTAGCAGTTGAAGGGTTAACCGATGCCATCACCAGCGCTTCCACGCCACTATCTCCAGCAGTTCACCAGTCAGTATAAGAGACACTGCGATGATTACACAGACCCCATCTCTTCGGAGGCTGCGGCGAGGGGTCCGCGCACTAATGAGAAGCCTGTCTCAGAAACTGATCTTTCACAGATGGCGGGACGTAGGAAGTGCAATTATGGGAAAATTGCAGAGAGGCAAATGAGACGTTGCCAAGCGCTGCCACTGCCCATTACCTACCTAGGCTGCTTGATTGTTCTCGACAACGGCTGCATCTGTATGTGCTTTAAAGGGAAGAGATGCAAAGTCGGGGGAAGGGGGAGCGAGCAGTCCTATGTGGACTGTGCAGAAGAGGGAACATGAAAAAGCCCCCTGTGCTCATTCATATAACCCCTTCCTTTTACAGACCCGGCATGATCGGCTGGAGGTGAGGACAGGTAGGGGCCAATCACTTTACAGAAGAGGGTCCCATGTAGGGATGGGGTGGGGGCTACTGCTGACTGATGTAGGCGGTGGTCGCATGCCATTGGCTGCCTGCTATCTGTGCAGGCCACATACCAGCAGTATATAATACCATCACACCCCGTCATGGTGTCTCCTACTGGCGTCAGGTTGGGACATGATGGGAATCCAGTGCATTGCAACACAATATTCTTCAGGGTTGAATTATCCTCTTCTGTTAAATTGTTACAAATTCAGTCTTTTTTTTTTTAGTTATAAAAATGATGGAGACACATGAGTCTGCATAGGAGCTGTATACACAAAACGGTAGGAGAGTTTTAATCGATATTATAATTAAAGTTACTTTATTTTCTGTTGCCATTACTTTGCTTCAGGGCTTTTGTATTGATTTGAAGTCATTTCATGTTGTTT
The DNA here is from genome assembly GCF_050947455.1 of Rhinoderma darwinii. NCBI lineage: Eukaryota > Metazoa > Chordata > Amphibia > Anura > Rhinodermatidae > Rhinoderma > Rhinoderma darwinii. The sequence goes on along the minus strand of NC_134695.1, from coordinate 68,750,664 downwards.
TGGCCATTCTCATACATAGATCCTCCGCTCTGGCGTGGCATAACCCGAGATGTGAATATTTTTTTAGTTAAATGCACCATATTGATCAAAGACATTCTTGCGCTTTCTTGCTTTGCGATACATTTGAATAAAGAAGCATCAAAGGGGCCTAGCTATTACCGACTTGCGCCATTTTTGGGTGGAAAATATTAGCGTTCATGTACATTAACCTCGAAGGTGGCGGACGTTTGTCTCGTACGTTGTGAACTTTGCCCAATATATTATGAAGTGCGTTACATTTTTGTTATATTTTTTTTTTTCAATCCTTACATTTTTATTAAACATTTTCAATTCTACAATACAGGGGAACTCAACAGTTCAAAACAAGATATCAAGTACAAAATAAAATAATCGTCAGTAATTCACTTCACGGTCAGGGTATGTTCACACGCAGTGGTTTCAGACGTAATTCGGGCGTTTTACACCTCTATTTATGCCTGAAAAACGGCTCCATTACGCCTGCAGACATCTTATTGCTTTCAATGGGATTTACGTTGTTCTGTTTCCACGAGCCTTCATTTTACGCGTCGCTGACAAAATATGGCGCGTAAAAAGACGCCCGTGAAAAAGGAGTGCATGTCACTTCTTGGGACATTTTTTGAGCCGTTTTTCATTGACTCCATTGAAAAACCGCTCCAATAACGGCCGTAAAATACGCAGCGAAAAATGCGAGTTGCTACAAAAACGTCTCAAAATCAGGAGCTGTTTTTTTTTAGATCAAGTGAGTTCCATTTTGATAAATTTGGCTCAAGTTTATTTTTTTCTTGGTAAAGTTTTCTATTTACAACCGTATTGATATGGTAAATTTCAGGGCAAGTCGGTATAATGGGGAAAGAGGGCACTTTACTGCCCACTCCATGGGCACCAATACCCTTGGAAACCCACCTTTATTAATCCTGCGTTTCCCAATGACAAAAATATGGGCATCATACGTATATAAAGCGAATTGCTTACTTGACTTCTCCCTCTATTAGCGGAGCACCACTACATAAGAGCAGCGCGACATGGTGTGAAGATGGCTCGCCAATTCTTCTGAACGGGTCTGGCACCATGTAATGGGTGGTCACCTGCATAGCCCCCATAGCTACATTGGGACAACCCCTTTAATGAGCATAGTTTTCTTTTAAATGAAACCCATTGGAGGGGAAAAAGGGGAGTGACAACTATGGGGCAATTGTCCATAGCAACCAATCACCCTTCAGAAGCCCTTATATAGCAACAACCTCATTGGTTGTTATGGGCAACTCCTCCATTTTTCCTTTTGCAAGAATTTTGATAAATCTCCTCCCGCAAGTTTAGGATTTTTGTCGGTGCCCGATCGACCCTGAATTTTTCCTTGTCGCCTGTCAGCAAACTTTGGTTTTATTCTTGTGCGGTGAAGTAGCCTTAAAACATAATAGATGTGTTTAATTTACAAAGGGATGTCATAAAAGTCATTGTTTGTTAGAATTTCTACCACAATATACAGAACTGCGTATGTTTGTGTGTCTCCAACACGTTACAGCGAGGGTCGTCGGCGTCGCCCTGTCCGGTTTGGTGCCGCCTGTGCCTTGGGATACGCTTTAATATGAAGTTGCCAAGGCTGGTGGAGAGAGTTAATGGTTAACCACCCAAACATTTTCCATGTAACTCTACTGTAATGAGGCTCCCAAGCCAAGTGTTCCCACCTTATTAACCGAAGACAAAGGACTGCCACCCCTCCCCCGTCCTGTTTTCCAAATAGCGTTCTTTAAATACGCTTTTTTAGAATATTTTTCTTAACGTGATTTCTCAGAGACCTAACAAGATTTATAATCCGGGAGTGTGATATAAGACAAACTCCGCATCTACCCCCAGATCCCCCTCTCTCCATGTCACAGTGTCTCGGAAGCTGAGATATGAGGGGCTGTTTGATGCAGTCGCCTGGTTTTCCCTTGAAAACAGCACCGTATTTTCAGACTTTTTTTTAAGCCACTCGCGATTTTTGTGACATTTTTCGCTGCGTTTTTTACGGACGTTTTTGGAGCGGTTTGCTATAGAGTCAATGAAAAACGGCTCCAAAAACGTCCCAAGAAGTGACCTGCATTTCTTTTTCGCAGATTGTTTTTTTACGCAGCCGTTTTTCAAAATGGACGCGTAAAAAAACGGCCCGTCGGAACAGAACGCTGTTTTTCCCATTGAAATCAATGGGCAGATGTTTGGAGGCGTTCTGCTTCCGATTTTTCAGGCGTTTACGGCCCGAAAAACGTCCGAAAATACCCCGTGTGAGCATACCCTTAGAAAAACATATGGTCGACAAGATTGACTTTTTTTTCTAGACGCCTTTGACAGGGTGTGGTTCATTGGGTGTGGCTTATTATAGTTGGTTGGGGCGTGGCATGCAACTGGGCGGGGTTTGACCGAATATTATTTTTTTTCGGAATATTCCCTTTATATTTTTCTCACTATAAGGATCTTACAGTAAAGACAGTATAGAAGGAAGCGATTGCCGGTGATCTCAGACGCTATTTGTTTTGCCTGTATAACCTTTTTAATTCCGAACAGACCCCAGAATTATTCCAGACCCCAAATTTCAGACCCTAGACGAGACCCTAAAATACAGACCCCATAACTCAGACCCAAGACCAAACTTCAATATGAAGACCACAGAGGGATAGGGACAGTCCCGGAAAATTCGGGACTGTTGCCAACTGTGGTCTAAAAAAATATTGGCTCTTCATGGTCATCGTATTTTTTACTTCTGGACCCCGCAAAGCTGCTATTTTCCTAGTCAATAAAAAATATTCTGTCCACAGCGTTCTCTCCATGTCCCAGGCCACACAAGGACAGCAACAGCAGCTCTATATTATGTGGCCCCACCAAACAGCTCCCATACCTCAGCTTCCGAGACTCCTGTAAATGTGACGTGTGGGCTACATACCTACCAAGAGGAAATAATTATAATATTTTCTATATTTATATATTTAAGAATATACCGCCATATTCAGCCCCTAAAATAGTCATACAGTATATAGTGGCATTATAAATATTGTATACATACAGCACTCATTTACTGTATACAGTGCATAGATAGTAAATAAAGTGCCCAGTTTGTAACATTCACATAATTCAAACCTGCTCAGTGTGCCCAGATAATGTCATACAGTGCCCACAAAGAGCCAAACAGTGCCCAGAGAGTCATAGTGTGCCCAGAAAGAGCCATAGAGTACTTGCATTGAGCCATACTGTGCCTACATAGAGCCAGTGCCCAGACAGTGCCATAGTGTACCCAGATAGTGTCATACAGTGCCCACAAAGAGCCAAACCGTGCCTAGAGAGTGCCATAATGTGTCAACAAAGAGCCATACAGTGCTCACATGGAGCCATACTGTGTCTACATAGACCCAAACAGTGTCCAGAGTGCCATAGTGTGCCCAGATAGTGTCATACGGTGCCTCAAACAGTGGCCAGGGAGTGCCATACTTTGCTCAGAAAAATAGTGCACTCTGTGCCCGCACAGTTCATGTGTCGCATAGCTAAACAGCCCTTGTAATTGCCCCCATTTAAAATCTAAAAGGAAGTAAAGGCTATTCCGCACAATATGTTTGCAAAATACTCCATTATGTTTTGGTGCCCCATTTCTTTCTCACCAAGCATCAAATTCTCAAAATTCCAATGCTGGTTCCTCCTCATGCGGAGAAAAAACCAAAACATTTCTTAAAGGGGTAAGATATATGTGCCTGTGATTATTTTGTCATTTTGTACTGTGTCTTTAAAGACTATGTACACCTCCGAAAGTGGTTTTTTTTTAAAATAAAAATGTGCGGTGCTTCGCTGTGTGACGGGCAGAAGCCTCCCTAGAAGAAACCAAGCCAGTAATAAGTGAGCAGCCTGGGAGGCCTAATAGAAGGTCGTGAGATTTATAGAGGACGTCCTCTGCATCAGGGGGTGGTGGCCTTGACTCCATCCTGCAAGTGAAGTGCCCGCTGGCATCTTGAGCACCAACCACTCCCCTCTGCAGTTGATTGACTGCTCTGCTTGCATGATGATAAAGACAATCAACGGCAAAAGGGAGGGGTTGGAGCTTCCCGTTTCGGCAGATGCGGGAAACCCTAATTTGCATACGGTGCGGGCGGGGTAAAACTACTTCTTCTTTACCCTGACGCCAACACTAAGATATTTAACACTGATATCTTCCTAGTCGCTTGGAAGGCTAAAATCTGATGACAGACTCCCCTCAACTCAAAGCCCCTTTAAGAAACGGGGATTTTATTTTTTCCCATAGTCGTACAGGTGTTGAATTTACTTGCTATGTGGGGGGGGGGGGGGGGGGGCAATGATTAATAAATAAATAATGAGCGACATTTCCTTCAAACTACATATAACCAGCACTAAAATTGCAACACTTGCGACTTAACACACAACAGGCGCTTACTGTAGAGGTTTATAGACGATGTTTTATAGAATTTTACGCTGATGGAACCGTTACTATTATTTATAGACTTGGCTCCGTGATATAGGACTGGTTTCTGTTTGATACTGAAGATCGTGTTGGGCTGGTATTGGACATTTCTTGTTGAGGTGTGATCTGGGGGTGCCGTGTATCTGGGTGAATGGTGTTGCATTATGGTGGTAGGTTTGCAACCCCAGCATAGCCTCCCCCTCCTCGTCTACGATAATAAAAATCCACCAGCCAATTCTTGATTTAGCGCCGGATCACAGCCGCCACTGTTGGAGGGTCATATCTGCTCGATGTGAAGGTCAATGATCATCTCCACAATCTCCAACCCTCTACCCAGAGTCTCTAAGAATGAGTTATTAAACAGTTTGTAAGAGTCCGCATAAAATATTGCATTTGGGGACCAGAGTTTTCCTTGAACCTTAGTACATCCCCGAGCTGTCCAGAAATCTTGCTGGTTTGGCCTCCACGCAAAATAGTCACAAGATTAATTTGAATACGGAATCAATTTTAAAAGGAGTAGAACAGAGGCGTAGCTAAGGGCTCAAGGGCTCTGGTGCAAAAAATATGCGTGAACCCCCAAGCGCAACTTTCATTCAGGCCCGCCGGCTGTGACTCTCCACTGCATTAGTGCCCGGCATGATAGTAGTGCTCCTTTATTGCGCTCAACAGAGTACCAGTGCTCCCTTTTGTACCCCAAAAAGTAATTGAGACCCCACACAGTATTAATACCCTGTTTGTGTCCCCACAAATTGATAGCTGCCCTATGTGCTCCTACACAGTAAAAGCTACTCCTATGTGCCCCCAAAATGTAATAATGCCCCCTTTGTGCCCTACAGTGTTAGTGCCCCCACACAGTAATATTACTATCTCTGTGCCCCCCCATTGTAATAATCCCCCTTTATGCTCTTACAAGGTAATAGTGCCCCCCCCCCCCCCAGCTGGACTCCTAAATCAGACTACAGATCAAACATTAAAAAAGGCTTTTACTCACCGCCCCTGGCTTCTCTTCAGGGCTCGTCCGTCCCGGTCGTGTGCTTCCATGGATCTTTTATGCGCCGCGGCACAGACCTGGCCTGGTGTGCCAACCTGTGGGGATACCGGTTCGGCCTTCTTCCCCTTCGGGTCCAGGGCCGCCCCCCCCCCCTCGCTAGCTTAGTCTGTGGCCTGGAAGAACATCAGAATTTCCGTAGGAGGCCTGGAGACTGTGAAGAGCTTCCAAGGAGCTTACAGTTAAGGTTTTTTTTAGCCTTTTATTTTTTATTGGATGTCAATAGTCCAAAATATCTAGATTGGTATCCAGCTGGTCCCACTGATGCCGGATTCATGGAATATTATGAAAATTGACTATAATGTAAAGGACAAAGATGGAGGAACTCTTTGTGGACACTCAACCACATCAACTGGACCTCCGACAGAAGAGCCACACATTCAGAAGATCGCTGGATTTCCATCCAGAAAAACGGGTGGTACAGAAGAAGAACACAGTGGTCATGAATCTGCTGGGGTGGGACGGGGGTTTATTTACATATGTACATCCATATATCATCCCCTATAGATGTTATATGTACACCGACCTCTAAGAACATATCAGCCGTGACATACATAGATCAAACTGGGCCCCATTTATGGGCCATAATACAAGGGCCTGGTGCTACTTTTCCCCTGGGCCCTGGTGCCCGAGGGGGCTTAAAGTGTCCTGTATAACATAAGAAGACACCAGTATTAGAAATGGTCCGGAGTTAGCGGGGGGGCCCTGTTACAGATTTTACATTGGGGACCAGGAGCTTCAAGTTACGTCTCTGTGTATAGGGGAGTCCTGCACACCCAGTAGCTTCAGGAATGGGCCCCGTTTCTCCCAGGGCCCCATAGCAGCCGCATGATCTCTCTCTATGGTACACATGCCCTTGCATATAGTGAAAAAGTATAAATTTACATGTACATTAATTACCATATTTCGCATTGCATTAAGTTAAGCCACACCTGCTAATTTACATAGCCCCGCCCACTGCCTTGCACTGCCACGCCCACAATGTGATCTTCCTGCAGCAACATTTTAATGATTCCGTCGCCGCTTTTTGCATTATTTGATACCGTCTTGACGGATCCATCATTGCCATCCGCAAGGACTATATTTTGATCTTCTTGCCACAGTGAGGAGCTTCTTCCTAATCTCCAGTAAACCTGTCATGAAACCCATCAGCCCTGATCAAACCATAACTGCGCAATATTATCCGAGCCCCGGCGTCTTTCCGACAGATGTTGCACTTTGGTGATTGTTGAAAGAATGATATTTTCCACATGTTACAGGATCCCGAGCCCCTCGGCCGAACATCCCACCTCTCCCTCCAGCTATATACTATACGCTGCGTCTCCCTCTCTCTCTCTCTGGACCTTGATACCTTTTTGTATTTGAAACGGGAGCAACAAAAGAAAAGTTGTGAGCGCTAAATGTGTGCGCTGGTGGTGGGGGGTGTCGGCGGGGGAGGGGTCGGGCCTCTGACTTACCAAAAGTTCATAACAGCTCATAAAAAACAAGCCCTGAATGTTATTGGGGTCTGGATTTTGATCTCAATAAAGCATCGTCGTCAAGCAGAGGATTTAACTTCAAGCTACACATGTGAATAATAACAATAATAATAGATCGCATTTATGTGGTATTTGCAATTTCAAAACACTTTGCAATAAGACTTCATGAGGCATTTAACCCGTGTGCGGCAAATTCGGAGGCCGGAGGCAGCAGAAAATGGGTTCACAACATCCTGTACTCGACCTTTTACTACTTTCCTATTATTATTAATATTATGGTTATTATTAGGGTCTGATTATTGCTCAAGCAAAAGGGGGAAATGCCCCTGTGGCCCTTCCATGTAGGAGCCCCTTTCATCCAATCGCTACCATGTTGCAACAAACTTCCATTATTGCACTAGCTGTGGTCTGACGATGCGCTGCGTGGCAGTATCACAGTGAGGGTGTGTTCACACGGCTTATTTTCGGCCAAAAAATGGGAAGCAGAACGCCTCCAAACATCTGCCCATTGATTTCAATGGGTAAAACGGCGTTCTGTTCCGACGGGCTGTTTTAAAAAACGAACGCAAAAAAAAATGCCAGCAAAAAGGAAGTGCATGTCACTTCTTGAGACGTTTTTGGAGACGTTTTTCATTGACTCTATAGAAAAACCGCTCCAAAAACAGCCGTAAAAAACGTAGCGAAAAACGCGAGTTGCTGAAAATCAGGAGCTGTTTTCCCTTGAAAACCGCTCCGTGTTTTCAGACGTTTTTGATTTTGTGTGTGCACGTACCCTAACACTATTACTTGAGCACTATGTGACACTATGAAATTGGCCCTGTTTATATAGACACTGTATGGCATCATTATATCTGTATGTCGCTACTATTTGTGTTCTGTATGGTGGGTTATATTATTTGGGCACAGGATGTTATGTGTTTACTATGTGGCACTATGTGCTGTGGGCACTGTATGACACTGTATGTGGCGAATTTATTAGTATATTGTAGTATTATTTGGGCACTCTCTCAATATATGGCACAAGCAAGGGAGAACTTGAAGCTCCTGGGCCCCAATGCAAAATCTGTAACAGGGCCCCTCACCTACAATGGGCCATTTATAATACTGGTGTCTTCTTTAATGGCAGAGGGGCCTTTTGGCCCCCTCAGGCACCAGGGCCTGGGTGCTACTGCAACCTCTACCATCAGTAATGTAACGATTGCATTTGCAGGGGGTGCAACTGTGACTGGGCCTAGAGGGCAAGGGGGCCTGCAGAGGGGCCCACCCGGATCTCGCTATTCAGACCTTGTATGCAGGGGCCTGATGTGGCAGCTTGTGGTGATCCTAGGCGGGCCCTGCACACAATTCAGGGGCCATAAGTATATGCCCTCTTTTATGTCTGATCTGAGGTTTGATTTAGGAGTCTGGGATCCATCCTGGGGGGGTCCATGCTGGGTGGGCATTCAAAAATGTGGCATGAGGCCCAGCACTCTCTAGTTATGCCCCTTTTTGCACCCCCTCTAACTACGGCCCTGTTCTGGGATACGTGTAAAAAATACTTCAGCTCAGCTGTTTGTGCTCCAGACTTTTCCTGCATTAAGTTTCTAAGAAGGAAGCAGCTAGACACTATTATCAGCCATATTAGCACTCATGGGGCAAATTCTTCTGTCACCTGGTCACTCAGATGCTCCTCCCCTTCTATCTCAGCAATCCAATCACAGCTGATTACAGTGAAGAAACCCTCCCCCTTCCAGCCTTCAGAGGCATGCTTGATTGAATCTATGCCTCTAGTTGGAAAAATTATCTGGCATCAGTGACCAAATGTTTGTCAATCATGTATCCGACAGCCCAGACCCCTCATCTTAATTGACAGCCTAAGGTCAAAATTTTATTTTTTAATATAAAGGATGCTGGGAAGTGTAGTTAAATGATGACATCAATAAGAAAGGAAGTAGCTAGCTTCTCCTCACAGTTAGGCATCCGAGCTCTCGTGACCAATCAGAAGTACTCAGAGGGCTCACGTGTTGGCTCCTTCCGACAAAGACTTCTGTGTCTTTCTAATTTTACATACAGTTCAAGCTCCTCTGTTAAAGCTGTCGTCCAGAATTTAGAAACATGGCTGCTTTCTTCCCGAAACAGCGCCACACCTGTGCATGGGTTGTGTCTGGTATTGCAGCTCTATTTAAGCGAGTGGAGCAGAGCTGCAATACCACACACAACCTGTGGATAGATGTGGCGCTGTTTCTAAAAGAGAGCAGTAATGTTTTTTTCTAATCCTGGAAAACCCCTTTAATGATTTTTGTTTCTTCCATAGAACATTTTCGGGTTTTAGTCACCTGATCCCACGCGAAGAAAACATTTATTGGGTTCATATGAAAGTTTAACAGATGTGTGATTACCAAATCTATCCCTGACAGCGCAAACACCTAGAGAATACGACATGGCTGCCGACACCCGGACTACAAAGCTCCGTCTGATGAAGCAATGTCAGCGATATTCCCCGCACATCGTCCAGAATGTTCTAAATGAGCGAGGAAGCCGATGATACGAATACGAGTGAGTGGTGCCGACAGGCGGTGAGTGTCGGACACATGATGCAGATTCATCAGCCCCGTAGATATACAGATGAGCCCTGCAATAGATTTACAGACTTCCAGTGCGGAGCAATGTGCATGACCGTGGCTGATAAATAGGGACTACGGGGAAAGGGACGGCCGGATTATGGCATCTCTGAGCTCAAAGCCAAGCGTCAGTAAACGCCACTTCTTTTATCAATCGTCAGCAAAACACCAATGTGTATATATCAGTCACCATCTGGGGGGAGGGGGGGCTGGCGCAGCAGAGGTTTATGCCCCAGAACCCAGTTTTCTTGCCCCAAGGCAGTCAGAGGACCCCAAGGCGATTCTTCCGGCGGACCTCTGACAAGTACGATGGCGGTACTATATGTAATGCGTGAGGGTGCAGTGTCGGATTGAGCCCACCAGAGGTAACGATTCTGAGGGTCCCCCCTCCATCTATATGGACAGGGCTGGACTTACGTTGGATGGTGCCCTGTGCGGTACCCTCGATTGGTGCCCCCCACCTTCATATGGGGTACTGTCATACAGTATATAAATAACTATACCATATAGTGCCCATATATCAGTATCATACAGGATGTTGCCCAAATAACAGTGCCATGCGTTCGTGAATAGCACTTGCTATACAGCGCTGCCACCACCATCAACTATCAAAATAATACACGGCAAGTGGTAGTGCCACACAAGTAAATAATACCGCCATACAACGCTCTAATAATACCGACATACAGTGAGCAATAAAAGGTTCCGTACATAATCTACACATACATAATACACAATTTACGAATGCTGCTATACAAGTAATTGGATGCCGGGCCATTAGTGGCGCCCCCTTCAGCATGTGCAGGTTGCACACCCCTAAGGCCGGCCCTGTATACAGAACACGTACACTAATAATTGCATTGTAGTCAGGGGATGGCTAGAAGGGGTGCAGACGTTACATATACCACTGGTCACAGGATTTCTTAAAGGTATAGGACACAGGACATAACTGCACATCACGATCAGTGGGATCTGCCTATATGAATCTTATATCTATGGCCTCCCTATAGGGTTAGCGGTCACAGTACTTGACGTCACCTGTATAGTAAATCTCACCGAGCTGGAAACCAAATCAGGTAGTGCTGAGTGATAGAGGATATGTGAACAAACTACCTGGAAAATTCCCCCTCCCTCTCCCGACCCTTCGTATTATTTCCATACACTTATCAAAATGAAGCATATTTTAAATGCCCTGCAAAACCAATGAGACTTAGCGCCCCCTTGTGGAAAGGAACATAGCAAACTCCTCCAGATACCGACTTCTGTTACTCTGCAAATGCCCCATAAATGAGTCAGGAATTCTTGAAGTCTTCATGCAAATAAGGGTTCTGGAAGTCCGTAAACCACGCGGCTTCCCCTATGTGACGTCTGCGGAGCCCCTCTATAGGTGCAGCGTAGTTTACCGATGAGAACTGTGTGCTTTATATTTTTAGTGCGATTTTTATTCACTTTTTTTCTTTGTCCTCCCACAATGCCATGTTCTACAGCACTCCCCTAAAGTGATGTTCATCCTGAGCCTCCTGATTCATGAATAGGATGACACTTACATGAGCAGAGAGGCAGAATGATAAAGTATTACTTATATTTATTATTTGAGGGTAAATGATAAGTCTCCAATAATTCCCTTACCTTATGCAGACTCACTTTATGTTCCTAGTGCTCAAGATTACTGCTGCCCGCCCAATGAAACCTCCCACCATTAAAAATGGATGTCCGGGCTTTGGCTCCACCATCAAGCCCCAGTTTAGCTGCATTGTCTATAGGCCGTAGTCTTAAATCCACTCCCTGCTCACCAGAGGTTTAGGATGAGCCTCCCCTATGCTTTACACTACAGCTCCGCTTTTACATAATAGTTGCTGTAAATGAGCAGAAACTTAGCAGAAAGTCAGTGATTTCCAAGTCACTGAACCACCAGTAATAAGAAAATGTTCAAGTAACCTAAGATCTGTTTTAATATTGTGTGGATCTGACCACGTTGGATTTATTTTCATAGTCAATGACTATTACGAGTGGTCTTATATTCTGGCTCTTAGACTTATAGCGTAGCCCAGGTTCCCTGGTTCCAAGTCTGTGACCTTCTTGTCCCTTCTTGTCTTCACATGACAGGCCCCTAGGTGTGTCCAACATTTTGTTCCTCTTCATCCTCTCCCATGATTATATATATAACGTCTCTTTTATGCTACATTACTGTATACATTGTTTCACTTATGCCATTCTATGATGAGGCATGGCTGCCCGTCATGACAGGGGGGGTGGTGAGTCCTGATCTGGGGAGTTTTCCGCTGCACTTTCACTCGCCGACATCATAAAAAGTATTAAATACAATAAAATCTGAACCCGGCCGCCGTACCCCTTTCTCCAGAACAAAGCTTTGACTTTTTGCTTTGAACGACTTGGGATAAGATGTCAAGCGCAGATCCTCAGTGACAGATCCGGGCATCATTGAGGTTCGTTTCAACACAAGGCAATAGACCCAGCGACCATATTGGAAACAGCAGAGCAGCCCTGAGTGCGGAGCTTTTATAGCCAGATTATCTTACACATCATAAAGCTGCTGATGATCTGGAGATAGAAAGAAGAGCCTGCAAAGGGTGAGACTGCAGGATGGAACAGCGAAAGACCTTGAAACTCCACTTATCCACTTATCTGCTTCTGGGAAAGCTGGGTGTCAACCAATATGGCTGTCTTTGCAGCTCTTACAGGGGTTACCACCCAGTATTGCAGAGGTCCTGGTGGATTCCTAGTTGTGCAGTGATACAGGAGCAAGCGAGGCATTAAAGTCAATGTGACGAAGCAGCAGGTGCCATAGGTAATGAGGAAAGATGTATATAACGTATAGCAACAGAACCGGTAAAAGGATTTGATAAATATTTATGACTTTTCAGCCATCCGCACACTAGATTGTCCATGTAGACACTTTTGATGATCACCATTGAATCAAGAGTTTTTGTGAACTTTTAAAACTTCTTTGGTAATATGTGTTGGGAGAGCTCCGCCTAGTGGCCAAGAACTAAACTGTCCCATTATCAACTTTTCTGGTTTAGAAAAACTCTTTCTCAAATACCCTATTAGGAAATTAACAGAGGGGAGTCCCCCGCACAGAACCTCCATCTATTATCCAGAACAGGGAGAAAGTGCAAAGAGCGTCGGGCTCTGGAGAACACGTCCGTACATTACATCTTTCTGAGAAACCGCTACACCAATGTCTCTACCCTGTGCCAGTCACTGCACTAGACCGCTACACCAATGCCACTACCCTGTGCCAGTCACTGCACTAGACCACTACACCAATGTCTCTACCCTGTGCTAGTCACTGCACTAGACCACTACACCAATGTCTCTACCCTGTGCCAGTCACTACTAATTCCCCTGTGGTGGCGCTGTAGGGGAAATGAACACTTGCTGCTGGGTTCTTCCACATATCACAGCTGATTGTTGGGTGTCTTTGCAGCAGGACCCTCTGTGATCAGCTTATCGTCATTGTGGGACCTTTTTAAGCAGCCCCCCCCCCCCTGTGACTAGTGGGGAAGCCACTCGGCATAACTAAAATAAGCAGAGTCACCATCAGGAATATGTGGGGCCCTTATGGGCAAATGGTCAGGGCCCCAGAACTCTGTATTTTATCCAACAGCTTTCATGTACCCTATTGCGTATATTTGGGGAACACCTGAATGTTTCTCATGTTTGCATCGATTTGGAAATGAAGGGGCATAGTATGACCTTTATGCAGCCCCTAAAGTGGGTACATGGGGGAACAGAATACTAATCGGAGCCCGTGAAAAGATGGGATGCAGTTGGCACATAATTTCCTATTACTTGGGGCCATCTCATTGAAACTTTGTAGCTCCCATAGAGCTGACGGGGACTGGGTGGGTGGCAGCCACAAGTGAGTTTGGGAAATAAAAAAAAAAGCCCTTTCTTTTTGGGATTCGACAAAACATTGTCTCAGCCGTTTCTTACTTAGTGCTTCCTTCTGGATAAGCTGGGTGACAACCAATATGGCTGCCTTTAATACAGAAACCTGGATTGTCACCCTACTTTTCCAGACTCCTGAATGCCTACTCTGCCCAATTAGAAAAGAGAAAATTATATAAAAAAAAATATTCCCCATTAATTTTCAAAAATCATTACAAATTTTGGTGAATCGATTCTACCATCTCATGCAACAACCTCTGTGAAAGCTCTCATGGCGGCCGCATGGTTTGTCACCCAGCTTTCCTACAATTTGACTATTTGACTTAAGAGGACGACATAAAGTGAATGTTGATCATTTATCAATATGTTCTTTTTAGGTCCAACATTCTGCCCTGATTAATTCCATGATATATTTTTATACTGGTTGGAGCCTAGTTTTTCCGTCACAGAGCTCCAAGCCCCCTGCATAGACATGAAGTTAAATGATAAAATTCTGTATTCCTGCAGCCACCACTAGGGGGAGCTTACTGAATACTGGGTTATTATTGCATTCAATGTATAAACAGTATGCAGTCCCCTCCTAAGCTTCCCCTAGTGGCGGCTGCACGAATACAGAATTGTATCATTTAACTCTATGTCTATGCAGGGGATTTGGAACTCTGTATCAGGAGAACAGAGCTCTGACCACAATAAAGATATATAAAGAAGTGAATGCGTGCAGATTTTCGGACCTGTTTACACTCAAAATATAAAATGGTGTTCAAAGGTTGAATATCTACTTTTTTTTGCGCTTTGATATATACAAGTAACTAGAAGATCCCATTATTTTTCATGACTATATGTCTCTTCGTTTAGTGTTGTCTGCGTGGCACGGGATCCCTGCGATCAATCAGCCGCACCTCCACTTTGCGGAATTAGCCGTGGAGCAGGGGAGCGTCTGACGCGATGTTAACTCCGTCCACTAGGAAAGGAAGAAAAGAAGCCAAGATGGATCATCTATGTGCTGAGACTTCATCCGAAAACCATTAGCCATATGGACCTGGTTACCAGTGAGCTGGAAGTCCAGCACTGGAGAAGTGTGCGTAACATGCTCACTGAATGACATGCTACATAATAAACGCTCTACCTGCTGAGTGTTCACTTCACTACATCAACCCGACCTGGTGGCGAGGAAGAAATAACATCCATGTGACCGGCTACAGCAACGCATTGTTTTATTAAAGGTGCACAAGTCTCCAAAAGTTATTTCACCAATATGGTAACAGCAATACGGAATACTGCAGACATCACATGCTGAATATCTGATTTAAAGGGTATGTCCACCTTTACACACTATTTTACAGATTACTTATATACTTAATCTATACAATAGGCTGAGTCACTTTGTACATACATTACTTATCCTGTACTGATCCTGAGTTATATCCTGTATTATACTCCAGAGCTGCACTCGCTATTCTGCTGGTGGAGTCACTGTGTACATACATTACATTACTTATCCTGTATTGATCCTGAGTTATATCCTGTATTATACTCCAGAGCTGCACTCACTATTCTGCTGGTGGAGTCACTATGTACATACATTACTTATCCTGTACTGATCCTGAGTTACATCCTTTATTATACTCCAGAGCTGAACTCACTATTCTGCTGGTGGAGTCACGGTGTACATACATTACATTACTTATCCTGTACTGATCCTGAGTTACATCCTGTATTATACTCCAGAGCTGCACTCACTATTCTGCTGGTGGAGTCACTGTGTACATACATTACATTACTTATCCTGTACTGACCCTGAGTTACATCCTTTATTATACTCCAGAGCTGCACTCACTATTCTGCTGGTGGAGTCACTGTGTACATACATTACATTACTTATCCTGTACTGATCCTGAGTTATATCCTGTATTATACTCCAGAGCTGCACTCACTATTCTGCTGGTGGAGTCACTATGTACATACATTACTTATCCTGTACTGATCCTGAGTTACATCCTTTATTATACTCCAGAGCTGCACTCACTATTCTGCTGGTGGAGTCACTATGTACATACATTACTTATCCTGTACTGATCCTGAGTTACATCCTGTATTATACTCCAGAGCTGCACTCACTATTCTGCTGGTGGAGTCACTGTGTACATACATTAAATTACTTATCCTGTACTGATCCTGAGTTACATCCTGTATTATACTCCAGAGCTGCGCTCACTATTCTGCTGGTGGAGTCACTGTGTACATACATTACATTACTTATCCTGTACTGATCCGGAGTTACATCCTGTATTATACTCCAGAGCTGCACTCACTATTCTGCTGGTGGAGTCACTGTGTACATACATTACATTACTTATCCTGTACTGATCCTGAGTTACATCCTGTATTATATTCCAGAGCTGCACTCACTGTTCTGCTGGTGGAGTCACTGTGTACATACATTAAATTACTTATCCTGTACTGATCCTCAGTTACATCCTGTATTATACTCCAGAGCTGCGCTCACTATTCTGCTGGTGGAGTCACTGTGTACATACATTACATTACTTATCCTGTACTGATCCGGAGTTACATCCTGTATTATACTCCAGAGCTGCACTCACTATTGTGCTGGTGGAGTCACTGTGTACATACATTACATTACTTATCCTGTACTGATCCTGAGTTATATCCTGTATTATACTCCAGAGCTGCACTCACTTATCATGTAGATTAAATTCTATTTGTAACATGTAAAATAGTGTTTATAGAATGACATATGCTTTAAGCAAAAGGGAACAATACTTCTGTCTGCTGCTATCATCAGTGACTTCAGTTTAGCTGCATTGTCTGTTGGAGTCTGAAATCCACCTTCTGTCTTATCAGTGGATCATGCTGCTGCTCTGTTTTTCCACATGATTTACACTGCAGCTCTGCTTGTTCGGTTTGGCTGCTTTGTTTAAGCACAAGCCCAACACAAGCATTACAGGAGATTGCAGTACATGAAGAGCTGAATACTATTATTTCTTAACAATGGGAGGAGCCTGGAGATCTGTTTTAATCACTTTTTTTTAGTAGTGTTTCCCTTTAAATTTCAAGGCGACTTTGTTTGAATCAACCTCACAAGAAAATCCTTCCCCGTAATCTTCGATATCATCTCTGGCTCCTCCATCAATAGTTTTCTCATGAACGTGAAGTTTCCATTGAATTGTTTTCATTCTTTGCTTTGCTGATTTTTACTTCAATTACTTCTGAGCACAAGACGCACAAAAATACAAAGCGACAGAAGCGGATAAAAGAAACGACTGCGTGACAACACCCAGTTGTCAATTTATACACAAATTTCTAGGAGGAGCAACAGAGGAACGGTACAACTTAGAGTTTTAAGAAAATATGCCCCAGAATTACAATTAATTACTATAACAGATGCGTCAGGTGACCGATCCTCTTTAAATGATCAACCCAAGAGGTTTCAGGGCGCCATGCAGCAGGTGTAGTCTGATCCCTATAGAGCATCTATTCACTGCAATGGTACTATAATGCCCATACGGTCCCTTTGCAGTGAATGGAAGATCCTGACTACATTTTCTAATTTGTGAAGATTTTTATGTCCCATTATAAAGGAGCTTGCCCTTGTTCTAGCTATCATAAGGGCCACAGGGCACAGACCCCTCACCGGTTACATCTTCTAACATGCCTTAGAAAGGCCCTGTTCACACTGAGTTTTTTTGTGCTGATTTTGACGCAGAGCCCGCGTCGGAAACGGCACCATTAAACAGGCAAAATCGCCGCACCAATGATTCCAGCCTTTTTTTCCCCTCGGGGACGGCTTCTAGGACATGCCACGATTCCGCCTCTGACCTCCCTTTGAAATTAATGGGAGGCAAAAGAAAAATCGTGGCGATCGTTTCTGAGCGGTTTTTTTTCACCACGTTTTTTGCCCACGGTCCTTGCATTAGCTTCATCGGCTGCGGCAAAAAAGCGCAGGTGGAGTTTTTTGCAGGCGGAAAAATCCGCCTTAAAAATCCTTCAGGAATTTTGAGGCAGACTTTGACCTGCTTGCACGCTGTTTGCCACGTTTTTTCACTGCGCTTTTTGGCAAAAAATGCAGCGAAACGCGCTTTCTCTGCCTCCCATTGATGTCAATGGAGCTCAGAGACTGAAACGCCCGAAGATCGGGCATGTCGCTTCTTTTTCTCGTGAGCATTTTTTTCCGCTCTCGGGGAAAAAAAAACGCCTCCCATTAAAATCAATGGAATCAGGCAATGTTTCCCACGCAGCTTCCGCGTCAAAAACAGCAGCAAAATACTCCCGTGTGAACATACCCTTAGGCAAAAAAAATTCTGCCTGCAAAATCCTCTGTGTGAACAGGGCCTAAAACTTCCCCTTAAATGCGGTCTGTGTTGGTGACAAATTCCCCTTAAAGCAACAGTCCATCCAATAGCTATACGCTGTGATATGCCTATAGCAGGGCCGGTGTCTGATACAGTGATTCTCTTATTGGTGTACTTCAAATTTCGGTGTCATGCTCCGCCCCCTCAGGCCATGCACCATTTTTTTCTGGAGTGCTCCTTTAAATTGTCAGCCGCACTCCTGCTTGATGGTCTTGACACTTGCACGAGTTGCGCGCACACCCTGTTGCACTTTCCGTCCCACGCAACGCCGCCAGTCCCAGCAGAATGTGGCAGAGGGGCCTGGAAGGTTTCGACTTCTCAGCAGCGGTAACACAAGATAAATACGTCCTTGAGCCATCACTTCACTTAACAATAAACAGCGAGATGTGGAGCCTGCACTTGAAAAGGTTTGTGCACATTTCAGAGTGACGTGTTCTCTCTTTGCCTGTTCCCTAGAGTTCGTCTGGGCTCCGAGCGCTCTCTCCTGGAAGCCGGAAAATCTGAGCCCGAGCCAAGACATCTTTTCGTAGTTGTCCGCCGGCTCCCTGCCTCCTCGTGAGGAGGAAGCTCAGCAATTCTTCATATTGTTCTGCATTTTTTCCTCTCTCTGGAGCCACCAAAGTTTTGCTTCTCATTAAGTATCCGAGAGGCGTGAGAGAATAATAGCTGGAACGTAGGCTCGCCGCAAACTTCACCGCCCGTGTCCTGGTGTGCGCTGCGGCTGGAGCTCTCCTCCTTCCTGGACCATTTCAAGTCAAAGCTTTGAAGGACCAGAAGATGACAAATGACCTGATGTAAGACATTCATGTCCCATTCAAGATATAACAAAGAACAAAGTCGCCCTAAAAAACACAAGATGAATCAGATCTGGACAATGTAAAGGTTACACAGACTGCAATTCACTGAATCTATCAGAGATCCATGATCCAGAGGACTAAAAAAGTGACAACCACTGTGTGACAACACAGCATTGAGGAGGCCACGCCCATTCTAGATGTTCCTAGCTGCAAAGCATTATGGTACAAAATTTTAACACCTTGAAAAACCTACTGTGTAATGTAAAAAAAAAAAAAATTGCCCCTAATACCACATATATACGAGAAGACTGACTGGATCATTGTATCACCCAAAAATATAGGCTGGATCGGCTGGTGCTTTAAATGTATAAAGAATATCATCTCACCAACTGTTTTCACATGGGGCCGTCTACAAAGACAAAGAATTATATATCATTGGTGTATAAACAGTATAGAGCATTAATTGGATCTGATAGGTGTCGGATTATCAAATGTTCTGGATTATCAGACGGCCACTAATTGGCGAGGATAAATACATATACCACAACGGATTCCAAGTAAACCTTTACATCATTAGGGACGACCACCGCCCGGACCACCAGGAACGGGCAATAAACTACCAGGGAAGGCCGCAAAGTCAAGGAATTAGTAGCGATGGCTTTTCGGTCATTGTAGGATGAAGGTTAAACCACTTGATCACCAGGGATAAGGAGTGAATCACTGGGAATCGATCAAATGATCACCAAAGAGGGTCACCCACCATAATAAGAGATCACTGGGAATGATCACCAGGAATGAATTCTTAAAGGGGTTGTCTTATCACAGACAACCCTTTTCATATAGGAGCTGGTGTGGCGATCACCTGATCGTCGTGGCTCCGGACACCTGAGCTGATTTTGCCGGGGGAAGCCTTGGCCAGCCAGACCTTTCCCCTGCAGCAGAAATGTAGAATAACCTGGTGGCTATTCAGATGAATGGTCGTCCTGGTCATACATAGATCGAGATCATGTCCACCTGAGTAGGAGCCACTCTTACAGAGAGGCTCTCCGTTCTGGCTCATGAGCGGGGGATCACCTCTAAGACATCTATATACCCTAATAGGGCACATGGACGGGGGTTGTCTTCATGAGACATCCCCTTTAAATACTTGAGTACCAGAAAATTTAGAGCAGATCACCAGGGATTATCACAAAACCACCAGACCACCAGGGATCGCCATTACATTACCGGAGATGGAAGCTAAACCAATGGATCAAAAACTATTTACAGCCATAGATGGAGCTAAAACAGGAAAGGACACTAAACCACTAAATGACTCAGCGATTGTGTCACCGGTCACGGTCACTATGTCCACAGGTCACTAGAGATGAATAAGAGGCCAAAACAAAATCTTAGATTATTTAACCACTTGTCTCCACAAGTCATTATTATTATTACAATCTAATCCTCGATAGATCTCCACCCTCCACCGTTTTCCGATATCCGTTTAGGTCTGTTAGATGAAAGTTTAAATTCACACAGCAAGCGGAGATCTTGTAAATAGTGAGAATTGGGAACATAAGGTATATTAGAAAGTTGCACAACTTTCTTTATACAACAAATTAGCTTTACTATATAAAACCGAAAACTACTTATGTGGCTTCTTTTAGCAGCTCTTGTATTTTAGGTTTATTGGTCTATTAAGCGTTTGATGTTGGTGGAATGGAGGGAGATGAGATCCAGCGCACGTCTCTTACTGTCACTTGGGATGTGACTTCTCCTCCATCCATTAGGCTCATATATGTCCAGTAGGATTCCGACAAGCCCTAGACCAGCACTGAGGTCGGGGGGGGTGACAGTCCTACATAAATCAGAAAAAGTACCGCACAACCCCACAATGAGGAATCATGTAAAAAAAATCATTAAAAAAAAAAAATCCCAAAATGTCCCAGAAGGGCCACAAAACCTCAACAAACGTCATTCCACTGAAATACCCCATTGCGGAAGAATCACAAAACAGCACGTCACAAACATGAAGATTAATGTCAACCTACTGGCAGAGTAAGAGCGGAGATGGGATTCATTATAACGGAGCATTTATATGGAAAATGTACCCTATGTAAAAATAGCCGTCACTAGGATTTATATATATATAAAAGCACCTTTTTAAATGACCATATGTACAGCGGTGACTGTGGAAGTGAGCAGCTCAACAGTGCCACCTATTGGTAAGTTATCATGAATTCAAACCCTGCAATAAAATAGATGGGAGAGCCCTGGGATACTGGGTAAGAGGAGTCCTACTGTAAATGACTAGATACAATGTGTAATGTGGTGGTCCATTAATTTGCCGTTCAGGAGTCTAAGAAAGCTGGGTGACATAACAACCTCTGTGGGAGGTGCAATTAAATGCAAAGTAAGAATATAAGGCTCGTTTGGATAATGTTAGGGATGCTTGTGGAAAGATGGGTGACAGATAAAATGGCTTTCCTACTATCCCGACAAATCTAGCGAGAGCTGGGGGTGTATCATTGCATAACCAGGCAGATTTTTTTATTCAGGGGTCTGGGAAAGCTGGGTGGGAGACATGCCAAACTTTGTGGGAGCTGTAATTCAGATATGACAGCAATATAGAATTAACTTGTTTTGTTTTATGGTAAAATACTTTTAAAAGTGGACAATCCCCAGTTGGCAAGGACAAAATATTCTCAAGAAGCCCCCTCCCAACAATGACGCCCCCTACAGGTCAGTTTCATATGCTCCACACAACATGTTCTGGGCATTTGAAACTTGCAACAGTCTTCCTTGCAGCTCATAAAGAGCGTTACTCACCAGGGGGCGACAAAGAGCTCAAAACAAAGCTCCTCCCACTTTGAAGAGACCATGAAATCTGTGATCCATCCTGAGGCCTGATGGGAGCGATATTCAGAATGAAATAGGAACTTGACTAAATTAATTTTGTTAGATATTTCTGCACCGTCCATTTTAGAAAAGTTGACGGTATTATTGATGAGAATATCGGTTTTGGACGGAGTTGCCCTTTAAGTTTCGGCTTCTACCAGTCAGGTGACTCTTTGCCGTAGGTTCTGGACTATTTCAGTTATTTGCAGCATGTTCTGGAATAAACCTCAGACTCTGAAGTAAAGGTCACGTTGTCTGTAGGAGGTCTGCCTGACGAGTCTGACTTGCGGTGCGGAGTGGGAGAGGAGGATGTCCCGGTTTTCCCCAGTCACTCTTTTGTGGGTTCTCCGCCTGCAGTAAGACTTCGTTCCAAAAATCCCACAGAAACAGATGTTCCTATTCATGGTCAGGCTGCACAATGGTGACATTAACCCTTTTGTTGCAGAACATACATTACCAACAGGGGACCTCAAGGGCATATACCATGCGGCTCCTATGGGGCCCTTACAGAGAGGGGGGCCCAGTCTGGTTGGTCTCTTTCGCTTTGCTATGAGGTGGTGATTTGAAGTACCTATTTTTTTTTTACATGTTTAGGCCCCATGCACACGACAGTATTTTTCAGCAGTAATTACGGACCCATTCATTTCTATGAGCCACGGACACCTTTCCGTATTTTTACGGATGGGTGTCCGTGCCGTATAAAGTCTATGTGCGCTTCCGTAATTATGGACGGTTACGGATGTTCCTCCTTGCTGGTCGGTATATATGGGCCGGGATACTGGACGACACGGTGGACACGATTACCGTGAGGCCCTGGGTTCCAATCCATCCAACCAGGTGCAACCTCTGTATGGAGCGAATCTATCCTTCCCTGGTCCCTGTGGGCTCCTGTCCCTATTCCAAAAAAGATAATTGTTGGTAATTGCTTCTCCACGTAATTGGATCAAATGTGTCAGCGTTGGAAAAAACTAGATTGTAAGCTCCTCTGAGACACGGACAGATGTGAGTCATTGTACAGCGCTGTGGAATACGTCGGTGCTACATATACGTAAAACGTACACGCTCGTGTAAATCCAGCCTTATGCTGTGAACTTTGCAAAACTGTGGAAAAACTGCTGCAGTTGCAAATTGGTTTTGCTCTGCTTTTCCTCTAATTACAGAAAAAAGTTCAGGTGTGAATATACCCAAACAACTCATGTGAATCTCAAGTGAAGTGCAGCTCCAAGTTCAACCACTAGATGTCACTGGTCATAGGGCTTGTTTGAGGCGTAATAGACTATGATCGGGACAATTGCCCTATAATCCGTCCTCCTACCAGCAGAATTCAGATCTTCCTGTAATCTTATAGTATAACTCAACTTTTAAAAAACTTTTGACATATCAGATGTTTTGATCAGTGGGGGTCCGAGCATGGAGACCCCTAGCGATCAAGAAAACGAAGCGCTCGGTTGAGTGTTGCGGCGCCTCGTTTCTGCTCGGCTTTCCTCAGAGCGGTGTACAGACTCATAGACTTTCTGTTGAGCCGGTCAGAAAGGAAGCGGCACAGCGTTCACCCGAGGTCTTCCGGAGCTTTGTTTTTGCGATCACTGGGGGTCTCAGTGCTCGGAACCCCACCGATCAAAACTGCGGACATGTCCCTATGACATATTAAAAGTTTTTTAGAATGTGGGATAGAAGGGGTTTATTAGGAGGGTTTGCCGCTGGAGGCCGCCCTGTTACGGTCCATGTAGACAATGTGGGTGTTGAAGGCTTCGGATGAGCCGGGTTATAAAACTCTCGCTGGCAGCGAATCTTCTCCTGGGATCCAGCTGTGACTTTCTGAGCTGCCTGACGTCTTGGCTTCTTATACAGCATTTTGTGAATCTTCATAAATAATCTGCGTTCTGCTAATCCCACAATGACAGACTCCTTTGTTTTGCAATTCCTGCCTGGAACCAGCGCGGGCGGCCAAACCTCGCGGCCATGTCCTGAGTCCCATCCAGCGTCACGTTGTAAAGCAGATAAGTGTCTTCTAGGGGCTGCTCCCTTCCTGCGTAGATAATTACTTGCAGCGTTCCCCATTCATAAACCTCACCCTATAATATTCTTTATATGAAGTCCTCTTAGTATCCAGCCATTACTCCGTTATATCTGTCTCTGGGAAAGCTGGGTGACCGCCATGATGGCCATTGTTATGGTTGCAATACAGCTTTTCTAGGCTCCAGAATAATGGCTCAGTTCACACGTAACGTAAATACTGCGGATTTTCCGCAACACAATCGTCAGCATGATACAGAAGCAGCAGAGTGGATGATTTGAATAAACCTCCTCCGCACGCTGCGTAAATGATGAGCGGAAAAAACGCTCAGAAATTGACCTGCGGTGCGTTTTTTTAATCCGCAGCATGTAAATTGTATTTGCGTAATCGCTGCTTTTTTGTTGCAAGTTTTCTCCGTTGAATTCAATGGGGAGGTAAAACCCGCAACAAATATCAGATGTTGCGATTTTTGCAGCGGAAGAGCAGCGATTTCACCGCAAAAAAAAAGCAAAATTATTTTTTTTATACTTACCCAGAATTCTGTATTTCTTTGTCCAGGCCGTCCTCCAGGGATGATGTTTCATCCCATGTGACGGCTGCAACCAATCACAGGCCGGGCTGCAGGACGTTGGAGGAGCGCGTCGCCATGGTAAATATCCATTTTTTTTCTGTGCAGTTTTCCGCAGCGGGCATTCCAATTGAAAAACTGCATCACAATTTGGTGCCGTTTTTCAGACGGAATTCCGTGCGGCGCACAGGACTGATACGCTGTGTACTTTTACGCAGCGTATCCGCTCTGTGTGAACACAGCCTAACAAATCCGTCTCAAGTATTCAGTAATGTATCTCCGTACCCATTTTACCGCCAATCAAGACCGTGGAAAAGTTGGGTGCCCACACACATTAGATGAACGTCGTCCGACTATCTAAAGTGTATAGGGTTGTCCCACTGGCAATAAAGCAATTGAAATAAACGTGCACGCTCATCCGACAGCTATCTAAAACGTATGGGCACCTAAATATGTAATGGCAGCCATATAGGTTGTCAGTGTCACCCAGCTTTCCCAGAAGCAGATATTACGCATTTTATTGTGGACTGTCATGTAAATAGGGAATCATATAAAGTTGATTCCCACTGCCCCCTAGAGGTAAATTGGAGAATAACCACATCACCTCCGCAGCCCCACAGTACTCAATGCAGAACTACAGTAACTTAGGGCAAGGGAACGAGGCCGCCGCACAGGACAGAAATAGGAGAATGACATTTTTATTTTTCTTACGTGGTCTGATCATCCAGTTTTTCCCAGAAACATATTAGTCGTGTATTGAGAGCCAAACCACTTAATGTCCGACATCAGATGACTGCAGTGCCTGGTGTAAAGGTGACACTCCCCAGAATACAAATCACCAGACACTGAACAAGCAGGGAATGCTGGGAGATTTTAGTTCATACAGGCGATCAGTACTGGATAAGGCCCCATTCACATCTCTTTATTGCCCTAGGTTCATTGTGTTCGTCGGGAAAGCTTTAAACATAAACTTCTGGGAGCTCCAAACATCACTGTCCATCTATGGACAGTGACTTCAGGATTTTTCCCAGTGCTGATCCCTGGGCCAGGTATCCCAGTCTATGCCATACAGTGGGATACAATTGTGCCTTTTGTCGGAGGTATACATACGGGGTCTTCTCGATGTATACCTCTGATGGAAGGCCTGAACGTGATGTGAATGGGGCCTAAGTAATGTAATGTATGTACACAGTGACTCCACCAGCAGAATAGTGAGTGCAGCTCTGGAGTATAATACAGGATATAACTCAGGATCAGTACAGGATAAGTAATGTAATGTGTGTACACAGTGACTCCACCAGCAGAATAGTGAGTGCAGCTCTGGGGTATAATACAGGATGTAACTCAGGATCAGTACAGGATAAGTAATGTATGTACACAGTGACTCCACCAGCAGAATAGTGAGTGCAGCTCTGGGGTATAATACAGGATGTAACTCAGGATCAGTACAGGATAAGTAATGTAATGTATGTACACAGTGACTCCACCAGCAGAATAGTGAGTGCAGCTCTGGAGTATAATACAGGATGTAACTCAGGATCAGTACAAGATAAGTAATGTATGTACACAGTGACTCCACCAGCAGAATAGTGAGTGCAGCTCTGGGGTATAATACAGGATGTAACTCAGGATCAGTACAGGATAAGTAATGTAATGTATGTACACAGTGACTCCACCAGCAGAATAGTGAGTTCAGCTCTGGAGTATAATACAGGATGTAACTCAGGATCAGTACAGGATAAGTAATGTATGTACACAGTGACTCCACCAGCAGAATAGTGAGTGCAGCTCTCGAGTATAATACAGGATATAACTCAGGATCAGTACAGGATAAGTAATGTAATGTATGTACACAGTAACTCTACCAGCAGAATAGTGAGTGCAGCTCTGGGGTATAATACAGGATGTAACTCAGGATCAGTACAGGATAAGTAATGTATGTACACAGTGACTCCACCAGCAGAATAGTGAGTGCAGCTCTGGGGTATAATACAGGATGTAACTCAGGATCAGTACAGGATAAGTAATGTAATGTATGTACACAGTGACTCCACCAGCAGAATAGTGAGTGCAGCTCTGGAGTATAATACAGGATGTAACTCAGGATCAGTACAAGATAAGTAATGTATGTACACAGTGACTCCACCAGCAGAATAGTGAGTGCAGCTCTGGGGTATAATACAGGATGTAACTCAGGATCAGTACAGGATAAGTAATGTAATGTATGTACACAGTGACTCCACCAGCAGAATAGTGAGTTCAGCTCTGGAGTATAATACAGGATGTAACTCAGGATCAGTACAGGATAAGTAATATAATGTATGTACACAGTGACTCCACCAGCAGAATAGTGAGTGCAGCTCTGGAGTATAATACAGGATATAACTCAGGAACAGTACAGGATAAGTAATGTAATGTATGTGCACAGTGACTCCACCAGCAGAATAGTGAGTGCAGCTCTGGAGTATAATACAGGATGTAACTCAGGATCAATACAGGATAAGTAATGTAATGTATGTACACAGTGACTCCACCAGCAGAATAGTGAGTGCAGCTCTGGAGTATAAGGGTATGTGCACACACACTAATTACGTACGTAATTGACGGACGTATTTCGGCCGCAAGTACCGGACCGAACACAGTGCAGGGAGCCGGGCTCCTAGCATCATACTTATGTACGATGCTAGGAGTCCCTGCCTCGCTGCAGGACAACTGTCCCGTACTGAAAACATGATTACAGTACGGGACAGTTGTCCTGCAGCGAGGCAGGGACTCCTAGCGTCGTACATAACTATGATGCTAGGAGCCCGGCCCCCTGCACTGTGTTCGGTCCGGGACTTGCGGCCGAAATACGTCCGTCAAATACGGACGTAATTAGTGTGTGTGCACATACCCTAATACAGGATGTAACTCAGGATCAGTACAGGATAAGTAGTCGCTAGTGCTGAGTTCCTATTTGATTATGATATACATGTAATTCATACATAGAGATCAGAGGGAAAGTAAATATATCAACAAAGTATGTACCCCCCACACCTGCAGCAATGGTTTATAAACAGTCAGGGACAGAATTGTAACTTGTAGCTTCACCTTCTTGACTTTTGACTTTCTTAACTCAGAACTAAACTTTTTATGGAGGAGCAACATCGCCATCTGCTGTACAATGTGATAAATTCTCCACTTGCATAGAAAAAAAAATTGTGTTTAGGGGTTGTCCGGAACATTTAGGGCTGGACCACACGCGGGGGACGGAAAAAACGCAGCAGAATACAGTAACACCAAAAAAGTGCCTCAATGGAATAATTTGGTCAAATACCAAAGTCATAGTTTAAACACATATACAGAAAATCAGTGTTAAATGACCCAAACATTTTCAAAATAAAATAGTTTTTATTGAGACATGATAAAAATACAAAATACAGTTAATAGCATCAAAAATGGATTAAAATATAAGTCCTCACAGTAAAGAAAATACTGAGTGGGCTACTGGCCATAACATATACCATACAGAAGTACATTGTAAATAAACAGCCATGGTGAGTCACATAACAAAAATAATCAACTGTGAAATAGACCATCAGAATGGATAGACAGAACTGGCAAGGTAGCCAAAAAATAATAGAATAGAAGTCGACAGACCATGCAGATATACAATGGGGTAAAGATGTGCCAGGAGCCCACTTACACCCAACGCGTTTCGCCACCAGGCTTCGTCAGGGGGAAAAGGATGAATACAGTAGAAGCATGGTGCTATTGAACAAATCTCATCCACACTCTGCGTAAATACCGAGTGGAAAAAACGTTCAGAAATTGACCTGTGGTGCGGAATTTTATTCCACAGCATGTCAATTGTATTTGCGTAAACGCTGCTTATTTGTTGCAGGAATTCCCCATTTAATTCAATGGGGAGCTAAATCCTGCAACAAATAGTAGATGTTGCGGTTTTTTTGTGGCGGGTCCGCAGCGATCCCACCTCAAGAACTGCAACTCAGAAAAAAAAATTCCCGATACCCAGAAGTCTGTGTTCCTTCCTCCAGTGAGGCCTCCAGGGATGACGTTTCATCCCATGTGACCGTCAATCACCGGCTGCACCGGTCTCCTAGAATGACACGTCATCCCAGGAGGCCAGCGTATCCGCCCCGTGTGAATCTTTGCTAGGGCAGAAAATGCTGTAAAATAATAAACTATCATGTACTCAATCCTTAAATGCCCCCCTACCCCGATCCAGCACAGCGACCCTATTCTTTGCCAGTCTCAGAAGCTCCATCAGGGTCACGTGCTGCTGTAGCCAATCACTAGCCTTAGTGCTGTTTCTGCCATGAATGGCACATGACCGCTGAGCCCAGTGATTGGCTGCAGTGGCATGTGAACACATCATACATTATGTAGACATACATTCGCCGTGACGATGAGACCATATCTTAAGTCCCCCTTAAAATGACTATCTCAAAATTACTAAGTCCCTATTGACTTGAATCACCACCAGCTGTATATTTGGTTTTAAAGGGAATGTAAACTCATGCAACCAATTTTTTTCTATTGTTCCAATGCATCTGAAATGTAAAAAAAAAATAAAAAAAAAAATAAAATTTTTAAATTGTCTTGTTGAGAAGTGTCCTAAAATTTGTGTACACAGCTCCTATTCAACCGATGTGTCTCCATGGTTACAGACTACAGACAAATCCTGTGTAGTCTGATCCTGCAGTCATGTGTTACTCTCCTCTGCCTGTCAATGCTTCTTTCTAATCTACAGACAGTAGAAGACAAGGAAGAGGGAGGAGAGCAACACATGACAGCAGGATCAGACTACACAGGGTTTGTCTGTAGTCTGTAACCATGGAGACTTATAGGTCAGTAGAGGAGCAGTAAACACAAAGCAGTAGGAGATTTTTCATCAAGACGATTTGCAAAGTTGCTTCATTTTGTATTTTAGATGCGCTGGAGCAATGAAAAGAAATGTATGCAAAAGTTTACATACCCTCGAAATATGCTCCATTGCTGAACTGCCGTTGTGCCCATAGTCCATTTATTATCACAGTGTACCAAATGCCAGCACTATTTAGGATTCAGACATAGAATTTGGTTAAACTTGGGGAATTGCATGAATAGCAATCCACAAATATTAGAATTATATATTTATGTCTGCAGGATTAATATTTGTGTTTCTTTTGTTTGTAAAGGAAACAATTCTAATAATAATATTTTAGGAACTCGCTATTTTTTAAATATCTATAAAGTGGCTGCTAAGGAGGAAAATCCCCTGAAAGGGGTTGTTTGTTTTAGAAAACCCATTTTCATACACCTTATTAGGGAATTTTGGGTAATAGGGGGGGGGGGTGTCCTCTGTTCAAGATCCTCATCTCTTCGTCAGACTGGAGAGCGGTTACATAGAGCGTCCCTCTCTCTGGAGGACCTGTACTGTCCTGCATTACACGGACAACACATTGATATGAATAAACACTGTGTAATACTTCATTTCCCCTCTGGAGGTGCTGTAGGGAAATTGAACACTTACTGACAGGATTCCCCACAGATCACACCTATAGGTGCCAGCAGGGAGATACTTTGTGATCATCTTATTGTCAAGGGACCTTTGAACAAGTAGGGATTGTCCAATTTAGAGAACCCCTTTGAAATTGTTAACATTATATCCCTAATGTTATATAATTATTGGATTTGCTTCCACTAAAATAAAAACCTATATACTGTGTTATGTCTAGTGCAGGACCTAAAGGGGGGAAGCATGATACAGGGATTCAAATAACACCAGAGAGGGAATCCCCGTGTCATGCACCGGGTACTTTGAGCCTGCACTGGGCATAACACAGGGCTGGAGTGCTCCTTTAAAGGGAATGTGTCGCTAGAAATTATAATTTATTTTTTTTAGTTAAACAATTATTATTTAAGTGATTACACATTGTTTGAATTTTTTTAATTTTTTCACAAGTCCGGAAATATTATAAATTAGATTCTAATTTATAACATTTCCATGTGCTGGCCACTAGAGGGAGCAGGTCCCAAAATTGCAGCATGGTCAATGTGGTGAAGCAACCTCATTGCTTTATGCTGCAAATTTGGGATGGACACACTCTCCTCTAGTGTCCTCACACAATCCCCCCTCCCTTATTCTGGCTCGTGCCAGGAGAAGGAGGGGTTTGAATCTTCTAATCCTCCTACACTGTGCGCTGCCATTTTCTGAGCGACTGCACAGTGTAGGAGGATTAGATACAGTGCTCCGCAGACAGTATAACACGAACATACACGAACATAATACACACGTCACATACATGAACATAAATTACCTGCTCCTGCCACCGCCTCCGCTCCTATTCCTTGCGCCTTCGCTTCCTTGAACATATGGCCGGAAGCCACGGCCAGAAGTCGTCATCTTACTGTCCGGCTGCGGCTTCCGGTCCACATGAAAATGGTGTCAGATTTCGCTCTGTGAACGAGCTTCGTTTTGGTCTGTGTGGGAGCGGCGCATGCGCCATTCCCACACAGACGGCACACGCTGTAGAGAATGGAACGGCTCCCGTTCGCATTCTCTATGGGGTTGGGTGTGCCGTATTCCATCTCTGTATGAGTCGTTAATTGACACATACAGAGATGAAAAAAAAATGGCAGCCCCCATTGAGAAGTAAAAGTAAAAAAAATTTAAAAAGTAGAACATGGGAATACAAATAAATAAAATTTATGTTAATACCACATTAAAGGCAATATTATATTTTAAAAAAATACAAATTTCATGACGCCTTCCCTTTAAATTGTCAAGAGTTTTGCCTGGCATGTTCCTTTAAAGGTAATGTGTCGCTAGAAAAAAAAATATATATATATATTTATTTTTTTAGTTAAACAGTTAGTATATAAATTATTACACATTGTTCTAATTTTTTACATTTTTTCACAAGTCAGGAAATATTAGATTCTAATTTATATAACATTTCCCAGTGCTGGTCACTAGATGGAGCAATTCCCAAAATTGCAGCATTGGCATGTGGTAAAGCAACCTCATTGCTTTATGCTGCAAAATTGGAGAAGACACACTCGCTCTAGTGTCCTCACAGAATCCCCCCTCCTTTATTCTGGCTAGTGCTAGGAGAAAGGAGGGGATTGAATGTTCAAACCTCCTACACTGTGTGCCGCGCCATTTTTTGAGCGAATGCACAGTGTAGGAGGATTAGATACAGTGGTAATCAGACACTAAAACACGAACATACACAGACATAACTTACCTGCTCCTGCCGCCACCGCCTCCGATCCTACTCCTCGCGTCTGAACATATGGCCGGAAGCCGCGACCGGAAGTAGTCATCTTATTGTCCGGCCGCGGCTTCTGGTCCACATGAAAATGGCGCCGGATGTTGCTCGGCCGAAGACCTTCCATTTGGACTGTGTGGGAGTGGCGCATGCGCCGTTCCCACACAGACGGCGTACAGCATAGTGGATGGAACGGCTCCCGTTCGCATTCTCTATGGGGATGTATGTGCCGTATTCCATCTCTGTATGTGTCGTTAATCAACACATACAGAGATGGAAAAAAATGGCAGCCCCCATAGAGAAGTAAAAGTAAGAAAAAAGAAAAAAGTACAACATAAAAACACAAATAAATAAAATTTATTTTAATGACATACTAAAAGCAATAACATATATATATATATAAAAAAAAAATATTTCATGACACCTTCCCTTTAAGCTCTAGAAGCCGAGATGCCTCAAAAAGAAATGAAGTTCCCCGCGGTTTATACTTTGTTCTGGGGCTACAGACAAAACTAATTCAGACAGTGTGTGGTATCCCCCTAGGCAGTAATTCAGTAAACACAATTCCAGCATCGTCCAGCAGAGGGCACCAGTGACTGAAAACAGCCAGATGCCATATGACCGGATCACCTAGTGTGAATAGTCCCATATATCTTCTCTATCTTTTAACGTTTTATCTTATCTTTTGCCGTTCTGGATATGGCCGGCCGCTACCTGTAACAATGTGATACGCCACAAATCGTCTTACGACTGTTTATTTTTGTAATAAGCGCTGACGTTCCTGTACGGAGCTGCCGTGCCAGTGTAACGGAAATAATGCATCAGATTATAAAAATGTCAAGACCTTCAGGTATTTTATAATAGACACTATGTGGACAAAAGTATTGGGACACCTAAACATTTCACCTACAGGACATTTTATGACCTGCCATTATAAATCCATAGACATTAATATGGAGTTGGTTCCCCCCTTTTCAGCTAAAACATCTACATGATTTTGGGGTGTCTGTGAGAATTTTTGCCCATTGATCCAGAACAGCATTTGTGAGGTCAGACACTGATGTTGGGGAGGAGGTCGGGCACGTAATCACAGAATTCTGTGTGGCAATGCCGCAGCATTTACAGTAGCAGCAAAGTGGATGAGACTTAGTAAACCTCATGCCCGCGCTGCGGGGAAAAAACGCAGCGTAAACGTTAATAAATTGACCTGCGGTGCGGAATTTAATTCCACAACATGTCAATTTATGCTGCGTTTTTTATATTTTCCGTTGCGGGTTTTTCCCATTGAATTGGTGATGCAAAAACCGCAACAAAAAGCCAAGTGTTGTGACTTTTGCAGCGCATTCGCAGCGATTACACCGTAAAAATTGCAACTACGGAAAACAAAAGAAAATCATACTTACCCAGAACTCTCTCCTTCTTCCTGCAGTCCGTCCTCCTGGGTTGAAGTTGCATCTCATGTGACTGTTGCAACCAATCACAGGCACATGGCCTGCGCCGTCATCATAGGAGGCCGGACTGCACGCAGAGAAGACGGAGGGGGTAAGTATGAACGACTTTCTTCCGCAGCGGAAATTCCGTTAGAAAAACTGCACCACAACGGGCTGCGATTTTCCCGATGGAATGTGCTGCAGGTTCCAGGTCGAACACGCTGCAAGATTTTTACGCAGCGCATCCGACCCGTAGGAACCCGGCCTAAAGGTGTTGGATGGGGTTGAGGTCAGGACTCTGTGCGGCCGATCAAGTTCTTCCACCCCAAACTCCCCCAGCCAACCAACCAGCCATGTCTCTATGGACCATGTGCACTGGGGCGCAGTCATGGGGAGCAGAAAAGACCGAACTCCAAAATATTCCCACAAAGTTGGAAGCTACAATTGTCACATTGTTACATACTGAAGAATTAGGCTATGTTCACACGCAAACTCAAAAACGTCTGAAAATACGGAGCTGTTTTCAAGGGAAAACAGCTCCCGATTTTCTGACGTTTTTTAAGCGACTCGCGTTTTTCGCTGCATTTTTTACGGCCGTTTTTGGAGCTGTTTTCAATAGAGTCTATAAAAAACGGCTCCAAAAACGTCCCAAGAAGTGACCTGCACTTCTTTTTCGCTACCGTATTTTCTTTAAAAATGGCCCCTCAAAAAACGGCCCGTTGGAACAGAATGCAGTTTTTTCCATTAGAATCAATGGGCAGATGTTTGGAGGCGTTCTGATTCCGATTTTTCGGGCGTTTACGGCCCGAAAAACTGCCGAAAATAGGGCGTGTGAACGGGCTGACCCCCAAAAAACACCCCCATAGCATTACCCCTATTCCACCAAACTTTACAGCTGGCACAATGCAGTCAGGCAGGTAACGCTCTCCTGGCATTCACCAAACCCAGACTCCTCCATCAGACGCCAGATAGAGAAGCGTCACCCCACAGAATACGTTTCCGCTGCTCCAGAGTCCAGTGGCGGTGGCTTTACACCCCTCCTCCGACACTGGGCATTGTGCTTGGTGATGTCAGGCTGGCATGCAGCTGCTCGACCCCCGCGCCATGAAGCTCCCGGGCACCGTCTTTGTGCAGATGTTAATGCTATAAAAGGTCTGTACTCTGCAGTTATGGAGTCAGCGGAGCGTTGGTGACTTTTCTGCACTCGGCGCCCCCGCTCTGTAACTTTACGTGGTCTGTGGTTCCTAAACGCTTCCACTTCACAGTTGATGGTGGAATATC
The DNA here is from genome assembly GCF_050947455.1 of Rhinoderma darwinii. Lineage (NCBI taxonomy): Eukaryota > Metazoa > Chordata > Amphibia > Anura > Rhinodermatidae > Rhinoderma > Rhinoderma darwinii. The sequence goes on along the minus strand of NC_134695.1, from coordinate 68,716,562 downwards.
TAGGAGGGAAGAATATTCCGGAACTGACTTGATACAACGGTGGCGTCCTATTACAGGACCGCGCTGGAATACAGTGACCTCTTTCAGCTGAGTTCACACGGGGCGGATACGCAGTGTAATAGCACGCAGCGTAGCCGTCCTGTGCGCCGCCACTGCTGTGAACCCGCTGCAAAAAACGCAACAACTTCTATTTGTTGCAGGTTTTACCTCCCCATTAAATTCAATGGAGAAAACCCGCAACTCATAAGCAGCGTTTACGTAAATACAATTGACATGCTGCGGAATAGATTTACACACGGCATGTGAATTTATGAGCGTTTTTTCCGCTCAGTGTTTATGCAGCGTTTGGATGAGAGTTGTTTTATCTCGTCCACTTTGCTGTTAGGGTATGTGCACACACACTAATTACGTCCGTAATTTGCGGACGTATTTCGGCCGCAAGTACCGGACCGAACACAGTGCAGGGAGCCGGGCTCCTAGCATCATACTTATGTACGACGCTAGGAGTCCCTGCTTCGCTGCAGGACCACTGTCACGTACTGAAAACATGATTACAGTACGGGACAGTTGTCCTGCAGCGAGGCAGGGACTCCTAGCGTCGTACATGAGTATGATGCTAGGAGCCCGGCTCCCTGCACTGTGTTCGGTCCGGGACTTGCGGCCGAAATACGTCCGCCACTTACGGACGTAATTAGTGTGTGTGCACATACCCTTACTGTATTTGCTGCAGATTTTCCGTAATTAATTCCATTGTGGAAAATCCGCAGTATTTATGCAACGAGTGAGTTGACCCTTAAAAGGTCCCATTCTATCACAAGTGTTTGTAACGGCGCGGTGCTGGATATTACACACCTGTGGGAAGGGGTCTAAATGAAATACTTGAAATCAATGATTATGAGGTGTGTCCCAATACTTTTGTCCATTATCTAATCAATCTATCTTTCTAATCTAATCTATCTATCTATCTCATATCTATCTATCTATCTATCTATCTATCTATCTATCTCATATCTATCTATCGCAGCCACAATGTATCAGGCGCTGTTGTAGCTCGCTGTCGGTCCGCACTTGGCCGCCAGGTGGCAGTACAGCGCCCTCCCCCCTATAGTCATTGCTGCTGTGGACACTGAATCACTCAGAAAAGTTTTCTCAGAGCTGCAGCTGCGGTTTATAATCAGGATCTCAGACACCCGGAGAAGGCTGAAAACTCGCTGAGATACAGAGGTAACCGGGGAGGGAAAGCAGAAACAGTTACAGATCCTCACCAAAACCCAGTCACCTGCTATAATAGGGGGTAATGGGGGAGGGGGATTTAAAGGGATTTAAATGGCCACTTCCTGATGACTTTCTACAGACTTCTCTTGGTGCTCTGCACTTATTCCCCATGTGTTGTTCCTTGTTTGCACCTGATCCGAGCAGTGACCGGGCACAGATCCTTCTACTCCCAGCTCCAGCAGTGTATATAGTCCTTGGAGTGCTGCAGGCAGGACTGTATGTGATGTGTGAGCTGCTGGGACACGTCTGCAGTCCAGGCTGGAGCTGAGCTATAACCAGATCTAGGCAGAGAGATGCGGCTATTGTACTCAGCACTGAGACTCATCTACACTCTTCTGAATACTTAGATCTGAGTACTGGGTGACGCTGGTTTGTGCTGGGAAGGGGTTAATTTTAGCTCTGTGCAGAGAAACATACAGATGCAGCAGAGCTGAGTTTGTCATTTGGTGCAACTCACAGGGATATGCTGCTTTCACATAACCGTAATATTGGGCTATTTTGCCGTCTGTATTACCACAACACCCGGATCTCACACACTGAAATTGGTCCATACTTTTTTAATTTTTATTTTAAAAAAAAATGTACTAAGGTTACAATACATCAACAAACAAATCAAATCTTTTTTTTTTTCTGTAATTGATCCGCACTTAGATTAACATGGAGTTCGGCAATCTAAGTTCGGTTGATACAGACGCTGAAATCCGCCCGTATTATGTGTAACCGCGGCCTTATTTGGGGTTTTATATTGGATTACAGGGGAATCTACTAAATCCAGCTCTGCTACATCTCATCTGTGTGTGAATATTAATATACTTTATTGTACAGATGTAGCAGAGCTGAATTAGTCATGTAATCCTCAACTGTCTACACCATGTATCACATTTTATAATTTTTTCTCGGTCGACCCTGATACATAAACTCTCTGATTGGATGAGAAAATACATAATATTCCTATTTGCAATGGTACAAACAATTTTTTTTATCGTTGCAGTGTATGGCCCTTTAAGACAAACACCCCGAGGGGCGAAACGTATTGCAATCCCCCAATGACAAAAAAATGTTTGCTATCCTCGTTTTGTACAGTTCTGTGCCACTTTTGAAGGAGGTTTCCACTATCGCACTACAGTGACCCATCCCCTAAAATGTGACTACGATTAGTAATTAGCCATGGGAGTAGTCAGGGAAGATGTGTTAATAATGGGGAGTGGGGGAAACCCGAATTCATCTGACACTCAGAATATGTTCACACGGCCTATTTTCAGCCATTTTTCGGGCCGTAAATGCCCCAAAAAATGTCTGAAGATACGGGGGGGGGGGGCTGAACACCTCCAAACATCTGCCTATTGATTTCAATGGGAAAAACAGCGTTCCGTTCCCACGGGGCGTTTCTTATGCGGTCATTTTTAAAAACGGCCCGTAAAAAGATGCCCCGTAAAAAAGAAGTGCATGTCACTCCTTGAGCCGTTTTTGGAGCCGTTTTTCATTTACTCTAGAAAAACCGCTCCAAAAATGGCCGTAAAAAACGCAAGTTGCTTAATAAAACGGCTGAAAATCAGGGGCTGTTTTCCCTTGAATCCAGCTCCGTATTTTCAGCCGTTTTTTTGTTTAGCGGTTGACATAGCCTTAGGGTCAGTTCACACTTTGCGGAAAAAAGGCTCAGAAATTGACCTGCGGTGCGGAATTTTATTCCGCAGCATATCAATTGTATTTGCGTAAACGCTGCTTATTCTTTGCGGGTTTTCCCTATTGAATTCAGTTGTCGCGTTTTTTGCAGCGGGTTTGCAGCAGAATCCGCCACAAAAAGCGCAACTCAGAACAAAATAAAAATCTTATACTTACCCAGCAGTCTGTGTTCCTTTTATACAGGCCGGACTCCTGGGATGACGTTTCTTCCCATGTGACGGCTGCAGGTTTTTCAGCCCGGGATTTCGCCAGCGTATCAGCCCTGTGTGAACTCAGCCTAAGGCCCCATGCACATGGCCGCACCTGTAATCACAGCCCGCGGATGCGGGCACTGACGGCCGCCTGCGTTTTCGGGCCGTGCTCCCATACAAAGTATGGGAGCAAGACCCGTAAAATACGAAAAATAGGACATGCTCCGTAATTCCCGGCACGGTTCTACGGCATGGACACCTATCTGTAGCGATATGGAAAGGTCAATAGAACTGAATGGGTCTGTAAAACCGCAGACCGTAGTACGGTTGTGTGCATGGGGCCTTACTGTGTGTTGGTCTTATAATAAGTTTGATGGTTGATGTGACGGAGATGGAAGAATCCTTCAAGTAATGATGTTTTCAGAGTTTCTGGGTTATCATATAAGGTTTGTAGCTTCGCTGGGTGCCCTTCTGAACTAAATGCCGCTTTTCCCATTGATTTAGATGGGAAGCTGTTTGTCGGCGTTCAGCTTCCGGTTTTTTTCAAGGCGTTTACCCCCCGAAATACGCCTGAAAAACACAGCGTGTGAACATACCCTAAGGGTGAATTCACATGTGGCGTAAAAATGCAACTGCAACCTGGATTTTTCACGTTTTTGCTTAATGAACTTTATTTTGTGGTGTTTTCGCGGCAGATTTGTGTGGCAGGTTTTTTGGCGTTTTGGTAGAATTTACAATAGGGCACAAACTTTTTCTTCCCGGATTAATCCAAACACCCCAAGGCTGGATTCACACGAGCATGTTCGGTCCGTAATGGACGGAACGTATTTCGGCCGCAAGTCCCGGACCGACCACACTGCAGGGAGCCGGGCTCCTAGCATCATAGTTATGTACGACGCTAGGAGTCCCTGCCTCGCTGCAGGACAACTGTCCCATACTGTAATCATGTTTTGAGTACGGGACAGTAGTTCCACGGAGAGGCAGGGACTCCTAGCGTCGTACATAACTATGATGCTAGGAGCCCGGCTCCCTGCAGTGTGCTCGGTCCGGGACTTGTGGCCGAAATACGTTCCGTACATGCTCGTGTGAATCCAGCCTAACGAATTTAACAGTAGAAACGCCATGAAATTTGCAGCAAAATACGCCGAGGATTAGGCCAATGCGGATTTCAGGGCGGAGTTTGAAATAACATTAAAGTTTATGAAGAAATTCACATCCAAAATCCACAAGACCTAAAGGGGCCGCAGCGGAAAGATTTTCTGTTGAGGACAAACTTACTTACAGAAAATGGCGCCATTTATGAATTGCAGATTTGTTTTCTCCATAGGATAACATGAAGGCATTTTACGCAACAAAAATACGCAGTTCTACCGTCAGGTGTGAATTCGGCCGAAATAAATGTTATGCTATAGGATCAAATGTCAGGAACCAACCAAATTTCCTTCTGGTGCTGAATGTTGGATTGATCTCATCGTTACGATTCTGCGTTCGATCAGTGGGTGGGTCTGCGACCAATTCTGCCCCTCCTCGTCTGCAAATTTTAGAAGCAATTTAACCGGATAAAAGGAATTTACCTTTGTATAGATAATTGCATTGGTAAATCTCCGCAGCGGTCCGGTATTGAGGAGGAGGAGGCTGTTGTAGGACGCTGTGCAGTTTGACATGTGATCGGTTTAGTAAATAGATTATATGGCCAAAAGAATATGGACACTAATTATTGAGTTCAGGTCTTTCAGCCACACTCATTGCAAATAGCTGCATAAAATCAAGCACACAGCCAAATAATCTCCATAGACAAACATTGCCAGTAATATGTGTCATACAGAAAGCTCAGTGACTTTACATGTGATACTGTCCTAGGATGCCACCTCTGCCAAAAGTCATTTGGTATTTCTGATCTGCTAGATCTGCCCCAGTCACCTGTACTTTTTATTGTCTGTCCGGGTCACCTGTAAGGGTATGTTCACACGGCCTATTTTTGGCTGTAAACGGCTGAAAAATCGGAAGCAGAACGCCTCCAAACATCTGCCCATTGATTTCAATGGGAAAAACTGCGTTCTGTGTCGAAGGGCCGATTGTTTTTACGTGGCCGTTTTGAAAAACGGCAGCGAAAAAGGAGTGCAGGTCACTTCTCGGGACGTTTTTGGAGCCGTTTTTCATAGACTCTATTGAAAACAGCTCCAAAAACAGCCATAAAAAAAAAAACGTCTGAAAATCAGGAGCTGTTTTCCCTTGAAAACAGCTCTGTATTTTCAGACGTTTTTGAGTTTGCATGTGAACAAAGCCTAAATCTGCTACATCTGCCCCGGTCACTTGTAAGTGTTATTATTATCTGCTATATCTGCCCCGGTCACCTGTAAGTGTTATTATTGTGAAGTGGTAGTGTCTAGGAATAAGAACAGCTCAGCCACGAAGCAATAGATCAAATAACTTACAGAGCAGTGCTGAAGGGCCTATTATCTGTTGTCACTCGCTAGAGCTCCACGCTGCTTCTCGAAGTGACGTCGGCACCAAAATTGTGTGTCTGGAGCTCAAGAAATGAGTTCTCATGGTTGTGGCACACAAGCCTAAGATCACCATGCACAATGCCAAGCGTCTGCTGGGGTGGTGTAAAGCACGCCGCCACTGGACTGAAGCAGCGAGTTCTGCGGAGTGATGAATCACGTCTCGCTATCTGGCAGCCTGATCCTTCATCAGATCTTGGTTTGGTGGATGCCTGGAGAACGCTACCTACCAGAATGGATAGCGACTACTGTAACATTTGGTGGAGGAGGGGTGATGGTATAAGTGTGACGGTCAGGGGTTCACATACTTTGGCGAGATAGTTTAGCTCCTGGCTGGACCTTGTGATGCTCCTGGGGAGTGATTCACGGAATTGCAGCAAATTCCTGGCCGCTCCCGGCGATGTCCTCCGGAATCATCCCACAGGTTGTGGAAACAGACAGCGAGTCCCAGAGCAGTTTCTTTTATTTTATTTATTTTAGAAAAAAGTAAAAATACCAAAAGAATCCTGAATCTAATTATAATCTGTAAAATTCCTGTAATAATCCAGCATTAAGGGGGTGCGATAGGTGTGGATTATCTATATTTGTGGATTATCTGATGCCATGGGAAAATCTATAACGGTAGAGCACCCCTCTATACTGTTAAATTATTTTAATCCGATTTACGATAATCCAGAAAGTCTAATAATCCAACCTATATTTCCATTTTACAACTGCAATATAATGTGGAATTTCGCAAAATTAGATATTATAGCGACACATTTTGTTTTTTTTGGGGGGGCTGTCGTCCTGAAGGCTTTCAACCCTTACACCTGAGTTTTATAAACCTATCTATGATCGTCTGATAATCCAGCACCCATACCTCCCAACCTTCCCGGAGTCAGCAGGACAGTCCCAAATTTCGGGCGGTGTCCTGGTTCCCGGTGTCAACTGTATCTGCGTATTCTGGATGCAGATACAATTGAACCCAATGCTAAGGCAGGGAACCGTCAGCTCCCTGCTTCAGCATTAGTACAGAGGACTCCCCGGGCACAGCGCTACTTTAAGCGCCGAGCCGGGGAAGCCCTTGACGTCACTGTTCATATATATGGACCGTGACATCAGGGGATCTTCCTACAGCGGAATCCCAGGCCACAGCGTTCTCTGGTTTGGGACTCCGCCCTAGAGGGAATCCCCATGGCTACAGGAAGGGGGGGGGTAGCGCTGTCTACAGGGGACAGTGTGGCGCTAGCTACATGGGCACCGGCATTTGATATGGGCAATGGCACTAGGGGCAGCTAAGGGGCATTATACTGTATGGGGACAGCTAAGGGGGCATTATACTGCATGGGGGCTGTATGGGGGCATCTGTGTGGACATTATACTGTATGGGGGCATCTGTGTGGGCATTGTACTGCATGGGGGCATCTATGGGGGCATTATACTGTGGGGGCAGCTATTTGGTATTCTACTGTGTGGGCTGAATCGGGTGTATATGGGTGGGATTGAAGGCGTGGCTTAAAAGGGGAAAAAATTTCCTGTACGCCGCATCGGTGGTATGCTATCAGGTAACATTGATAATATATTCCAGATTATCATACTGTTCAATGCCAAAAGCAATTGTTGGACTCTTGGAATGATGCTGAATAATATAAATTATATCGTACAGTGAAAAATCCCTCATTGCAGCATCTGGTAATTCAGAATATCTGATAATCCGGCACCTCTTTTCAGCACAGAACTGGAATAAAATGTAGAATTTCACAAAACCGGAGGACCATACTGAAAACTAGGAACTTCCATTAATTAAAAATAGATTTTCTGTTTAATTTTGGACTCGCTTCCTGAAAGTACTTAGCCCTTCGGCCGGGTTCCCACGTAGTGTAAACGCTGCGCAATTCTGTGCAGAAATTCCGCAGCATTTAGAGCAGCTTCAAAGTGGATAAGATTTTGGAAATCTCATGCCCACGCTGCCGAAAAAAGCCCACAGTGAAAGCGTTAATAAATTGACCTGCGGTGCGGAATTTAACTTTGCGGCACGTCAATTTATGCTGCGTTGTCGTTGCTTTTCTGTTGCGGGTTTCCCCCATTGAATTAAATCGGGATGTAAAACCCGCAATGGGAAGCCATGTGCTGCAACTTTTGCGGCGGAATTGCTGCGATTCCACCACAAAAATCGCCATATTAAATAAAAATGTATTTTTACCCTGAACTCCTTCTTCCTCCAGTCCGGCCTCCTGGGATGACGTTTCATCCCATGTGACTCCTGCAGTCAATCACAGGCTGCAGCGGTCACGTGGACTGCAGCGGCATCCGGACCGGAGGCCAGACTGGATGGCAAAGGAGGGACGCGTCACCTTCACAACGGCCGGGGTAAGTATGAACATTTTTTTTTCTCTACGCTGCTTACCGCAGCGGAAATTATGGCCGAAACAAAAACCACAAAATGTATCTGACCCGTGGGAGCCCAGCCTTACAAATTAGTTTTCCTATGACCGTCTGATAATCCATCATATCTCATAATCCAGCATCTATCAGGTCCCATTCACACCAAATTCAATTAACTTGGCTATATTCTGGTTGAAGGATATGCCTGAAATGATTGCCATTGGGGGCAGTTATGGGGTAACTCTGGCACTATTCATGGGGGCACTCTTGTCTCGTATCACTAGGGACCTATGAAGACCAGAGAAACATTTGTTTGGAATTTGTAAATTCTCATGGTTTTTATGGGTTTCTTCCAGAAATGCAAAATCGATGGAATTGGCCCCATTGTGTGTGAGAGAGAGAGAATAGATTGTGAGCTCCTGGGAACAGGGATTGATGTGCGTGATTGCAATCTGTGTACAGCGCTATAATTGAAGTGTTTGTATAGCCTCGGCCTAAATTATAGACTTTATTGCATTTTATAAAATCCTGTTCTGGCCCAGGTCACATGACCTCATTTCTAAAAACGTCGCCATAGTTTCAGATTGTTGCTATGACCTTGGGTTATGGGTTCGTTACCCCCCTTCCTGTTTACCTGAGCTGGGGAAGCCCTGCCCTTTACCTGCGCTCCGGGACGAAGTGTCCGGTTACACCCTCGGCAGCTGCAGCTCGGAGGACTCGTTTCTCTTTCATTTCCTGAAGCGTTGATTTGCCGGAGAAGGATCTGCAATCACAGTTTTCCACTTACGAGACAGGTAGGGCGAGCCTCCGACGCTTGTACGATTCTTTATGGAAAATTACAGGCCATTGACCTTGGGGAGAATTCACACCTGCAGGTTTTCATCAGGTTTTTTTAATGCAGTTTTTGCTGCCAAAACCAGGTGTGGATTCAAATAAGAGGAGAATTAGTATCTGTCCTTTTATACTTTCTCTATCTTTATGATCCCGATCTGGTTTTGGCTTCAAAAATTGCATTAAAAAAACCTGAACAAAACCTGCACATGTGAATAGACCCTTATGTATCATGTTGTGAACAATTCAATTCCGACATTTCTTAAATATATCCGTTTCTAGAAAAGCTGGGTGAAAGCCCGTATGGTTGCCAGTACAGCCCAGACCCAGCTTTCCAAATGTCCAATTTTCCTGTTTGCTCGGGTCTGATGTCGCTAGCCTTCATTTAAACCAGCCGATGGTACTTTAAAATCATTCACCATTCAGGATTATGGTAAAGCTAAGTGTGTCTTCTCCATAAGGGTCAGTTCACACAGAGTTTTTTGACGCGGAAACCGCGTCGGAATCAGCGCCGAAAAACGTTCCAAAGCCGCCTCCCATTGATTTCAATAGGAGACGGAGGTGTTATTTTTCCGTGGCGTCATCTTCTTTCTTGCCACGGTTCTGCCTCTGACCACCTGTTGAAATCAATGGGAGGCAGAGAAAGCTTTTTTTGTGGCGTTTTATAATCGCGGTCCTCCTAAAGGAATTTTGACGCAGATTTTTTTTCAGCCTGCAAATTCCTCCTTGTGAACTAGGCCTAACAATAGTAATGGCGGCTATGTTAGCTTTCACTCAGTTTTCTTAGAAACAGATATAAATTAAAAATGGATGAATAGAATTAAAGGGATATTCCCGTCTTATAATGTTATGACATATCACTTGACTATGTTTATAATCGGTAGGGGTCCAACCCCTGGATCCCTGCCGATCACGTGATTGAAGAGACAGATTCCAATAAACAAAGTTAAAAATGTTCAAATATCATAATCAACTATTTTAATAAGATTAGTAACCCTTTGTGCAGGGCATAGACTTCAGGCCTAAGGGATTTTATTGTTGTAGCAGACATTGTCAAATTGTTCAAGATGTTAAGTATAAATAAAGTTTTATTGAAAAAAGCTGTGTATCTTTTAAAACTACCTTAGAGAAAAAAAAGTGTCCTTGTTGTTCATCGCAACCAATCAGAGTTCAGCTTTCATTTTCAGAACTGTAAAGAGACATTGAAAGCTAAACTCTGGTTGCCATAGCAACAAGTACACTAATGCTGTCATAGAGATGGTAGCCGTGTTGCTCTTCCCGCTTCTTTCTGTGACTCTGATAATCCGGCATCTATTAGGTCACGTTGTTTCTGGATCCCTCGATAGACTTGAGTCTACCGAGGGATCCGTGAAAATGGGACCCGCATGGGTGCAACTCTGACGTGAAAAACAGCCGTTTTTCACATCCGAGTTTGCGCTTGTTCATGTGAATCTGGCCTAACCCTGATGGCCATCGATGTTTGACATCTGGGACCTCTGTCGATCAACCCAGTGAAGCTGCTGTGACTATGTAAACAATAAAGGTCGACCGCCTGCCCATCATGTGAGCGCCCGCTGCCCCTTCACTGTGATTGATTCAGACCTCCACCGTTCAGACATTGATGGCCCGTCTTTAGAATAGACCGTCAATGTTCTAGTTCTGGAGGACCTCTATTATATTGAGCAATGATGGATTATGAAATTTTGGCAAAATAATTTTTCTGGGAAATCTCACTACATGGAAAGCACCTCCGTCATAAGAGTATTCATAAAACTTACAAAACATCTATACATTTTCAGTTAGGGTTTTCCCTGGATTACTTGGCCTATTCTTTGTGATCGGCGGGGGTTCCACCCCTGGACCCCCACTGATCAGCACAATGATGTCTCCTGCAGTTCCCGAAATCCCCTACAAATAGTCAAGTTCTACACATCCAATTCTTAATTATATGTTTCTGGAAAAGCTGGATGACAACCAATACTACTGCCTTAACAGCTCCCATTTGGGTTGTCGCCCATCTTTTCCAGACTCCTGACTGTCAAAACTGCCCAAGCATGCAGCGATATGTACCGGGCGGATGCATCTTTAGACATTACATTCAGGAGTCTAGGAAAGCTGGGTTACAACCCCTTTGGGAGCTTGCTGAAAATGCTGCCAGCGATGGTCTGTTACCAAGACAAAGCCTCCCTATAGGTTGCAATGTGATTCAATGCTCCTCCTTGACTTTTCACGGTTTCCTATGGAAGTTCTTCCTGTAAATAATCAAACACAAAAATATTGCCCGCCGCCCGGATTCACGCCTTGTCATTAGTGGGCAGGTGATGTCATCTTCCTTTTCTCTGAATTTTATTTTTTTTCTTTACAGTAAAGGCCATGTAAATTGCGTGGGCAACTTCGAGAGGAAATGGTTAGGACTAAAGATGCTACCCAGTTGTAATCCAGGTTGTGACACTCTGTAGCAATAGCATGTAATCATTTCATTAAAAAGCAGTAGTGGTTTTTAATTGAAATAAAGTTAAGACCTTATTTATTAGGAAGTAATAAGTAACACAATACTCTAGTCACATCCAGAGCTGCACTCAAAACTGTTGGATGCTGCTAGAAAACCAGCAGCACTGTGTGCTGACAGACACGTCTCTAACTGCTTGGCTGAGATGATTTTATTCACTACGCTCTGGTGAGTTATGGGTATTGATTTATTTTTATTTTTTTCTTGAGACTACTCTACATCCTACACAATGCGCTGCAGCAAAGCAGAGTCTATACAGACACTCCGTCACAGAGGGGGCTGATGAGAAATGTGATGTCCTGGTATTTAAAAGCGAAATGCAAAGCAGCAGAATTTTGAATGCAGCTCTAGGTCTGACTGGAGCATAAGACATGATGTAAACCAAGTTCTATCAGAGATAAGTAACCCAATGTTACCCACCGTTCTATGTAGATTAAACCTGTGCAGCTCTGGAGTATAATACAGGATGTAACTCAGGATCGGTACAGGATAAGTAATGTAATGTATTTACACAGTGACTCCACCAGCAGAATAGTGAGTGCAGCTCTGGAGTATAATACAGGATGTAACTCAGGATCAGTACAGGATAAGTAATGTATGTACACAGTGACTCCACCAGCAGAATAGTGAGTGTAGCTCTGGAGTATAATACAGGATGTAAGGCCCCATGCACACGACCGTATTTTTCATCCATCTGTAAATACGGATCCGTAGTCATTTATAGTCCTCCGTAAATCATCTGCATATATGGAAGGTCAGTATTGCATCCGTAATTCATCTGTATTTACGGTTCCACTAAAAAATAGGGAGGAATCTAGGGCAACCCCCTTGTGGTGCATAGCAACGCTTCCGTAATTCCGGATGGCTACAGATGCACATTCGTAGCGTCCATAATTACGGAAGCGCCCATAGACTTCTATGGAGAGTCTGTGCCATAATTACGGACCAAAAAAGGACATAGCCGTCCGTAGCCCATAGAAATGAATGGGTCCGTAATTACGGATGGAAAATACGGTCATGTGCATGGAGCCTTTCTCAGGATCAGTATAGGATAAGTAATGTAATGTATGTACTCAGTGACTCCACCAGCAGAATAGTGAGTGCAGCTCTGGAGTATAATACAGGATGTAACTCCGGATCAGTACAGGATAAGTAATGTAATGTATGTACATAGTGAGTGCAGCTCTGGAGTATAATACAGGATGTAACTCAGGATCAGTAAAGGATAAGTAATGTAATGTACAGTGAAGGAAATAAGTATTTGATCCCTTGCTGATTTTGTAAGTTTGCCCACTGTCAAAGACATGAACAGTCTAGAATTTTTAAGCTAGGTTAATTTTACCAGTGAGAGATAGATTATATATAAAAAAAATAACAGAAAATCACATTGTCAAAATGATATATATTTATTTGCATTGTGCACAGAGAAATAAGTATTTGATCCCTTTGGCAAACAAGACTTAATACTTGGTGGCAAAACCCTTGTTGGCAAGCTCAGCAGTCAGACGTTTTTTGTAGTTGATGATGAGGTTTGCACACATGTTAGATGGCATTTTGGCCCACTCCTCTTTGCAGATCATCTGTAAATCATTAAAATTTCGAGGCTGTCGCTTGGCAACTCGGATCTTCAGCTCCCTCCATAAGTTTTCGATGGGATTAAGGTCTGGAGACTGGCTAGGCCACTCCATGACCTTAATGTGCTTCTTTTTTGAGCCACTCCTTTTTTGCCTTGGCTGTATGTTTTGGGTCATTGTCGTGCTGGAAGACCCAGCCACGAGCCATTTTTAATGTCCTGGTGGAGGGAAGGAGGTTGTCACTCAGGATTTGACGGTACATGGCTCCATCCATTCTCCCATTGATGCGGTGAAGTAGTCCTGTGCCCTTAGCAGAGAAACACCCCCAAAACATAATGTTTCCACCTCCATGCTTGACAGTGGGGACGGTGTTCTTTGGGTCATAGGCAGCATTTCTCTTCCTCCAAACACGGCGAGTTGAGTTAATGCCAAAGAGCTCAATTTTAGTCTCATCTGACCACAGCACCTTCTCCCAATCACTCTCAGAATCATCCAGATGTTCATTTGTAAACTTCAGACGGGCCTGTACATGTGCCTTCTTGAGCAGGGGGACCTTGCGGGCACTGCAGGATTTTAATCCATTACGGCGTAATTTGTTACCAATGGTTTTCTTGGTGACTGTGGTCCCAGCTGCCTTGAGATCATTAACAAGTTCCCCCCGTGTAGTTTTCGGCTGAGCTCTCACCTTCCTCAGGATCAAGGATACCCCACGAGGTGAGATTTTGCATGGAGCCCCAGTTCGATGTCGATTGACAGTCATTTTGTATGTCTTCCATTTTCTTCCTATTGCACCAACAGTTGTCTCCTTCTCACCCAGCGTCTTACTTATGGTTTTGTAGCCCATTCCAGCCTTGTGCAGGTCTATGATCTGGTCCCTGACATTCTTAGAAAGCTCTTTGGTCTTGCCCATGTTGTAGAGGTTAGAGTCAGACTGATTAATTGAGTCTGTGGACAGGAGTCTTTTATACAGGTGACCATGTAAGAGCTGTCTATAAAGCAGGCACCAAGTTGATTTGGAGCAGTAACTGGTCTGGAGGAGGCTGAACTCTTAATGGTTGGTCGGGGATCAAATACTTATTTCTCTGTGCACAATGCAAATAAATATATATCATTTTGACAATGTGATTTTTCTTTTTTTTTTTTTATATAATCTATCTCTCACTGGTAAAATTAACCTAGCCTAAAAATTCGAGACTGTTCATGTCTTTGACAGTGGGCAAACTTACAAAATCAGCAAGGGATCAAATACTTATTTCCTTCACTGTATATACACAGTGACTCCACCAGCAGAATAGTGAGTGCAGCTCTGGAGTATAATACAGGATATAACTCAGGATCAGTACAGGATAAGTAATGTAATATATGTACACAGTGACTCCACCAGCAGAATAGTGAGTGCAGCTCTGGAGTATAATACAGGATGTAACTCAGGATCAGTACAGGATAAGTAATGTAATGTATGTACACAGTGACTCCACCAGCAGAATAGTGAGTGCAGCTCTGGAGTATAATACAGGATATAACTCAGGATCAGTACAGGATAAGTAATGTAATGTATGTACACAGTGACTCCACCAGCAGAATAGTGAGTGCAGCTCTGGAGTATAATACAGGATATAACTCCGGATCAGTACAGGATAAGTAATGTAATATATGTACACAGTGACTCCACCAGCAGAATAGTGAGTGCAGCTCTGGAGTATAATACAGGATATAACTCAGGATAAGTACAGGATAAGTAATGTAATGTATGTACACAGTGACTCCACCAGCAGAATAGTGAGTGCAGCTCTGGAGTATAATACAGGATATAACTCAGGATCAGTACAGGATAAGTAATGTAATATATATACACAGTGACTTAACTCATTATGTAGATTAATTCTATATATAAACTGTAAAATTATGGGCTTACCTTTTAATGCATTTCAGGGGGCTATCTATGCTTATAAAAGGCTATTGGGTTCATTGATCATACACTGTGAATACTGCAGAAATATGTTGTATTTGGTTACTTAGTGATATAATGTTTTTGAACGTGACGTCTTGGATTTGATAGTGACAACCAGTGTTACTTGTCTTGAACATAGAAGACTTGTTTGACAATCTTTCCAGGTAAAGATGTAAGAAATCTCTAAACCTAGAATTCACATTCACCTGAAATTCCATTTCCATTCCACGAGTGGGTACAGATAATTCTGTATTATAATGAGACTGTGACAGAATTTAAAGGGTTTGTCCTCTTTTGACAATTCCTTCTTCTTAGAAGGTTCCCTGAAAATGAACGATCAGCCGGGGGGAACTTGTCATCAAGTGTTCAATTTCCCTACAGTGACACCACAGGAGAAATGAAGCATTACACAGTTATCACTGAAATTAATGGACTGTCGATGTAATACATAAACGTCCTCCGGAGAGAAATTTCTTTGTAGCCATTCTATGTTTTGGCTAATGAGGGTCCTGAACATTAAAACCCCCATCTATCAACTCAGAATCTGCTTTTGGGTCATTTGAAAATAACCCCATAAAGAGTAGGGTCTTCTTTTGGTGTAGGCCACAGATACATGCTGTTTTATGGTATACTGTACCTGCTAATGCGCTGCAGGGAATTAGATTTTCTCTATCTTGCATTTTTATCTCATCACTCCCACTGATATAGGGAAATCTTTTGATAATAGGGTGCCTATAGAGGTTGTCGTTTACCGCCTGCCCACATAGAAGTGAGTGGGAATCTCTTTAGATAGGTGGAAGGTCAGGCTAGGCGCTGTTGATGATGGATCAGAATTTGGCACTGAAAAAGCTCATGTCGGACGATTTTTGTTTTAACCACTTCTAAAACTATATACGTATACATACAGTGAAATTGCTCTTTAAAGGGGTTATGCAGCCGCTAAAAATTGATGGCCTATCATCTGGATAGGCCATCAATAGCTGATTGGTCAGGGTCCAACTCCGGGGACCCCCGCCGATCGATTTTGAAGGGGGTGCAGCGATCGTACGAGCGCTGCTTCCCCTTCATTTGTTCTTGCTCACTGTAATCGTTGACACGGATGTAGTGGCCATCACCGGTATTGCAGCCTTTTCCCATTCTCTTCAATGGTAGAAGAGGCTGCAATACTTGTAAATCGCTCCTTCCATGTCGACGATTCACAGTGAGAAAGAAGAAATGAAGGGGAAGCAGCGCTCGTATGATCACTGCACCCCCTTCAAAACAGCTGATCGGCGGGGGTCCCGGGAGTTGGACCCCGACTCATCAACATTGAAAGGGAAGGTTCGTGAAGAGATAGCGCTGATCTTTTGGAATGCAGTTACTTTCCCCCCTTATGGACCCTGTGATGGCTTTGGCTGACCCTCTGATCCTGTTTTCCATCCTGTAGAAGGGATGGGAATTCAGATTTATTCCATTAAAAAATAGAAGCCAAAAACTGATGGGCGAGAATAGATGAAGGTGCGGACAACGACCTTCGTATCCGGTGACTTCTTCAAAAATATACACAAACACAATTGCCAAAAAGAAAATCCAATACCTGTATCTGGACTACTGATCCACCGTACCTATAGGATCTATAGAGTGATAATAAAACGTAACTTCTATTCAGTATATATAGTGACCTAACAAATGTTTAAAGGCCTATAAGGGCTCTGCAACCGATAAATAATACCGTAATAATTTGCGGTTCGGTTTATAAAGATGTTTGAATTTGTCCTCCATAAGTTTCGCAACGGTCAACATCTCCTTTTAGGCCTAATTCACACGAGCGTATTTCACGTCCGTGTTACGCGCGTGAAAATAACGCACGTCACCCGGACCTATGCAAGTTAATGGGGCCATTCAGACATTGTGTTTTTTTCACGCTGCGTGAAACTCACTGCATGTCGTATACTTGTGCGTTTTTTGCGCATCACGCACCCATTGAAATCACGGACAGCACACAGACGCACTTCCGTGTGCTGTGCGTGATTCACGCAACAGTAGATCAAGAAATTATTTTGAAAAAGAAAAACACCTCCTATTGGGCCAGTCCCTCTTTGATGATGAGAGTTGTAGTTCGCTCAGGGAATATTTACGATAAATAATTAT
Organism: Rhinoderma darwinii; assembly: GCF_050947455.1. NCBI lineage: Eukaryota > Metazoa > Chordata > Amphibia > Anura > Rhinodermatidae > Rhinoderma > Rhinoderma darwinii. The sequence continues at coordinate 68,699,547 of NC_134695.1, read as the reverse complement.
GACTTTAGTTGCGTTCCGAATCCTGTTCATGGAAGTCGCCTGTCATCGCTCACGGTATGTCCTACAACAATGTTACTGCTGCGAAGAGGGCGTCGTGCCAGCTGTGAATACCTCAGTAAAGGGTGTGTTACTTTACATCTGAAGAATGATAATTATATGTAAACACTTCCTGCCCCAGACTGGCATTATATTTAATTCGCAGGCCGGAATGCGGAGAGAGAGAGCGGGAGTTGAAGTGTTAATTCTAAGAAGTCTTGTTCCCACTGACACCAAATAGCGCAAGCTATTGTTCTGTGCTATCAACCATTTTACAAAGAAAGGCGACAGTCAGGCTCGTATTTACCATGGAGGAACCATTTGGGCCTGGCAGTGTAGAAATGTGGATGTTCTTTTCCCTCCGACCTGCTGTTCATTAGATTTTGGGTCATAGGGTTATATGTTGGGCAGGGGCATTACACGAGGGTGCAGCCCGTGGGTAGGGGATTCAGGTTATGGATGATGTGAACCTGCAATGTTGGGGTTAGTTCACACAGAGTTCTTTGGTTATGATTTTGGCGTAAATAACGCGTCCGCTCAAAGAATAATTTTAAATCGCGCCCCCCCCCCCCATTGATTTCAATGGGAAGCAAAGTTGTTTATTTTTCCCAGGCGGCGGCTTTTGGCTCTTCGAAGGAAAAAAAGCGGCGTGTCCTTTCTTACTGTGCACTCCACCTCTGACCTCCCATCGAAATCAACGGTAGTCAAAAAAAACAGTGGGTGTGTTTCTAAAAAAAAAACTTTATCGGGGTGTTTTTTTTACCCGCGGTCCTTGCATGTGCTTCAATGGCCGCGGGCGAAAACAAAAGCAAAAAAAACCTCTGTGTGAACAGGGCCTTAGCATACAATGCAGCCCAGGGGTCTCTACTCTAATCGGTCCTACAAGGGATAAGAAGGGGAAGGCTTACCTAATTAAGAGTCGGGTCTTCATGTCTCAGGATGGGGGTGGAGATGGTTAAAAGACTTTATACCATACACCCTTAGATAAGGTTCGTCCTTGTGATGTCACATATAGGGGGTCAATGGGGTGAGATACGTGACTCCTAAAGCCCATTAAAGGGGGTTTTGCAATTTTCTGGAAATAAAACGTGATCGCTGAATACAACTTTTTGATATACTTTGTGTTTTAATCCCTCACTGCTTGCTGTCAGTGTATGTAAACTGGTTTTAGAAGTGGATACAATTTCATACAGTCTAGACCAGCGATACCCAACAATGCCTGACGTTTGGCCCTCGGGGGGAGGCAAATTCAGAATGTAGGTCCTTGCATGGGGACTAAATAGATGATTACATTTGTTTTATGAGGACCCCTCCTCTTTATTATTGGACCATGAGGTTAGTTTGAGGATAATCCGCCATAGAACGATTGGTCATAAACCGGATTATGAGGATTTTTGGACCATCAGTGCCGGACGAAGTAGATACTGTCCACAAATACAGCTGTTAGGCTATATTGTATGTGTGTGCCCACCCCTGGCAGACAATGAATGTGATGCCCTTTGAAGTCATGGGTTGCATTTATGGCCCCCACAATGTGTCAAGTTCACCCCCACTGGTCAGGACGGTCTTCTGGGAGGTAAATACATACAGCAATCTAAATCTATCTTCTAGTTTGCTACAATGTATTAGTCCAGCTTGTTCAGCCCTTTATAACGGAGGTCACGAGGCAGTGCAGGATCCGTCCACTGGCGCCCAATGAGCCTAGTAACTAATAATGGGGTCCGGCGGGGTCCCAATGTTTTTGCCAAGATAAATAGCACTCCATAGAGTACTCAGATCTGAAGAAATATGCAATGTAGGCTCCAATGGAAATGTGGGCATAGTTTTCACTGTACTGGTTTCAGCCATTGGAGGTAAATAAGAATGTTCCTTTTCCCTGACAGCAAGCAGAGTCCCGTTCTAGACTCCAGGAAAGCTGGGTGCAACCTGTAATGGCAGCCATATTGGATTTCATCCAGCTTTCCTGGACCCCTGGGAAAAATAGTAATTGAGAAGAGGTTCTGATATCAGAGTGGTGACTTTTTTGGCTATTATAGACTTATTATTTTCCCCTCCCCCTCCGTATATGAAATGCATAATTTATTTGTATCTCAATGTCTCAGTTGATTTTCCATTTGTGCGACGGTACATTAAATAGCTCTTCCGCCTAATTGTGGATATTACATCTGAAATGGACGGGCGCGGTCTCTAGACCTCTTATAAATGGGTTTTATAACAAGTCTCCAACTTGACTTTCCATTATTCTGCTAGGAAGGTGCGAGGGGTCGTATCGAAATTGGCGGTGGCCTGAATCCAAGGCTTTGTAAGGCAGAGATGATCTGTAGGCCCCAAATATATTTGCACTAAAATTCCATTAATCCGGCACTGATGGTCCAAAAAATCCTAATAATCCAGTTTATGACCAATCGTCCTATGCCGGATTATCCTCAAACTAACCTCATGGTCCAATAATAAAGAGGAGGGGTCCTCCTAAAACAAATGTAATCATCTATTTAGTCCCCATGCGAGGACCTACATGAACTACCACAGGCCTCCTATGGGGCGCGGGAAGGTTATGACGTCATCCTGTCGATGTCGCGATGAAGATCCGGCCTGTAGCCGATGATGCCCTTGCATAGGGACTATATAAAAGATACACGGATCTCCTATTTATTATTAGGACCGGTGATGATACCAGACGGCCGCCATTTTCAAAATATTTCCAATAGATCTTCATAGTGGATAATGCGACACCGCTGCGGCCACTGAAGTTGCAGGATTTTCACTGCTCTGTTCACTAAAACTGCTTAATGTTGTCCAGTCATATGCGAATAGAGCTTTAATGAAAAGTTTTAAAACTTTCCAATATACTTTGTTTTTCAATTCCTCACATTTCTCAAGATCTCTGCTTGCAGTCAGTGAATGGGAACATTCTTGTTTACATGTACAGACCGAAACCTCGTGCAGATTTATTACTTCTCACAGTTGAGGCTTTGCCACATGGGTGAGACATTCACGGTGTGGGAATCGCTTTCTTTTGCTTGCTTCCCTGCCCCCATCCTAGGAAATGCATGGGAATCAGAGCTTTTGAATGGGGGAGGAGCACGGAGGGTGAAGATAAAAGGGGCTTAGTGAAGACAATGGCTGTCAGAGGATACAAGTGCAGGGGACTGGCCGCCTCAGCGGGTAACATGCAGCCCTGCAGGACCTGGACTAACCTTGCACTGACCACCATTGCTGTGCCCTTCACAAGTGATGATCCTGTCCATTATATTTAATATACATATACCCCAGATTATCAGTCTGTATGGATTATCAGATGCCGGATTAAAGGAATTTCACTGAATATAGTTTTCCTACTGTCCTGAACAGCAAATCTTCTTCGTTATGCAGCTATATTGACGTTAGAAGATTGTATCAATACATCTGCCGTTCAGGAGACTGGAAAAGCTGGGTGGCAGCCTGTAATGGAGCTATATGGGGAATATATTAGCATTTTTTTAATGCAATTTCGTTCTCTAGAAGTGTAGCTTCAGCAATCCTCACTCGATCGGTCGTGATCTCACAGTTTTTTTTGCCCCTGTTGGTAAATCCGTCCCTTTTTACGGCCCGCCCCAGTGCTCGCTCTGTTGTGTATATAATGCAGGGAACCATTTACTAGCCCTGCATGGATCTGCAGCAAATGTTTGCTTAGAGCCGCCAGGTGTGTGACGGGGACTGCGCTGTGACCCCGCGAGGTCATGTGACCGTGTTTACCTGTCGGCTTGGAATTCTACCTGCAGTAGAAATAAACTCGGGCTGACCTGTAAGCTGTCAGGCGTTCGGCACGTCACCGGGAAGGAGGCAGCAGCTGAGCCATGGGTGTTGTACGGGGTTTTCATTGTATTTTATAGGGGGCTGCGTCAGTGTTCAGAACATTATAAAGTTGTGTGTGACCTTCCATGGCTGCCGTATCCCGAGGGTCTATAATATAGGACCATGTATACATTTTAGGTGTTTTTTTAGCTACTAAAAGTTGATATGTTTGGGGTCCAATTGAAGGGCCCCCATAATCCCTAGAATAAAGGGGTCCTGTATCCATGGGCATAGCTATAGGGGTTCAGAGATAGCAGTTGAACCCTTGTTCTGGTGCCTTCGGTGGACCCAAAGACACCAGTACGATGCATGGGGGGGTTCTGTAACAGATTTTGCATTGGGGTTTCAGGAGCTACCGGTACCAAATTCCTGGGGTGAGATGATCGGACAGGTGCAGTCAATTTATATTGAAGTGAATCGGAGTTAGGCAAAATTCAAGGGCGTCACACGGACGCATGTATTTCAATGGGGCCGTTCCCATGGCCGTTGTTTCAATGTAGCGTGTGAAGGGTCCACAATAGACTCAATTCTATGGGGATCCGTGAAAACGGGACCCGCACGGGGGCAACTCAGATGTGAAAATCTAATGTTCGAGTTTCCCCACATTCGTGTGAATTTGGCCTTACAGGAACTAAATGGAGAGTGACTGACCATGTGTAGACTGAGGAATGGGATCCCAAAAATTCCAACCAAATTGTCTCCAAATATCTGCCCAGATTGTGAGTACGTGACCGGCAGATGATGAGGATCTTCCTTCCTTAGTAAAGGAATACTCTGGGTAAAGCTGGTACCATGTTTATGCCTATTGTAGGGCCTAAGGGGGCGGGGCATGACACGTTATTCTCTCCCTGAATCCCTGTGTCATGCTCCGCCCCCTCAGCACCTGCATTAGTTATAACACCTGGTATCAGATTTACCTAGAGGGTCCTTTTAAAATTTGTTTATCCTTCATATACTTTTGCAGTCATTTTGCTCCAATTCTTATAACCTTACATTGGACAATTACTTAAAATACAATTCCCCGCAATTACAAATGTAAAAATTTTTTTTTATTGTATTTGCAAAACCGGGAAGTGAAATATTTATTTTTAAATGTTGTACAAAATGTTCCACCTCCTATAAATCTACGAAAAAGACGTGCGCAATAGACAGGGAGTATTTATACACTCAATTGTGTCAATGCAAAGCGTGAAATTACGATAATTGCGGGTTGGACGCGCAGGTCAAATATTTGGAGCAATGAACGAAGACAATAAAGCTTCACATTGTGCTGAAATAAATGGCAGATGAGTCACGTGTAATATCTTATGACAGACGCTTTTAAAATAGGGACATGTACCTGATGCCACTAAATGGTTAGGTTGGTGAACGGCCCCTGGATTGGAGTTTTGGGGGTGCTGTCAAGTTGCTGGTCTGCGTAATGGGGTGACATAGAGAGCGCTGAGCCTGACAAGGTTGTCCTATATCCGCAGAGCGGAAGAATTGCCTTACAACCCCCTCGAACGATGGTTTTTGGGGTACATCATGATGTTGCCCCATCCTCAATGGTTTTCTAGCTACTTTGGCGATTTCTTCTCGGTTATTACACTGCCGCTACCCGCTGACATTTTCACATCTTGCCTGATACACCGTCCATAAAAACGACTCCCCTTGTTAATCCGGGGGTCAATTTACTTGTATTTCAAGTCCTTTGCCCGTTGTCCAGACCTGTCCTGATCATTCTCGGACAGCAAGCGAGGATCATTCACTGACAGCAAGCGAGGAATTGTAACACAAAGTATATTTTTACACCTTCCGTTTATTTCAATGGTAGCCGGACGCTTCTGTTTCCCGCTAGGTCCTGCCGAGCGGATTCTGTCCGAAACTCACATTGAAGTGAATGTGAGGAGGAATAATTCCGCTCCGGATTTTGCGACGGGACCTGCCAAGCAAAATCCGTCACGTGAACTGACCCTTGGCGTAAGCCCAAACGTGGCAGAAAAAAAATCCACTGCAGATTTTTCCGCAAATCCCTGGCACAATCTGCATGTGTTACATGCCGCAGATTTCGCCCTCTGCGCTGAGAATCCGCAGCAAGCCCTGAATTTTGTGCAGATTTTTTTTTTTTCTCCTGCCACGTGCATATGATTTTGAAAACCCCCCCCATCCTGGGCTGCGCCGTGTTATTATGAATCATGTGTCCGGCATCATTAACGGGCATGGGAACAATTATGCAATTAACACTTTCCGGGCATCTAAGCATTATTTAGATGTTCTGAAATATTTCACTTCTCGCGGCACGACACATGCCATAGCAATGCCCTACAATAAACCCTGCCAAGACCTGGAGACACCTGTGTACTGAGTAGATCTCCACGTGCTGCTCAACTACAACTCCCAACAGCTTATCCATGTTTCTCCAGGACTTATATAACGTACTGAAAGCTGCCCCCTCCCTATTAAAGGAGCACTCTAAGTAAAACTGATACACTGTGTCATGCCTAGTTTAGGGCCTGAGAGGGCGGAGCATGACAGTGATTCTCTTCTTGAATCCTTGTCGTGCTCCGCCCCTCTGGCCATGCACTTGGCATAACACAGTATATCGGTTATGCCTGGTGTGTTCCTTTAAAATCAGTTCTTAATTTATCTTTGCATCCATTTTGCTCCCATTCTAATAACATTACATTAGACAATTACCTAAAGAAAAAATATTCTATTGAGAAATTGCATTTTAACAGAAAGATATTGTATTTGCAAAAACGGGAAGTGAAATATTTATTTTTAAGTGTAAGAGACAAAGTTGATCGGCCCTGGAAAACTGTAGAACGGAAATGTCTAGATGCCGTATTTCTTATTTTAGTGATGTCCCATGATGCATCATTTATCACTGCTCTTTTCTAATCCTTTCCCACAGTGGGCGGAGCTAAGTTGTCACATGACTGTGTAGGTTGAGGGGGTGGAGTCTGACACAGATTTGTTGGTATGGGAGAAATGCGTTGCATGGAGCCACTGCTGTGTAGAAACTAGACTGTAACATTGAATACAGGGAGTGCAACGTGGGCAGCACAACCAAACCCTAAATCTGCAATGGAGACCATGAAAGTTTATCTTCACCCCTTAAAGGGGTTATCCGGTTTAGAAAACCTTTGTTAATAAATATTGTGTCGATAGTGTGGGGTCCCCTATTCAGGACCCTGATCTATAGGTTGGAGTAGAGCGCACCTACAAAGAGTGTCTTTTGGTCTGGAGGACCCACCACGTCCCTGTGTTGTAGGGACAGCTTACTGTTTTCAATGGAAACTGTGTAATACTTACTTTCCCCTGTTGTGGCGCTGCAGGGAAATTGTATACTTGCTGCAGCGTTCCCCCGCAGATCACAGCTGATCGCTGGGAGTCCAAGCAGTAGAACACTCTGTGATCAGTTTACAGGGGACGAGTCTAATAAAAATGCATTATCCAGCAGAGGACTACCTCTTTTAAATTAGTTCTTAGCCAAAGATAGAGGAGTCCAGGAGGTGATGGGGCAGAATTATGGGGCCGTATATTTTTAGATTTTAAGAAGACTCCTAGATTTTCTTGTTCAGAAGACGCAGATCCTGCCGGAGTACAGAATTCCTACACTACATGTAATGGAGAGCACAGCGCCGGGCAGGGGGACGCGCTTTTCCCCAATGTGGCAGGGAGTAGAGCTCTGCGCTTTTTCCAGTGACTCAAAGTGAAAAAATCTTAGACATAGAAATTTTATATTTCCCAGCAATCTGTCCAAAACGGTCATTTAGGAGAATTTAACTATTGCATAAAACGGGTAACGATTAGAGCAGTCCTGAGTGGATGAGCCGCATGTATACGGACCGCCCCCCCCCTACTATACTCGCATATATTCTAGATCCCCCTCCCAAGGAGATCATATCATTCACAACCGGTATTCTGCACTTCCTGTCAGTCATCCCATTATAGAACATTACTGGCAGATACCAGGGAACAATAGATGTTAATCAGCTGCATAGCAAATGTGAATGAGACTTTAGGTTTAGTGTCCCTTTAAATAGCATTGTGTGTGAGTTGGGAGTGCCATGACTGGTGGCCCTTGTCATACAGGAGTGGCTGAGAAAGGTGGCTGCCCGTTTTCATCCTGCATCGGTCGCATTAACAATGGTAAAACCGTAGGTGTGCCCTTTTCATATTCATTTAGATTGAAAAGAGATAAGTGCGGAATAGTCATAGATAATAAGGGAAAATGTTATCCTTTTTTTTTTTTAATTATTGTTTTATAATCCATTGTCTTAAAGTGGCAGTAGAGTCACATAGTCCAGGTCAAGCTCTCCGGTGAGTAGATGTGGAATATAAAATGTTGCTTTTATGTGTTTTTCGTTTTGTTGTTTTTTTTATTACTATTTATTTTACTTGTTTATTTATTGCTATTTGGAAACAGTCAACAAGCAGGATGCTGTTAGATCTTAAAGGGTAATTAAACGTTTGACAAACTTGTGACATGTCAGAAGTTTTGGTTGGTGGGGGTCCGAGCACTGAGACCCCCGCCAATCGCTAAAAATAAGCAGGAGAAGCGTTCGTGTGAGCATTTAGCCGCTTCGTTTCTGTTCGGCTTTTTCCGGAGAGCCGATGTATCGGAGTACGGGCTCATAGACTTTCTATTGAGCCGGTACTCTGATACATTCATTTCTGAAAAGCAGAGCGCCTCTGCCGCTTCGTTTTAGCGATTTGGTCGGGGTGCTCGGACCCCCACCAATCAACATCTTCTAACATGTCAGAAGTTTGTTGAACATTTCGTTACCCTTCTGATCATGTGTCTTTATCTGTTGGCTCCCTTTTATCCTTTATGACTACTTGGGCTTCGTTCACATCTGCGTCAGGGCTCCGTTCTGTCCGAGCTTTCCGCCAGAATCGACTGAAACAAATGGGAACCAAAGGTCTCCGTTTGAATCACCATTTATTTCAATAGTGACGGATCCGATGCCAATGGTTTCCGTTTGTCAACGTTGTGTAAAGGTTCCGCCATTTTAAAGGAATGAATAGCGCAATTGACTAAGGTATTGATTCCGTCACCATTGAAATCAACAACTCGAGTCCATTAACAAGCATTTGACAATTGCGCCATATAGTCAATGCTGCTCCGTGGGGCCTTACGTCGTATGCAAATCAGTTGGCGCTCGTTCACCCAGCGAGCAGAAAAACGGACGTGTAAATGTGTCAAATGCGCTAGCGTTCTTGTAAAGCACTTTTTACCTTTTCGGCATGTTTTACGCGTCCAAAAATTGACAGGGTGTTTTTTTTTTTACGCTACATGTTTTTTTAAATATGCTTGCGAAAAAAAAATGCGTTCTGTGTACTAACTGCGTGCTTTGATTTGAATAGGAAGTTTAATCAATCATTTTTTTGGCGCATAAAACATGCCAAAAAACACGTTAAATACGTGCCGTGTGAACAGGGCCTTTCTGATAAGATAATCTTAACAACTGCAACTAGAAATTCAGGAGCTCGGGAAGCTGGGTGACACACTTTGTGAAAGTTGTAGTGGTGACCATATTGGTTCCCCAGCTCTCCTGGATTCCTGACCAGCATAACTGGGAGATTTCCCATTCAGGAGTTTGGGAAAGCTGAGTGACACTGCATGGGTGAGTTGCATGTATAGTTCTGGTGTGTATATGGGCTTGGAGCAGTCATGAAACGCGCCGTGTTCTGGGTCTCTCGCTACAATGCTGCGTCTGTTTACATGTTGGCCCCGTTCCTCCGTCTCTGCTCAGGATCCTCCGACTTGCAGCCTTTCCCACAGCGCTCTTTATACACAGACGCGGCACTGGCTGTCTCACCATGTGTTTTCTATGGGAGATGGTAAATATTTATCTGAATTCTAATAACCGTCAGCAGATATCCAGAGCTGTCAGTCCTCTGGCAAAAAAAATCATTTAAAGTAACAGTGACCCTAAAAGTGGATCATAAAAATTTGAACATTTGATCATTTTTTTAAATGTATTTCTTTTTAAATCCATGTGCCATCTTATTGGGTAACTGTGGTAATTTGGGCATGTGTGATTAGAGAAGTAGTGGCCCCTTAGCAATAACCAAAATTTGGCAACATCCCTCGTCCTCTTGCATGTAAGAGAGAAGGATGGTATAATCATTGGACTACATCCTCCATCATTATTGGGCTTGCAAAAAAATCACCTGCCTGGGGCCGATAGTCTCTAATGCCCCATGCACACAACCATGCCCGTAATCGCGGTCCACTATTGCGGACACGGCCGTCTGCTGACGGCTGCCCGCATTTTCGGGCCGTGCTTCCATACAAAGTATGGGAGCACGGCTGGTAAAACATGAAAAAACAGACCTGCTCCATAATTTCCGGCACAGTTCTACCGCACGGACACCCATCCATAGTGATCCGGAAAGGCGTCCGCGGCCAATAGAATTGAATGGGTCTGTAAAACCGTGGACCGGTTTTACGGTCGTGTGCATGGAGCCTTAGCTTTTATTACAGGGAGACTTGTTCTGGGTCCTGGCATCTTTCTCTCACTGGCAGCATGGCGATTTGTGGTGGTCACCCGCTGCCCATGTCCCCTGTTACTAGGCAACCTGGAACGTCCTCTCTAAAAGCGATCAGCCATGGATTTTTGTTTAGCCCACCCACTGATCCCAACGGCTTTCTGATGTTTTTCACGGTTTACTAATTAAAAATCTGATTACTACTGCTGCTATAGATCTGACTGCCGCTAAGCTGACCCTTTTTCGTTCTTTGCTGTATGCAGTGCCAATGTAACCGTTACGTCTGACAGTCCGGTTGCTAGGGATACACTTAATAACACCCGGTCTTTTCTATGGGTTGTCAGGCAGCATGGCCATAGCAACCGATCTGTCTCAGAATACCCATGTCTTCATCTGAATGCAAAATTGTCCGAGAAGGATAGCGGAGGCCTGGTAGGAATTATACCATATTTTCTCTGTCTTACTGCGGCATTAACCATATACGTTTATTTGGATTAGCCCTTTCAGGATTACTTCCTTGGGACCACCGCCATTTATAGAAGTACCTAACAACCCCACCCTGAACCTGCTCACAGCACGACGACTTCTTGCCTTTGACAGCTGCAGTAGCCGGATGTTTGCTGGAGAGGGGGAGGAGAGGATTCTATTATGTCTCAGCATTTGCCCCCTAAAATCCAAAAATGACCAGGAAATAAGAAAAAATATTCTATTAATGCCATAAATCTAAGGCCCCATGCACACGCCGCACCCGTAATCAAAGCCCACGATTGCAGGCACGGCCGCCTGCGTTTTCGGGCCGTGCTCCCATACAAAGTATAGGAGCACGGCCCGTAAAATAGGTCATGCTCCATAATTCCCGGCACGGTTCTTCGGCACGGACATCCATCCATAGCGCTACGGAAAGTTGTCTGCGGCTAATAGAACCGAATGGGTCCGTAAAACCGCGGACCGTGGTACGGTCCGCGGTTTTACAGTCGTGTGCATGGGGCCTTAGTTATCATTAAGAAGCAGCTTTCCAAGACTCCAGAATGGTACATATGCTCAGTTATTGTTACAGAGGAGGGGGTGATGTATTGCTGAATAATTGGGCAGATTAACCTTTCAGGAGCCTGGAAAAGCTGGATGACCACTCCAGTGGGAGCTGTGTTGACGTCCACATTTTTTTCTATTGACGTTTTTAGCTTTGCTTTCAATCGCAGAATTTTTTTGCTGCAGCTTTCATAAATTCCTTCTGTGCTGTTTGTGATTTATTGAAATTGGCCGCCTTTTTTGTACGTTTTTTGTAAATACATCCAAGACAAAATACAGTTTAATGGTTTTATTATTCGATGTTTCGTGCTAGAAGGAATGAGCTGGATCGCGGAGCGACCCCAAGGAATGTTCTAGGGAGTCTTTTATTTATTAGGTGCAATCTTATTGGTCACAAGTTCTTAAAGGGATACACACACAACCAAAACATTACTTCAGTCTAGCTCACAATATTTATTCTTGTCAGATGATTCAAGTTCTAATTTGAATGTCTGGAAGCAATTCTTTTTTTTTTTTGTAGAGGAAAACTTCACCATTTTTCATGTTTGCTTGGCCACCAGGGGGCAGGTTTAATTTTACACATTCCACCTTTTTGATAACCGATAAAGTCAAACATTAATGACATTCATTATAACGTTTTTGACAACGCACACTGACCCTGTACCCTTTAATATGACACAACGGTATTTTTGTAATAATTTTTATCTATGTTTTATCATTTTAAATTCAGGTTTTTTTTTATCTGTTCCTCCACAACTCTTGGCCAGTGTGGGGTTCAAGAGCCAACAGCCCTACATATCGTGACACAGTCCCACTAACTGGACCTTAAAAAAGGGGGGGGGGGGTCATGTTAATTTGTATATAAAAAAGGGCATTTCTTTTCAGCCTGATCTTACTGGTTTATGAATAGAATTCCAGAACTATAGTGGGGACTGACACTTGGGTAGAAGAGTAGGTGAGCGGGAGCAGGTGCCTTTCAGTGTCTTTGGAAAACTGGTTGACAACTGCCATGAGCACTGTAATGGCTGAAATTAGGGGATCATCAACTGTTCTAACCAACGGAAGTTGGGTATCGCCTCACAATTCCTCTGCTGCAGGGAAATTTAATATTACAAGCCTGTTAGTCAATGATTGGCCGACCATGTAATTCTTGTCTGGGCCCCAATCTGCATGGGGTTGTGGGATGTCCAGAATGGGTGACCCCAATCCATGATGTCCATGAGGCCTAATGGGGCATATGGACAGAGATTAGAGGCAGCTCCTTGTTTTAGAGGATTATTGGACAGGATAGGACCCCCCATTATGTCCATGTGTTATAATAGGGCATGTAGACAGCGGTTGTTTTACAGAGAAAAGCTCTTAATTCCTTTAATCCGGCAAGAACAACACCTGATATTTGCCATATTGACAGATATTCTGGATTATCGGACAGTCAGAAGGATCTCGGACTTGGTTATATTTGCTCAGTCTTCCAGATTACTTTCCATGCCTATAGCAAAATGTCAGAATTCCCAAATTATCAGATGCTGGATTAAAGGAATTAAATTTTTTGTGATGGATTTGAATAAACCATCATCAATGGATTCCCAAAAAGATGTTTATATGGACGCATGCAGGCTCCATGGGCTGAAACCAGACATATTGGGTCAATTTGCCTCCGACCTCTGACCTTTGGAACAAATTTTCATTGTTTAAAATCCGATGATCATTAGTCAGCTGTGACCTCAAACCCTAAAAGTCCTAGTAAAGAGGTAGAATTGCCCGTCACCCCTTCTACGCCATCTTCTACGTGTGATAATCAGATTATTTGCCTCCACTAGATGCGCGGCTTTGTTGTGTCTGTCCATTTGTTATGTGCTCGTCGTCTGCGGTGCCTGGGAACGAAGCCGCGGTGAAGTTCATTTCCATAGATATAAAAGGAGAAGAGACATAAAGGAGGGCACAGACCTGCAGCTGCCAGACTGGGCTCTTGTGCAGCTTTTGTTGGTAGCCCCCGTGGCTCGTTCATTAATGCCAGTGCATGGGACAGAAGGAGTGCTCCTCGTATTTAGGGAAACAGACGCCTCATTGTCCTCCTCATCTCCCAGCCCTCTTGTGACACAATACCTGCTACAGTATGACACCGGGGACAATGGACAGGTCCCCCCCTCCATGCATCGCCGTATACAAAGAAGTAGCCTGCAGCCACTCGAGTCACAGCACTCACGTCCCAGGCAGGAGATCCCGTGTCGTACTGTGACGCTGAATTACCACTGAATCGCGCCAGTTGTCATCGACGTTAGGATTGTAACATATGAGGGAAGGCGACAAAGGGCCTCAAGTTTAGGTCCTCTACTCGGACAACGAAAGGTTACAGAGCGTGACACGGCAGATTGTTTTTACTAGTAAGCCACGTCTAAACTCCAAATATATCATATAGTAATGGGGACCTCAAATATTTATTGTATGTGAAGATCAATATCCGATGTATAAAATATTTTGTTAAATCGTGCTGTGCCATTATTTTCTAGTGCCCATGTAGTGCCACACAGTGTCCAGATAGATAATCACACACTACCCAGATAAACATTGTCATACAGTGCTCTTATCAATAGTGCCATACAATGCCCATGTAGTGCCATACAGTGTCCAGATAGATAATCGCACACTACCCATATACACATACAGTGCTCTTATCAATAGGGCCATACAATGCCCTTGTAGTGCCATACAGTGTCCAGATGAAGAATGCATCTGGTGCCCAGGTAAATAGCCAATACGTTACCCAGATAAACATTGTCATACTGTGGCCGTATCAATAGTGCCATACAGTGTCCAGATGAGTAATGCATGTAGTGCCCAGGTAAATGGCTCATACGTTACCCAGATAAACATTGACATACAGTGCCCGTATCAATAGTGCCATACAATGCCCTTGTAGTGCTATGCAGTGTCCTGATGAACATTGACACCCAGTGCTCTTATAAATGGTACAAATAATTATTACCCACAGTGCCCAGATAAATAGGGCTCCTGATCAGTGCACCGTGCTGACGACATTCGTTTATTTTTTACCGTTTTTATGCGTTCTGGATCTGGTCTATTATCACTCATGGCGGATGTAGCAAGTGACATCAGATCACCTCTCTGATTAGACAGTCTGGTGCTGAGGCTTCTTGTTTCTATCACACCCACCAGTGTGAAAGGTGGAGTTCCCCTTTAAGGACACTTCTTGACTGTAGCATCTGTAAATTCTTGCCTCAAGAGCTAGCACTTCATCATACCAGTTTATAGCATAGAGTATCAGTTATGGACTGTTTACACAAAGTAACTACCAATGAACGTCCATTAACTTCTGTTTACAACTATTAACTGAGTTTTGTTACAGTCCGTTCAGTTCTCACCAATAATCGCTGAATGATAAACTGGGTGTTAAAAAAGGGCGTAGAGAAAACCAGTCACCCGTTCCTCGGGCTGTGAGGTGTCTGAGCTTGTTCTGCAGTTGACACTGTAGGTTCTGTATGATGATCCCAGACTCGTGGTTGTGCTATAATGATCGGAATTAACTCCTTCCTTGACTGTTGTCTATTGGGCCTAGAATACAGTTCACACTGAGTTTTTTTTTCAGGCGGAAAAATCCCTTCAGGAATTTTGAGGCAGAGTTTGACTTGCCTGCACTCTTTGCCGCAGCGTTTCTCGGCTGCGGCCATTGTCCGCTGCGGGCAAAAAAACAGTGAACCACTTTCTCTGCCTTCCATTGATGTCAATAGGCGGTCAGAGATGGAAACGCTTGAAGAAAGGGACCCCCTTTTTAATTACATTTTTTTTTTCTCGCGGGAAAAAAAGCGCCTCAGCCTCCCATTGAAACCAATGGGAAGCGTTTTTGGCGCTGTTTCATACGCGTCAAAAGCCATGCCAAAAAAACTCTGTGTGAACTAGGGGTGCATACACATGAAGGTGATTTTTGTCTGCGCTAGGTGTTTCCTGCCAGCAAATCTCATCAGGTACAATAGTATCAGTATGGTACAATACAAGCAAACGAAAATAACATGCATATATAATAAAGTGCACGGCGCCTGCGGGGGTACAGCAGAGCTGAAGTTGCGGTGTAGACCTGATCTAAGATTATTCACTCTTATGTGTCTTTTTTTTTTTTTTTTTTTTTCTCCCGCCAGATTCTTATACTTGGAGAAAAATGGCAAGCGGAGGCTGCATGAAAGTGATCAAATATCTCCTGTTCTTATTCAACCTCCTTTTCTTCGTAAGTACCAACCGGTTCGTTTTTAAAGGGCCACTAACGCTAACCTCGTCACCTGCTAATATTAGTCACTTGGGTTTAGTCTCCCTTATTAAGGTGCGTGACATTGCTGTTTTCCAGTATAATGTTGATTTTATTAATGCGGCCTGCGCCATTGTCAGTCTTCACTATAGTTCCACCATTCAATTCATGAACCAGGAAGATCAGGATGAACAATCTACAATATGATGGATTTTTCTAACACTTCCCTGGAAATAGAAGTACCTGAGTCATTTTAAGTCTCTTACTATTCTGTTCAATCATTTCTAAGTTATCTCCGTCTCCTGCCGGTAGCCAATGTCAGAGTGGCAGCCATTATAGTGTCCATAGGGACTGGTACCCAGCTGTACATAGTCCCTAATTTACATATAAGTCCACACTATTATGTAGGGTTATATCTCGCTGCTCATACACTTTTGCGGCCCTTCCTGTGCGAATGTCCGTGATCCCTGTAGTTTTAGCATTCTATTCATGAACCAGGAAGGACAGGATGAGCAGCATGTGCATTATCTTACTAATAAAGTTCATGGTCGATTTATAAACTTTCTCATCAGCCGTGTGAATGACTGAAGCAACAATGGGACCTTGTTCTGAAATGTGGATTAGTTGCAGTAGGAAGTTGCGGCAGTTTCCCCACTTCTGGTGATAGTCGTGTTCTGTCCGAACATAGAATGAGGAAGAGATGAGACTCATGATCTACGGCTTCCTGTTTCTAAACATCGCCCTGTAATCTCTACAAAATAATCTGTTTACATGTCATCCCAGTGTCTATGCAGGAAATGAACCAAGCCAGAACATAGAGGGGGCGCCATAATCACAAATCTGAGGGCCCCTCCCCCAGTCTTGTGGCCGGTACATGCCGCCATGTTCTCCCCGTGCTTCACATCCATAGTGGGACAACAAAAAAGCAGTGTAACCCTAAGCACATCCTCACCACGTAGGTTTAGCGTTTTGATTTGGTGCTGCAATAATGCAGCAGAATGATAGAAGTGAATGGGTTAACTGTGTGGATTGTAGGGTCGGCCATTGACTTTATTAGTAGAACAACAGCAGTGTTTCCAGGGCCAATTCCAAGAACTGTGGGGCAGATTTAGCAAAACGAATGCAAAGGAAAAGTGGAGTCGTTGCCCATAGCAACCAATCAGAGTCTACCTTTCATTTTCAAGAGGCCCTTTGGAAAATGAAAGCTGTGACCTGATTGGTTGCCATGGTCAACTACTTCACTTTTCCTTTGCACCAGTTTTCATAAATCTCCTCCTGCTTTATAAAAACGTGTTATTGCTGGGCATGTTTGTGCCCCCTGGTTTGCTATTATCGTAATACCAGTGGCGATGCCCTGTGCAATTCCACAATATCCATAAATAATATGCCAACCTGAGCTTAGGCCTCTCTCTCTGTTATCAGCTGCATAAGTTTCTCTCTCCTGCCCTGACTATTTTGCTGCAATGTATCAGTGCAGGTACAATGTATCGGCGAGTCTCGGAGGATTTCCTAGACTCAGGGCCTAACTAGAATTCATAGGGACTCATAGGAAAATAAGATGGTCCCCACCTCCTTGGGAGAGGAAACGGTAACCGCAGCATACAGTAAGGGTACGTTCACATGGCTTTTTTTTCATGTTGAAAAATCTGTCATGGAATTAACCAAGAAACTGTGGCGGAAATCGGAGGCAATGCTGTAAAAACTGCCGCATTTCTACATGCATATTAGCGGTCTTTGGGTATCCGACGCAGTTTTCTCAGTAAAATACGCCGCAGAAACCACATCAAGAAGGGACATATCAAGACAATGGGAGATTTCTTACGTTTTTCACTCTCATGCGTGAAAATTCTGCCGTGTGAACAGGTACTAAGTAGCTATAATTAAAGATATGGATAATAGCACGATATATCTCTGAACCCACGTAGTAGTGTTAGATAGCAGAAAGCCACCATCCTGTTTTTTCCCCCACAAAAAGAGACCATGTTCTTGCACCTGACTGGCCCGGGCCCCCACAACATAGGGGCCCCGTAGCAGCTGCTACGACTCTGGTTACGCCCATAGTTCTGTCTAGACTGGATGCAATTGTAGCAAAGTCTTCCCTATGAAAAGTTTTAGGTCTCTACAAGCTCCTAAATGTAAACACAAAGTTTTCCATTCACCGAAATCAAGCAGAGTTATTGAAAATTGTCTTAGTTTCCGCTGGAGTTTTGCTCTGGCTGGACAGCCTCGTGTTGCTTGAAAGACCGTTTGAATAATTTACAAATTTGCCCCAGATAAGTTGTTGCAATAATGACTCCAAAATCTGTCCTTCGTAACCCATCCTCTTTTGCGGTCGTAAGGACGATCATTGAGCGCGTCTGTGGCAGTAAGGGGTTAAGCGCAGCTACGTGTGCATCTGTTTAGACATTCCTGCAGCACGGACATAGAACAGCTGTGGGATTCAGCCTGGAGTGCTCTGTTGGCCGTCATCTGGTCTGTGCGGAGCATAGTCTGCGGGATGAGGCAGAGGGGTGTTGGATGTGCTGCCCCCCAACTCTCCATCTCAAGAGACAGCTGGATCCATCCTGGGAATTTGGGGAATGTGTCTCTTTTTATGATTGACTTTCTTGGGGGGGGGAAGAACTCCCTTTGAGTTAACCCTTTCTGTAAAAATGGTAACAGATAACACAAGTGACGTCGGTTCTCTTTAGTCCAGCAATGAGCGAGTCCTTGGCATCGTACAATGCGTTTCCTGGCAGAAGTGGGGCTTTAATCATTGTATAATGAAAAGTTCTTCAACTTTCTTGTTTGAAGTTTGTGTTTCAATTCCTCGCCATTTTCAAGATCCTCGCTTACTTTCAGTAAATGGAAATATTCTTACTCCCAGCCCAAGGCTAAAAAACTTAAGGGGTAACTTAACTTTCCAAAACTTTCCCCACGATCACTAATACGAAGCGGCAGAAGCGCTCAGGTGAGTGCTGTGCCACTTCATGTCTAATCGTCTTTTCTCGGAAAGCCGAGCAGTTGGTGTACGGGCTCATAGACTTTCTTTTGAGACTTACACCAACTTCTTGGCGTTCCGAGAAAAGCCAATCAGAGACAAAGCGGCTTCTGCTGCTTCATTTTAGCGATCGGTGGGGGTCTCAGTGCTTGGACCCACACCGATCAAAACTTCTGACATGTCACTACGACATGTCAGAAGTTTTTTGAAAGTTAACGCTTTAACACTTCTCACAGGTGAGGGTTTGTTACAATATTACCCAGTCTTTACACAGGATTGTCTAAACCGTCTGGAAAACAGGCTGATATATTTTACCTGCACTGATACATTGTAGCAAACTATCAGGACAGGAGAGTGATCTAGTGCTGCTGATGTATTTAGCTCACAGAGGATTGTCTAGACTGGATACAATTGTAGCAAACCCTCAGATATGAGAAGTATTAATGGGGTTTTCCTATCTTGGACATTTTATGGCATACCCACAGGATATGCCATAAATGTCCAATAGATGCCGGTCCCACCTCTGAGACCCGCACCTATCTCTAGAACGGGGTCCCCTAAACCCCGTTCTACCTTGTTTGGCTCCCACCGCCTCTCGGCCGCATCCTGATTAGGTGGTCAGGAGTTACTGAAACAGCTGAGCTCGCTGAACTTCGCTGTTTCCGTAACTCGGACAAAAGTGAATGGGAGTTATGGAAACGGCGTAGCACGGCAAACTATGCTGTTTCCGTAGCTCCCGAGTTCCGGAAACTCCCATTCACTTCTATGGAGTTACGAAAACCGCGTAGCTCAGTGAGCTCTGCTTTTTTTATAACACCTGACCACCTAATCAGAAAAAAAACAGAAGGCAGCGGGAGCCGAGCAGGGTAGAAAGGGGTCATGGGGGCCCCGTTCTAGAGATAGGTGTGGTTCCCACAGGTGGGACCTGCATCTATCGGACATTTATGACACATCCTATGGAAATGACATAAATGTCCAAGATGGAAAAACCCCATTCAAAGGACCGTAAAAAATCTCTGTAATTGCGGACCGTAATACGGTTCGCAATTACGGGCCACCTGGTTCTATTGGCCGCGGACACCTTTCCGTATCGCTACAGATAGGTGTCTATGCCATAGAACCGTGCCAGGAATTATGGAGCATGCCCTACACTTCGTTTTTTTATGGCCCGTACTCCCATACTTTTGTATGGGAGCACGGCCCGAAAATCCGGCCGTAATTACGGGCACGGCCGTGTGCATGAGGCCTAAGGAGCCTCACACACGGGCGCGTTCGGTCCGTGATATACGGTCCATATGAGGAATTGACACAAAGTATATTTGAAGTTGCGGAACATTTCATCGTACAATGATTAATCTTTACTAACATAACCCTGGAAACCCCCCTTCACTCCCATGAACTGAGTGTCACCCTATATTATTGCTGAATATGAATAAATCTGAAAGTAACTTATTTATAAAGCGCTCTTGCACACAGTAACGCCCCCACATCCTCCTTTGCGTTTCTCAGTTATGACTTGACTCTTTTGAACGATATTCTAAAATTAAACAATTTCCGGTATTGGTTTTACATGCAACAAAAAAAAAATTATTTTTACATTCAAATGTAAAGCCGAGGCGGAAACATGTCGCCAAATGGCAGCGGCGAACACGAGTGCGGCTTTCAACAGATTAGTATGTGGCTGGTAGCTGCTAGCTGCCTATACACCCACTGTGCTGCCGTGGGGAAGATGTGGCAAATTCTCACAGCGGCTGCTGTCCATCTGAGGGCGGGAGTCCACGTCACGCTGCTCTTCAGATAGGAAACATTACAAAAGTTCATTCCGAGCCCACAGTGATGAGGGTACCAGGTATCATCCCTAAAGCCATATGCATCATCATAGGTTATACCCAATATAGCACTCTATAGCCATTGGAAAAATGTAGTAAACACTGAACCACAGAGCTGACAATCTATATAGATTTCAGATTATACGCCCAAGACCTGTATGACATCCCATTGCCCATATAAAGGCCTTGTTTACTAGTAAGGTTGGTTTTGTATTACTATGCAGCTATGTGTGGAAAGTAGCACTTTGTTTGACAATCCCTGAAAGGTTTGGTACAGCAGTGCCACCTAGTGGCCATATTACCAGAAACAATGGATAATGTAGTCTAACGATTACAGAGACCCAAAAAAATGTGATCCTTATCAATTTATGTCCAATTTATGTAACTCTTAAGGATCACCACCCCAGTCTATTTTTTTTTGATTTGTGGGATATGGCAGCCATAAAATTTGCGTTTACTACAGTTGGCTACAAATTTGTCCAATATCCTGGATAACAGAAATTTAATGGGAGCGGCGCCCTACCTACGCGGCGATATCACCTGCTGCCGGTGCGGCAGCTGCATTGTGCTGCCATAATCAGTAATGTCACATTGCTGCCACCCCGGGTGACGATACCACATAGACGGACCAACACTCCTATTGTGGTGTCAAGGCAGTAGTACCATCATTGGCCATTGAGTTGCGCCTATCTTGTACCACATCAATTTACAGATGGACTCAATGTATCACCATGCAAGACTATAGGCAGGCTTGTTGGGGGTTGTAGTTCTGCACAGCTGGAGATGCACAAGTTGGTGACCACTGCTCTGGACAACACTACGTTTCAGTTGGCCGTACACCCAAGTCTGGAGTAACCTCTCATCCAGATCCTGGCACAAGAGACTTGAATCTCGGGAGAAAACCTCTTACATTTCGGTTCCCACTCGTCGGTTCCCCTCTTCTGATTTTGGTCTCGTGATTCTATTATCTCAGATATTCTGAATGTTCTGTAAGTGCAGAGAGAATAAACCACTGATCTCTAATGTCTTCATTAATTAGCACCACCGAACATTAACGCTGAATAATGGCGCCGCTTATCAAAGCCGGTTGCATTATTTCTGATGCTTTCTACAGATCCATGGCTTTGTGTTGTTTTAGTAAGTTCCTTCTTCCGTGTTCCTCATCTTACCAAACAGGTTTGTCCAGTCTGCGGTGGAACGGCATCAATGGTCTCGCTCCTGACTCTATTGTGACTCCATCTTTTAAGAGGACGGTGTCAATAATGTAAACAAAGCCTAGTGGTCACTGCGAGGCCTCAAAGTTCAGGGTGGTCTCATTGTGGTTGCTCTATTGTGTTGGACCATGAAAGATGTCGCAGAAGACGCTGTACTGTACACTAATGCAGCAAACTGAATTGTAGCCAAGCTGATCCATACCACACAGTAAATAGAAAAATATTGAATGCAGCTCCGGATGTGATTGTAGTAGATCAGTACAAAATAAGGAAAGGAAAGATTATCCTCTATCGCTGTGTGCTCCACTGTACTGGGTCACATCAGTGCTTTTAAATCTCATATCTTATTTACAGGTTCTTGGAGCTGTGATCCTGGGGTTTGGAATATGGATCCTGGTGGATAAAACCAGTTTCATCGCCGTCTTACGTAAGTTTTATAACGATCGGAACAGTCGTGCAAAGTCCAGGCAAATCCTCAGCCGCTGTTATCTGTTTTATTGCGTATGTAAAAACTGGTGAACTGACAGGTGCTTTATACTACACTGCACAGCAGAGCTGACAGATCCTCTATACTACACCACACAGGAGAACTGTCAGATCCTCTATACTACACCACACAGGAGAACTGACCGCTCCTCTATACTACACCACACAGGAGAGCTGACAGATCCTCTATACTACACCACACAGGAGAGCTGACCGCTCCTCTATACTACACCACACAGCAGAGCTGACAGCTCCTCTATACTACACCACACAGGAGAGCTGACAGATCCTCTATACTACACCACACAGGAGAACTGACAGATCCTCTATACTACACCACACAGGAGAGCTGACAGCTCCTCTATACTACACCACACAGGAGAGCTGACCGCTCCTCTATACTACACCACACAGGAGAACTGACCACTCCTCTATACTACACCACACAGGAGAGCTGACAGCTCCTCTATACTACACCACATAGGAGAGCTGACAGATCCTCTATACTACATCACACAGGAGAGCTGACAGATCCTCTATACTACACCACACAGGAGAGCTGACAGATCCTCTATACTACACCACACAGGAGAGCTGACAGATCCTCTATACTACACCACACAGGAGAGCTGACAGATCCTCTATACTACACCACACAGGAGAGCTGCCAAATCCTCTATACTACACCACACAGGAGAGCTGACAGATCCTCTATACTACACCACACAGGAGAACTGACAGCTCCTCTATACTACACCACACAGGAGAACTGACAGCTCCTCTATACTACACCACACAGGAGAGCTGACAGCTCCTCTATACTACACCACACAGGAGAGCTGACAGATCCTCTATACTACACCACACAGGAGAGCTGACAGCTCCTCTATACTACACCACACAGGAGAGCTGACAGCTCCTCTATACTACACCACACAGGAGAGCTGACAGATCCTCTATACTACACCACACAGGAGAGCGGACAGACCATCTATACTACACCACACAGGAGAGCGGACAGATCCTCTATACTACACCACACAGGAGAACTGACAGATCCTCTATACTACACCACACAGGAGAGCTGACAGATCCTCTATACTACACCATACAGGAGAACTGACAGCTCCTCTATACTACACCACACAGGAGAGCTGACAGATCCTCTATACTACACCACATAGGAGAACTGACAGCTCCTCTATACTACACCACACAGGAGAGCTGACAGCTCCTCTATACTACACCACACAGGAGAGCTGACAGCTAATCTATACTACACTACACAGGAGAGCTGACAGCTCCTCTATACTACACTACACAGGAGAGCTGACAGCTCCTCTATACTACACTACACAGGAGAGCTGACAGCTCCTCTATACTACATCACACAGGAGAGCTGACAGATCCTCTATACTACACCACACAGGAGAGCTGACAGATCCTCTATACTACACCACACAGGAGTGCTGACAGCTCCTCTATACTACACCACACAGGAGTGCTGACAGCTCCTCTATACTACACCACACAGGAGTGCTGACAGCTCCTCTATACTACACCACACAGGAGTGCTGACAGCTCCTCTATACTACACCACACAGGAGTGCTGATAGCTCCTCTATACTACACCACACCACACAGGAGAGCTGACAGATCCTTTATACTATACCACACAGGAGAGCTGACAGATCCTCTATACTATACCACACAGGAGAGCTGACAGCTCCTCTATACTACACCACACAGGAGAGCTGACAGATCCTCTATACTACACCACACAGGAGAGCTGACAGATCCTCTATACTACACCACACAGGAGAGCCGACAGATCCTCTATACTACACCACACAGGAGATCTGACAGATCCTCTATACTACACCACACCACACAGGAGAGCTGACAGATCCTCTATACTACACCACACAGGAGAGCTGACAGCTCGTCTATACTACACCACACAGGAGAGCTGACAGCTCCTCTATACCACACCACACAGGAGAGCTGACAGATCCTCTATACTACACCACACAGGAGAGCTGACAGATCCTCTATACTACACCACACAGGAGAGCTGACAGCTCCTCTATACTACACCACACAGGAGAGCTGACAGATCCTCTATACTACACCACACAGGAGAGCGGACAGACCATCTATACTACACCACACAGGAGAGCTGACAGATCCTCTATACTACACCACACAGGAGAGCTGACAGATCCTCTATACTACACCACACAGGAGAGCTGACAGCTCCTCTATACTACACCACACAGCAGAGCTGGCAGATCCTCTATACTACACCACACAGGAGAGCTGACAGATCCTCTATACTACACAACACAGGAGAACTGTCAGATCCTCTATACTACACCACACAGGAGAGCCGACAGATCCTCTATACTACACCACACAGGAGAGCTGACAGATCCTCTATACTACACCACACCACACAGGAGAGCTGACAGATCCTCTATACTACACCACACAGGAGAGCTGACAGCTCGTCTATACTACACCACACAGGAGAGCTGACAGCTCGTCTATACTACACCACACAGGAGAGCTGACAGCTCCTCTATACTACACCACACAGGAGAGCTGACAGCTCCTCTATACTACACCACACAGGAGAGCTGACAGCTCCTCTATACTACACCACACAGGAGAGCTGACAGCTCCTCTATACTACACCACACAGGAGATCTGACAGATTCTCTATACTACACCACACAGGAGAGCTGACAGATCCTCTATACTACACCACACAGGAGAGCGGACAGACCATCTATACTACACCACACAGGAGAGCTGACAGATCCTCTATACTACACCACACAGGAGAGCTGACAGATCCTCTATACTACACCACACAGGAGAGCTGACAGCTCCTCTATACTACACCACACAGCAGAGCTGGCAGATCCTCTATACTACACCACACAGGAGAGCTGACAGATCCTCTATACTACACAACACAGGAGAACTGTCAGATCCTCTATACTACACCACACAGGAGAGCCGACAGATCCTCTATACTACACCACACAGGAGAGCCGACAGATCCTCTATACTACACCACACAGGAGAGCTGACAGATCCTCTATACTACACCACACCACACAGGAGAGCTGACAGATCCTCTATACTACACCACACCACACAGGAGAGCTGACAGATCCTCTATACTACACCACACAGGAGAGCTGACAGCTCGTCTATACTACACCACACAGGAGAGCTGACAGCTCCTCTATACTACACCACACAGGAGAGCTGACAGCTCCTCTATACTACACCACACAGGAGAGCTGACAGCTCCTCTATACTACACCACACAGGAGAGCTGACAGCTCCTCTATACTACACCACACAGGAGAGCTAACAGCTCCTCTATACTACACCACACAGGAGAGCTGACAGATCCTCGAACTGTGGGGAAACCCATCTCAGTACTCCTCATGCTGATATTATAATATGGGTAATTGACGTATAGACTGAAGGTCTGACCCAGAGAAAAACTTCCTGAAAGAGAACGGAAAAGTCAAGTCATGTGATATCCCGCTCAATAAAATGGATCCTGCAAGGTTCTCACCCCGCTTTATCAAATTTTTGTATGGCCACATTGCCTAGTTATATATGAACAGAGATGGCATCCATACATAAATATATGGGCTCATTTTGCCTTTCAGGAGTCTGGGAAAGCATGGACAAACCCTGTGTAAGCTGCAATGTAATCAACTTGGTTGCCATATAGCTTTACCGGGAACAAAAGTATCTAAGAAACCAAGTTTTAAACAGAAGAGAATGACTCAAACATAGCAGGAATGTTAGCAATAGGGGAGGGGCTGTGACAACTCATTCCGTTTTTGTTTTTTTTAAAAAGGGATCGCTGTTACCGTGTGTTTGACCTTCTGAACTAGTGAATAAATTTGTCAGCCGGTTTTCTCAGACTCCTGAATGTCAAATCTGCTTCGTTATGCAACTATATATAAGTTGAGTATGTCCGGAGTGACAAATCTGCCAAGTAATGTACTGATGATACATCTCCAGCTTCAATATCCTGGCATAATTGGACAGATTTGGTATTTGGGAAAAAACTGGGTGACCACCCCTGTAGGAGGTGTAATTATGGCCATATTGGTTGTCATTCAGCTTTCCCAGAAACCGATATAACTGAGCTACATCACTCGACAGGTTTGTCGTTTAGGGTGACTACGCCTGTAGGAGGTGTAACGGCAGACCTATTGTTTGCCACCCAGCTTTCCCATGTATGAATATAATGGAACGAGAAATTTTATATATCTGCTGATCCTGGTCAGATTTACATTTTGTAGCTCATTGACCATGTATGTAGATAACCAGTAGGGGGCAGTACAGGCAATATGTAACTTTTTGTTGTTTTGCACACAGATAACTCATCCTCATCTCTGAAGATCGGCTCATACATCCTGATCGCAGTAGGAGGGTTCACAATGATCATGGGATTCATGGGCTGCATTGGGGCCGTGAATGAAGTCCGTTGCCTCCTGGGGTTGGTGAGTTTGTGTGTCCATTTAATTCATGAGAGGAAAACGAAGGGCGCTGTACTCAAATTGGGATTTTTTTATTTGTTCCTAATACAAAGGAAAAATAAAATATGAAGGGAAGGCAAACCATGATGCCTGTACTCAATGGTGAGGCTGAATTATCAGCAGTTATGAGAATTATAGCTTAGTAATAAGAATCTATTATATATGTTAAATGTGATGTGAGCATAAATTATTGCAGAAATTCACTAGGAAAGTAAACATATGAGTTTGTTACGACAAGTCGACCTTATAGTCCCTATATGTTTATTTTTCAGTATTTCACGTTCCTGCTGGTCATACTTCTCGCTCAGATTGCTGCCGGCGTCCTGATTTACCTCAACAGGGGAACAGTAAGTACATGTGACCACCAATGATGTACCCGCAGGACGGATACAATAGTTATGATGTTCTATAGGAGCGGGTGGGTGGATAGATTATTTGTGGGAGTATCCGTGTGTAGGTGGTGGTTGGATGGTAGGCGAATAGTTGGATGGGTAAGGTGGATGGATTCATAAATGGGTGGTTGATGATGGAGGGGTAGGTGGATTGATGAATGGATTGACGGCTCGTTGGATTGATGGATTGACGGCTCGTTGGATTGATGGATTGACGGCTCGTTGGATAAATGGTTTGACGGCTCGTTGGGTGGAGTGACGGCTCGTTGGGTGGAGTGACTGCTCGTTGGGTGGAGTGACGGCTCGTTGGGTGGAGTGACGGCTCGTATGGGTGGATTGACGGCTCGGTGGGTGGATGGATTGACGGCTCGGTGGGTGGATGGATTGACGGCTCGGTGGGTGGATGGATTGACGGCTCGGTGGGTGGATGGATTGACGGCTCGGTGGGTGGATGGATTGACGGCTCGGTGGGTGGATGGATTGACGGCTCGGTGGGTGGATGGATTGACGGCTCGGTGGGTGGATGGATTGACGGCTCGGTGGGTGGATGGATTGACGGCTCGGTGGGTGGATGGATTGACGGCTCGGTGGGTGGATGGATTGACGGCTCGGTGGGTGGATGGATTGACGGCTCGGTGGGTGGATGGATTGACGGCTCGGTGGGTGGATGGATTGACGGCTCGGTGGGTGGATGGATTGACGGCTCGGTGGGTGGATGGATTGACGGCTCGGTGGGTGGATGGATTGACGGCTCGGTGGGTGGATGGATTGACGGCTCGGTGGGTGGATGGATTGACGGCTCGGTGGGTGGATGGATTGACGGCTCGGTGGGTGGATGGATTGACGGCTCGGTGGGTGGATGGATTGACGGCTCGGTGGGTGGATGGATGGACGGCTCGGTGGGTGGATGGATGGACGGCTCGGTGGGTGGATGGATGGATGGACGGCTCGGTGGGTGGATGGATGGATGGACGGCTCGGTGGGTGGATGGATGGATGGATGGACGGCTCGGTGGGTGGATGGATGGACGGCTCGGTGGACGGATGGACGGCTGGGTGGACGAATGGACGGCTGGGTGGACGAATGGACGGCTGGGTGGACGAATGGACGGCTGGGTGGACGAATGGACGGCTGGGTGGACGGCTGGATGGACGGCTGGGTGGACGGCTGGGTGGACGGATGGACGGCCGGATGGACGGCTAGGTTTATGGATGGCTAGGTGGATGGATGGGTTGGTTGGGTGGGTAAGCAAATTGTTAGATTAGGTTGACATATAGTTTTGGTTGGATGTGGGCAGGTGGTGACTGGGTGGATTAGTGAATGGATGGATAGGTAATTTGTTGGGTGGGTATATGGAATTAGTGGGATGAATGGGTAGGTGGTTGGTTGGAAAGGTGGATTAGTGAATGGATAGGTGGATGGATCCATAGATGATTGGTTAGTTAAATGGGTGGACGAATAGTTGGTTTGTTAGTTGATTGGATGTATGTATATAGGATTAGGTGAAAAGGATGCTGAGGTGGATGGGTGGGGAAATGTCTTCATCCAGTGGTCAGGATCAATAGATATTCAGATCCCGGCAGTCAATCCATTCAGTGCCTGATCACAGCACTGAACAAGGGGGAAACTATGTTTGCCAGTGACTATGGAGACAGCCTTTCAAAAATAAGACCTCAAGCACTTTTATTTTTTTCATAAAAAAATATTTAAGAAAACACACAGGGTAATATAACCCTCCCATATATGGTAATCCCCACAACCATCACATGTTCAATAAATATGTACGCTTTTTTTAAGGTTCGCAATGATTTTGTTTTTTTTCTTCCGTCCCAATATTAATTTAGCAAAAATTAAACGTTAACATAAATGTGCCCCACAATTCTACGTGTAGAAACTACAACTTGTCCTGCAGAAAACATGACCACATATTGCTGCGTCGATGCAAAAAATAAGTTATTAGATCTGGGACGCCGGGATGAAAGACCAAAAAATATAGTGTGATCCGAAAAAGGTTAAAGGGAATTTGTCAGCAGTTTTGAATAAATGGTTGACCGAGCGAAATCAGGAGAAGGGAAGGAGGGTGTAAATATACATTTTTGTCTTGGTCATGCAAGTTGCATGGCAGAGAAATGGACGTTTGATTCCCTTGACGCTGCGGTCACAAGTGCCACCCTCTGCTCTGAGTGACGGCTTTACGCCCTGTTCACATTGGAGTTATTTGCAGGCAGAAATTTTTTTTCTCAGAATTCCTTCAGAAATTTTTGAGGCAGATTTTGAACTGCCTGAACGAATTTTTCTGCGTCTTTCGCCCGCGGCTGTTGAAACGAATTCAAGGACCGCGGGCAGAAAAATGCTCGGAAATGAGCGCCGCAGGTTTTTTTCTGCCTCCCATTGATTTCAATGGGAGGTCAAAGACTGGAACCACGGCAAGAAAGCTCACGCCGCTTTTTTTTTTTTCCACGCGCGACCAAAAGCTGCACGGTCGTGGGGGGACGGACTGCCTCTGCCTCCCATTGAAATCAATGGGGTGCGGTTTTGTCCGTCGTTTGGCACTGATTCAGACGTGGTTTCCGCGTTAAAATCTGCACCGAAAAACTCTGTGTGAACTTACCCATAGCGGCCAATCAGGAAACCTCTAGAACGGTCACTAAGACGGGCGGGCTGGCAGGTGCAGTGCTGGACCACTTACACATAATGTGCCCGCCTTAGTGGCACTTGCATGACCGAGACAAAAAATCTGTTTACACTTCCCCTCCTCTCTATTGCTCTGTCAGCTGCTTTAAGGCCTAGAAACTGCTGACAGATTTAAAGTCCTGAACATCTTGTCTGGCGTCCGTCTCGCTATTGTGCGCTGTCATGTCCATGACTCCTCATATTCGTGTTTTACTTCTCATCCATGAATGTAGCTGAAAACTGAGATGTCGGATATAATTCATGAGCTGATCGTGACTTACAACCCCAATGACAGCATGAATGTGAGCGCGGAGGTCACGTGGGACTATATCCAGAACACGGTACGTATAGGGCGAGGTCTCTGCACTGATTACGGGGGAGGTTTATAACGCACTCGTATAATTACTATTCTCACATACTATACATCCTGTTATCCACAACACGGCTGGATTATTTAGATTTTATTAGTTGCTGTTTGGACTTGTAGTAAGGATGAAATGTGATGAGAACCTATTGTCTCATTATTATCACCATAGGCACTTTATGAGTTAAGATAGGGGCAATTTTCTGCCGTGCCATCGTGCCATTCAAATTGCCAGGCCGCTAACCCTTAGATAATACCAAAAAAATATATATATTATTGTGTCCACCAAGCTCATAGCAGAATGATATGAGAACGTTGTTTGGACTGTACTAAAGTAGTTGTATATGTTAAAGATATAGCAGAGTGGAATTTGTCATCTGGTTCAATTCTTGGGGTTGTTTCCCATTGTACTGCAGTTAAATTAATTGCATGAACCTAACTCGGTGAGTCGTCATGGTACACAAAAGAAAATGTTAAAGCACAAATTGAGCTCTGCTACATAATCTTTAAAGGAACGCTAAAGAAAAAAATTATACATTGTGTTATACCTAGTGCAGTCCCCTCGGGCATTCTCTTAAGTGTTATTTAGTATCATGCCCCATCCTGCCAGGACCTGTATGGGCATACCAGTGTATTAGTTGTGCCTGGAGTGTTCCTTTAAATGCCATTATTACTATGGCAGACCCCCTTTAAGACACATTACCTGCTGAGATCCATTATGATCAGCTATGGTATTGGGGCCTGTTGTTAAACATACGGGCACTGCCTTATATAGATTATTCATTGGGATTCTGAGAATGAATAATTACTATGTATCTGCAAGAAGGTTCCTAGTGGGCAGACACCTACTGAATAGTCCCTCCCCGGAAGAGCTGGTCATGTCCAAGCGGCAATTTTATATAATTTCTTACTGAACCATCTTGGCCATTCAGAAGTATTTTCCCACCCAAGAGATTTGTATAAAACAGGAAGTTTAAAGGGGATTCGTAATAGTCCTGTTGGCATTTCTGATCAGCCGACACGGCTCAGCAAGAGGCTGCGATCACTAGCATTGTTTAAGCCCCCTTTGGTACTTTGAGGGTAGTTTAGTGTGTACAAATACGACCACTAGCCCGCCAATATTAGACCATCTTGTTGCTTCATCAATAGTGTAACCTGGATTATGTACACCCCTGATCAGCTCTTCATGGGAGGGACAGTTTAGTGAGTGCCTGCCCACTAGGAACCCTCTGAGATCTTCCTATAGACGCACTTTTTTTTAAAGGGAATTATTTAGTCCTTCGGAATACCAAATGAATAACCTGTGTAAGCTCCGACAGATGCCCTTTATACAGGTAAAGCATGGTGAAAAATTTTAGTCAGCACGGTCATTTTTGTCATGTCATGTCTTGTTCTGTTTTTCGTTACAGCTCCAGTGCTGTGGTTGGGTCAATTACCAGAACTGGACCGAAAATGAAATAGTTGCCAACCATACCGATTTGTATCCCTGCTCCTGTGTTAAAAATGACACACAAACTGAAGGTTTCTGCAATTCCAACACTGCAAATTTGCATCCAGTTGTGAGTATTTTCTAATCCGATACTTGATTTAAAACAGCACAATAGTTTTTTCGTTTTGATGTTGTCATGTTTACTCCAGTCACACTCAGAGCTGCATTTAAAATTGTCACAGTTGCCCTTCGCAACAGATTTCTGTTTATCTTTACACTACAGAAAATCATGTGGCTTAAAAATGTAGCCCCCATAATGCACTGAATGAAAGTGTTTGCTATTTTTTTGGGCTGTTCAGCTATTGTCCCGACAAACTTCTCATATGTACAAGAATATAACTACTATAATACTGCCCTCTATATACAAGAATATAACTACTATAATACTGCTCCTATATACAAGAATATAACTACTATAATACTGCTCCTATATACAAGAATATGACTACTATAATATTGCCTCCTATATACAAGAATATAACTACTATAATATTGCCTCCTATATACAAGAATATAACTACTATAATACTGCTCATATATACAAGAATATAACTACTATAATACTGCTCCCTATATACAAGAATATAACTACTATAATACTGCTCCATATATACAAGAATATAACTACTATAATACTGCTCCATATATACAAGAATATAACTACTATAATACTACTCCTATATACAATAATATAACTACTATAATACTGCCCCCTATGTAGAAGAATATAACTACTATAATACTACTCCTATATACAATAATATAACTACTATAATACTGCCCCCTATATACAAGAATATAACTACTATAATACTGCTCCTATATACAAGAATATGACTACTATAATACTGCCCTCTATATACAAGAATATGACTACTATAATACTGCTCCTACATACAAGAATATAACTACTATAATACTGCCCCTATATACAAGAATATATCTACTATAATACTGCCCCTATATACAAGAATAGAACTACTATAATACTGCCCCCTATATACAAGAATATAACTACTATAATACTGCTCCTATATACAAGAAACTATAATACTGCCCCTATATACAAGAATATAACTACTATAATACTGCTGCCTATATACAAGAATATAACTACTATAATACTGCCCCTATATACAAGAATATAACTACTATAATACTGCCCCCTATATACAAGAATATAACTACTATAATACTGCTCCTATATACAAGAATATAACTACTGTAATACTGCCCCTATATACAGGAATATAACTACTATAATACTGCTCCTATATACAAGAAACTATAATACTGCCCCTATATACAAGAATAGAACTACTATAATACTGCTGCCTATATACAAGAATATAACTACTATAATACTGCCCCTATATACAAGAATATAACTACTATAATACTGCCCCCTATATACAAGAATATAACTACTATAATACTGCCCCCTATATACAAGAATATAACTACTATAATACTGCCCCCTATATACAAGAATATAACTATTAGAATACTGCTCTTATATACAAGAATATAACTACTATAATACTGCCCCCTATATACAAGAATATAACTGCTATAATACTGCTCCTATATACAAGAATATAACTACTATAATACTGCCCCCCTATATACAAGATTATAACTACTATAATACTGCACCTATATACAAGAATATAACTACTATAATACTGCTCCTATATACAAGAATATAACTACTATAATACTGCCCCTCTATATACAAGAATATAACTACTATAATACTGCTCCTATATACAAGAATATAACTACTATAATACTGCTCCTATATACAAGAATATAACTACTATAATACTGCTACTATATACAAGAATATAACTACTATAATACTGCCCTCTATATACAAGAATATAACTACTATAATACTGCCTCCTATATACAAGAATATAACTACTATAATACTGCTCCTATATACAAGAATATAACTACTATAATACTGCTCCCTATATACAAGAATATAACTACTATAATACTGCTCCCTATATACAGGAATATAACTACTATAATACTGCTCCTATATACAGGAATATAACTACTATAATACTGCTCCCTATATACAAGAATATAACTACTATAATACTGCCCCCTATATACAAGAATATAACTACTATAATACTGCTCCTATATACAAGAATATAACTACTATAATACTGCCTCCTATATACAAGAATATAACTACTATAATACTGCTCCTATATACAAGAATATAACTACTATAATACTGCTCCCTATATACAAGAATATAACTACTATAATACTGCTCCCTATATACAGGAATATAACTACTATAATACTGCTCCTATATACAGGAATATAACTACTATAATACTGCTCCCTATATACAAGAATATAACTACTATAATACTGCTCCTATATACAAGAATATAACTACTATAATACTGCTCCTATATACAAGAATATAACTACTATAATACTGCTCCTATATACAAGAATATAACTACTATAATACTGCCCCTATATACAAGAATATAACTACTATAATACTGCCCCTATATACAAGAATATAACTACTATAATACTGCCCCCTATATACAAGAATATAACTACTATAATACTGCTCCTATATACAAGAATATAACTACTATAATACTGCTCCTATATACAAGAATATAACTACTAGAATACTGCTCATATATACAAGAATATAACTACTATAATACTGCCCCTATATACAAGAATATAACTACTATAATACTGCCCCTATATACAAGAATATAACTACTAGAATACTGCCCCTATATACAAGAATATAATTACTATAATACTGCCCCCTATATTCAAGAATATAACTACTAGTTCACCTGATCAAACCTTTAATCTTCCCTGGGGATAAGCAGTGCTATGGTATCTGGCAGCTCCTCATCTCATTTTACTCAAATATCATGGAGTCTAAGCTGATGGTACGTGTTGGAGGTGGTCGGGGGGGGGGGTGATCACGGTTCGGATAGAGATGAGTTTTGCTGTTCCAGTTGGGAATCACCAGGACGGTGTCAGGGTTTGTTTAGTTTTTTTCTTTTGTTCTCTGATCTCTCTGCCGCTCCCAGTTTCTAAATGCCGGCATTGTATCTCAGGGCTGCATGCAACAAGTGGAGAGCTGGCTGCAGGACAATCTGGGGATTATCTTGGGCGTTTGCATCGGAGTTGTCGTTACTGAGGTAAGATGGCGGAAACTCTCACAATACTGCTGCCAAAATGTGTCCGAGGATTGAGTCAAAGTATATATGTGTATATGTATGTATGTATATAATACACACACACAGATGTAGCAGAGCTGAACCTGTGAATGAACGGTTTGTTTATCATGAAAATGAAGTCCAGTCACAATACATTGGATGTTGCCATGAATTGCTCCAAGTGACAAACACAGCTCTGCTACCTCCGTCCATATCAGTTCTGGGACTATACGGAGCTCCACTTACATAAACCATATACGGTGACGGATCATAAATCTGTAAATTGCTGCCTTCAGTTATGTAACCAAGTCAGACCAGTTGTTATCAAACATAGTCCATTAATGTCTTAAAGCTTTATTCAGACGAACGTGTGTGATATCGGCCGTCAGAAACGCTAGTTTTTCACGGTCGTTTCGCCTCTGTGCGGGACCCGTTTTCACATTGAGTGTTCCGTGAAAACGAACATAAATAGGACATGTCCTTTAAAACAACGGCAGTGTGAACAGCCCCATAGAAATACATGCAGCCGTGTGACGGCCATTAAAAAAACGGTTGGTGCTCGAGGAAGAGAGAGAATCCTGTCAGTCAGCGGCTCTCCTCCCATCAGCAGTGCCAATTGTTTTAGTGCCACCTACTGGTGCTTTTCACAGGGACTGACGGGGGCAAACGCAGGATTTTTAGAGGGGAGGTTCCAAATGTATACTTTTTATTGGTGTGCACAGACCGACCAGCCGAGCCCTTTCTATTACAAGCTCTAAAATAAAGGGCTAGGCTAGTGGACATATGCTGACCACTACTTGTAGCGTAAAAACCAGCGTAGATAGTGTCCCACTCTGTTCCTCCTGTAGATAGTGCCACTCAGTGCCCCCTGTAGTGCCACAGTGTTCCCTGCTTCAATAAGGACTCACCTGTTCCCTTTCACGCGCCGCCCTCTCATCCAGCGATGCAGGTCTGAACTTCGAACAATGCCCGCTTAGTGGAACAACTCATGTGACACTATGACGTCATTGCGCCGCCTGCATCACAATAGAATTACAGAATGGCTAGGAAAGGACCTGATGGTTTCCTTGCCTCGCCAGCGCTGCCAATTGTATCTGCGGCCTTGGTCACAGGGGAGGGTATACGGGCAAGTGGAAAGACCCTGTTTGCACCACTGAGGGGAGGGGGCGCTGCGTTTGCCATCTGTCCTAACTGGTAATAGGCACCTTATTGATGAACGTGGCTTTTCCTTACACTGTCTACTTCTTTTTCTTTCTTCAGTTAATAGGACTTGTCCTGTCCATTTGTCTCTGCCGGAACATCCATAATGAAGATTACACCAAAGTCCCAAAATACTAAGGAATATCGTCCGCTACCGAACTTCACGCAATAACCACCCCAGATAGAAGCAGCAGAGGGGGGAGGATATGTAACATAGTAACCCATCCCGGCTCCTGAACCTCCCACCATGTATATATGCCGAGTCCCTGTGCAAATTAATGACAGAACCAAACTTCGAGAAGAAGTGATGTCATCGTAGTGACATCATGGGTGTTAACGACTTCATTACATATCAGATTTTCTTTACCTCTAAGAGGGAAAGGTTCCGACTGGGCACAATATGGGGGTTTTAGGATCCCAGGAATAATTCGTGAATGATCTAGTGTAGGATTTGTTTATAAAGAGATTTAGTATATAGAAGAATTGGGTAGGAATTAGACTAGAGCGGGGGAAAGACGACCTGCAGATATTTAGCGCTGGCAATACTACAGGTCCCAGCATGCACGGCGGCAAGCCTGAAGACCTCTGGGACCTGGAAATTTTGCAATTGCTGGGGAGATGCGGGTTACATGAACCTGCATCGTGGGGTGGGGGGAGGGGTGGGGGTCTCTATAGGGTTTTCAATTCTTTGTATAGTGATATGTAAAGAAAAGGAGCAAAATTATCTGAATAAAGCATTTTTATTTCTGTATAAATTCAATAGATGTAAATAAATGTATGGTACTCAGTACTGCTGATGTCTCTGCTTGGTATAATGGAGGGGTACTCTATCTAACCTGTGGAACTACAACTCTCAGCATGCCCTGACAGTTTGTGGAAGAGTTGATATATCATCTGCTCCTTCACAGTCTCTGTGTCACATCACATCAAAAGATATGCAACTTTCTAATATACTTTATGTATCAATTCTTTGCCATTTCTCAGACCTCTGCTTGCTTTTAATGAATAGAAACTTTATTGTATAAATGCAGAGGCTGGAGACTGTACAGATCTAATACTGCTCACAGCTGAGAGTCTGCTGCAATTATATCCAGTCTAGACAATCCTCTGTGAGATAAATATATTAGCAGTACAAATCTTTTTTACATTGTATCAGTGCAAGTAAAAAGCAAGCTCACAGAGGATTGATACATTGTAGCAAACCCTCAGTTATGAACAACACTAGATAAGGGGTCTCTGGATGTAAACAGGAAGGTTCCAATTCACTGACTGCAAGCATAGATCTTGTTTCTGATGTATAGGATTGTCTAGAAGGGATGCAACAGTAGCAAACTCTGCTGTGAAAAGAATTGGGTCTGTACAGCCTCTGGATGAAAATGAGAATGTTCCCATTGACATGAAGCAGAGATCTTGAAAATGGTGAGGAACTGTAACACAAAGTATATTAGAAAGTTGCAGAACTTTTATTTAAAAAAAACAACAACTCGAAATTGACATATAATCTGGTGTTCTTTATTGAAATATTCTCCGTTTCATCCTCTGGGGAGATGACTGTGGACGTCAGAAGATACTATTATAGGAAATAAGGGGGGAGCTTTTTTTTTAGTCTTAGTGTCCCCACCACAAAGGCATCAGTGTTTAATTCCTTCAAGCATGTGTCCCCCCCCCCCCCCTCACACAAACTTGTAAAAATTGTGTCTTCTTTAAACCACCTCTAGGGGGGCTAAGATAAGGATCCTATTCAGATCCTTTGGAGTTGTATACAGCTGTATACAAATGGGCCCTCTAGTGGTGGCTACGTAAAGATTAGATTTTTACAACTATGTATGAAAAGGAACATAGGGCTGGTGCTGTGTATGACGAACTGACTATTTTATCAAGTATATATATGACCATTCTCCAATTAGTTTATGCTCCTGGTTCATGGAAAAATACTTTACCCATCATTTATGAGAATTCAGTCTGTACACTCACATACCCCCTCCCCCCATAAGCTGAATTATGGTTTAGCCCACATAATGGCTGTCCTCACCTGTAAACATAAAGGTGGGGGGATATTTTGTGGGAAGAGGACGCTGGTCATGACAGAACATTGGTAACATAGTGTCGTGGATGTTTTATGTCACACCTGACGATTTATAGTAATGCGCAGAACTCCGCACTCCACCCTATGGGATGTCCATTCCCTTCTATTTTGCAGTTAAAAAAATTCCTTTTTGTCGAATAAAGCGGAACCAAACTTTCACAAAACGACATTTTGTGTGACAAAATGATTTTTTTATACCACAAAATACAAATCCCTGCCACAAAATAGTTCTTTATGTAAACAAAATTTAGTTTGACAAAAGAATAATCAATATTCTATTCTACCCATAGTACTCTGTCTTTAAAATAGTATTCTGTACCACAAAATGGTATTTTGTGACTCAAACTGTTATTTTGTATCAACAATGGTATTTAAATATTATTCTAGAACACTAGAGAATATTCTGCGTGATAAAATGGTATTTGTGACACAAAATTTATTTTTGAAAAAAAAAATTGGTCTTATTTTACTCCTATTTCTCGAAATGTTTCTCAGGCGCCAGTGATTCTGCTCCGACTATAAAGTGTTACTGTATATTTCCTCACTTCCTTGTCGCGGATTTAAAGGAAATATAATATATGCTCCTTTATTGTTCATATTGAATATAACACATCTTAAAGGGATTCACCTCCACCTGGACAATCCCTACTTGTTAGAAAGTTCCCTTGACCATAAGCTGATCACAAAGTGCCCCTCTGCAGGGACCCCCAGCGATCAGTCGTAATCTGTGGGGAAACCTGGCAGTAAGTGTTCAATTTCCCAGCAGCGCCACCACAGGAGAAACTAAGAATTACACCGTATCCATTCATATCAATGTGTTGTCTGTTTAATACAGGACTGGTCCTCCAGATAGAGAGAGAGACGCTCTATGTAACTACTCTCCACTCTGGTCAAGTGTTTAGGATCCTGAACCGGGGGACCCCCCTCTATTAACCCAGAATTCCCTAATAGGATATATGATAATGGCTTTTCTAAACTGGACAACTCTTTTAATAGTTCCCGTGGTGTCGTGCATTAGAAGGGTTAAGCTACTGCAGAACCTCCCTGCATTCCTTGAATCTCTTCTCAGGGTCTCGCATCCCCCTACACTTTCCCACGTTGCTCTTTACAGAATCCAGTACTTCCCAGCTCCATCTCTGCCTTCCTCCTCCTCCTCCTCCTCCTCCAGGGATTTTGCATCCCGAAGAAATACGTCAACGCTCCCGCTCATTATTTGTTCAGCAGCTGTAGCCCCTCATAGCCTGGAAAGGGTGGGAGGACTGTAACAGAATGGGGTGTCATTCCTGGATTGGGCCACAAGAGGGCGACAACAGAATAACAATCACTTGGGGGAGTGCACATGGCGCGCGCTAAAAATGTATCTGTATACGGCATAAAGTATTGGGACACCTACAGGAGCTTTTATGACGTCCCATTCTATATCCACAGACATTACTATGGAGTTTGTCCGTCCCCCCCTTTGTAGTATAACCGCTTCCTTTCTTCTGGGGGCTTTCTACAAGATTTTGGGGGGTCTTTGGGGATTTTTGCCCATTCATCCAGAAGGAGTGAGGTCAGGGGGAGGGGGGGGGCGGCTCTTACTCTCCATTCTAGTTCATCCCGAAAGTGTTGGATGGGGTTGGGGTCAGGGCTCTGTGCGGCCGGTCAAGTTCTTCCACCCAAACTCTCCCAACCAACCAGCCATGTCTCTATGGACCTTGTGCACTGGGGCGCAGTCATGAGGAACAGAAAAGAGCCGAACCCCAAACTGTTCCCACAAAGTGGAAGCCACAATTGTCTAAAATGTCTTATATGATGAATTAAGATTTCCCTTCACTAGAACTACGGGGCCGATCCCAGAAAAACACCCCATGGCATTACCCCTCCTCCACCAAACTTTACAGCTGGCACAATGCAGTCAGGCTGCTAACGTTCTCCTGGCATTCACCAAACCCAGACTCATCATCAGACGCCAGATAGAGAAGCGTCACTCCATAGAACACGCCAGATAGAGAAGCGTCACTCCACAGAACACGTCATATAGAGAAGCGTCACTCCATAGAACACGCCAGATAGAGAAGCGTCACTCCACAGAACACGCCACATAGAGAAGCGTCACTCCACAGAACACGTCATATAGAGAAGCGTCACTCCACAGAACACGCCACATAGAGAAGCGTCACTCCACAGAACACGTCATATAGAGAAGCGTCACTCCACAGAACACGCCACATAGAGAAGCGTCACTCCACAGAACACGTCACATAGAGAAGCGTCACTCCACAGAACACGTCATATAGAGAAGCGTCACTCCACAGAACACGTCATATAGAGAAGCGTCACTCCATAGAACACGCCAGATATAGAAGCGTCACTCCACAGAACACGCCACATAGAGAAGCGTCACTCCACAGAACACGTCATATAGAGAAGCGTCACTCCACAGAACACGCCACATAGAGAAGCGTCACTCCACAGAACACGTCATATAGAGAAGCGTCACTCCACAGAACACGCCACATAGAGAAGCGTCACTCCACAGAACACGTCACATAGAGAAGCGTCACTCCACAGAACACGTCATATAGAGAAGCGTCACTCCATAGAACACGCCAGATAGAGAAGCGTCACTCCACAGAACACGCCACATAGAGAAGCGTCACTCCACAGAACACGTCATATAGAGAAGCGTCACTCCACAGAACACGCCACATAGAGAAGCGTCACTCCACAGAACACGTCACATAGAGAAGCGTCACTCCACAGAACACGTCACATAGAGAAGCGTCACTCCACAGAACACGTCACATAGAGAAGCGTCACTCCACAGAACACGTCATATAGAGAAGCGTCACTCCACAGAACACGTCACATAGAGAAGCGTCACTCCACAGAACATGTCATATAGAGAAGCGTCACTCCACAGAACACGCCACATAGAGAAGCGTCACTCCACAGAACACGTCACATAGAGAAGCGTCACTCCACAGAACACGTCATATAGAGAAGCGTCACTCCACAGAACACGTCACATAGAGAAGCGTCACTCCACAGAACACATCACATAGAGAAGCGTCACTCCACAGAACACGTCATATAGAGAAGCGTCACTCCACAGAACACGCCATATAGAGAAGCGTCACTCCACAGAACACGTCACATAGAGAAGCGTCACTCCACAGAACACGTCATATAGAGAAGCGTCACTCCACAGAACACGTCACATAGAGAAGCGTCACTCCACAGAACACGCCACATAGAGAAGCGTCACTCCACAGAACACGCCAGATAGAGAAGCGTCACTCCACAGAACACGTCATATAGAGAAGCGTCACTCCACAGAACACGTCATATAGAGAAGCGTCACTCCACAGAACACGTCATAGAGAAGCGTCACTCCACAGAACACGTCACTCCACAGAACACGCCACATAGAGAAGCGTCACTCCACAGAACACGTCATATAGAGAAGCGTCACTCCACAGAACACGTCATATAGAGAAGCGTCACTCCACAGAACACGTCACATAGAGAAGCGTCACTCCACAGAACACGCCACATAGAGAAGCGTCACTCCACAGAACACGTCATATAGAGAAGCGTCACTCCACAGAACACGTCACATAGAGAAGCGTCACTCCACAGAACACGTCACATAGAGAAGCGTCACTCCACAGAACACGTCATATAGAGAAGCGTCACTCCACAGAACACGTCATATAGAGAAGCGTCACTCCACAGAACACGTCATATAGAGAAGCGTCACTCCACAGAACACGTCACATAGAGAAGCGTCACTCCACAGAACACGTCATAGAGAAGCGTCACTCCACAGAACACGTCACATAGAGAAGCGTCACTCCACAGAACACATCAGCTAGAGAAGCGTCACTCCACAGAACACGTCATATAGAGAAGCGTCACTCCACAGAACACATCAGATAGAGAAGCGTCACTCCACAGAACACCCCAGATAGAGAAGCGTCACTCCACAGAACACGCCACATAGAGAAGCGTCACTCCACAGAACACGTCACATAGAGAAGCGTCACTCCACAGAACACGTCACATAGAGAAGCGTCACTCCACAGAACACGTCACATAGAGAAGCGTCACTCCACAGAACACGTCACATAGAGAAGCGTCACTCCACAGAACACGTCATATAGAGAAGCGTCACTCCACAGAACACGTCATATAGAGAAGCGTCACTCCACAGAACACGTCATATAGAGAAGCGTCACTCCACAGAACACGTCATATAGAGAAGCGTCACTCCACAGAACACGTCATATAGAGAAGCGTCACTCCACAGAACACGTCACATAGAGAAGCGTCACTCCACAGAACACGTCACATAGAGAAGCGTCACTCCACAGAACACGTCATATAGAGAAGCGTCACTCCACAGAACACGTCACATAGAGAAGCGTCACTCCACAGAACACGTCACATAGAGAAGCGTCACTCCACAGAACACGTCACATAGAGAAGCGTCACTCCACAGAACACGTCACATAGAGAAGCGTCACTCCACAGAACACGTCATATAGAGAAGCGTCACTCCACAGAACACGTCATATAGAGAAGCGTCACTCCACAGAACACGTCATATAGAGAAGCGTCACTCCACAGCACACGTCACATAGAGAAGCGTCACTCCACAGAACACGTCACATAGAGAAGCGTCACTCCACAGAACACGTCACATAGAGAAGCGTCACTACACAGAACACGTCACATAGAGAAGCGTCACTCCACAGAACACGTCATATAGAGAAGCGTCACTCCACAGAACACGCCAGATAGAGAAGCGTCACTCCACAGAACACGTCATATAGAGAAGCGTCACTCCACAGAACACGTCACATAGAGAAGCGTCACTCCACAGAACACGTCATATAGAGAAGCGTCACTCCACAGAACACGTCATATAGAGAAGCGTCACTCCACAGAACACGTCACATAGAGAAGCGTCACTCCACAGAACACGTCATATAGAGAAGCGTCACTCCACAGAACACGTCATATAGAGAAGCGTCACTCCACAGAACACGTCACATAGAGAAGCGTCACTCCACAGAACACGTCACATAGAGAAGCGTCACTCCATAGAACACGTCATATAGAGAAGCGTCACTCCACAGAACACGTCATATAGAGAAGCGTCACTCCACAGAACACGTCATATAGAGAAGCGTCACTCCACAGAACACGTCATAGAGAAGCGTCACTCCACAGAACACGTCATATAGAGAAGCGTCACTCCACAGAACACGTCATATAGAGAAGCGTCACTCCACAGAACACGTCATATAGAGAAGCGTCACTCCACAGAACACGTCATGTAGAGAAGCGTCACTCCACAGAACACGTCATGTAGAGAAGCGTCACTCCACAGAACACGTCATATAGAGAAGCGTCACTCCACAGAAAACGTCAGAAAGAGAAGCGTCACTCCACAGGACACGTCATATAGAGAAGCGTCACTCCACAGGACACGTCACA
Organism: Rhinoderma darwinii; assembly: GCF_050947455.1. Taxonomy (NCBI): domain Eukaryota; kingdom Metazoa; phylum Chordata; class Amphibia; order Anura; family Rhinodermatidae; genus Rhinoderma; species Rhinoderma darwinii. The sequence goes on along the minus strand of NC_134695.1, from coordinate 68,655,906 downwards.
TAGAGAAGCGTCACTCCACAGAACACGTCACATAGAGAAGCGTCACTCCACAGAACACGTCACATAGAGAAGCGTCACTCCACAGAACACGTCACATAGAGAAGCGTCACTCCACAGAACACGTCACATAGAGAAGCGTCACTCCACAGAACACGTCACATAGAGAAGCGTCACTCCACAGAACACGTCACATAGAGAAGCGTCACTCCACAGAACACGTCACATAGAGAAGCGTCACTCCACAGAACACGTCACATAGAGAAGCGTCACTCCACAGAACACGTCATATAGAGAAGCGTCACTCCACAGAACACATCATATAGAGAAGCGTCACTCCACAGAACACGTCATAGAGAAGCGTCACTCCACAGAACACGTCACATAGAGAAGCGTCACTCCACAGAACACGTCATATAGAGAAGCGTCACTCCACAGAACACGTTTCCGCTGCTCCAGAGTCCAGTGGCGGCGGCTTTACACCCCTCCATCCGACGCTTGGGGATGCAGCTGCTCGGCCCCAGTGCCATGAAGCTCCCGGGCACAGTCTTTCCTGTACATACCTAATACTTCTCACAGCTGAGGGTTTGGTACAATTGTATCCAGTGTAGACAATCCTCTGTGAGCGAAATACATCAGCAGCACAAATCTCTCCTGTGCTGATAGTTTGTTACAATGTATCAGTCTGGAATCAAAACTGTTTAGCTCATACAGGAGTGTTTAAACTGGATAGAATTGTTACAAACTCTCAGCTGTGATTAGTATTAGGCCTAGTTCATACTGAGTTTTTTGCACTGTTTTTGATGCGGAAACAGCGCTAAAAAAGGACATCGCCTCCCAATGATTTCAATGGGAGGCGGAGGCTTTTTTTCCGTTTGCGGGAAAAAGCGACGCGGTCTTTCTTCCTCCGTTTCCATCTCTGACCTCCTATTAAAATCAATGGGAGGCAGAGAAAGCCAGATTTGCGCTCAATGGCCACAGCCGAAAAAACGCAGCAAAAAACGCAACATCTATTTATTGCAGGTTTTACCTCCCCATTGAATTCAACAGAAAGCGCCGATTCCTAAACATAACGTGACACGCTGCAGATTAAAAAAACCGCACCGCAGGTCAATTTATCAACGTTTTTTTGCCTGACTATTTTCCGCTATGCGGGGACGAGATTTGTTCTGTACACGCTGCGGATTTTCTGCAATGAAATCTGTTGTGGAAAATCCCCAGTGTTTGCGCTACGTGTGAACCCGGCCTAATTCTTCAGGTCCCATAAAGCCGCATTTTTGGGAATTTTCGATTCTAACTGCAAATCTCGGCCGCTATTTAGCGCTCTGTTCTTACTTTGGGTTTACATCATTTTAAAAGGGACAATTAGCGTTAATTCTCTCCGCTCAATCATGGACTTGTTACCAGCGGACTTGTGGCGTTCCCCTTTCCCCGTGTTCTGTAAAAGTTATAAAGTATTGAGTCGAGCACAATGTTTTACCTTGAAATTGCTACGAATTTTCCAGCAGTTTCACACACGGCGACTCATGCATTTAAATAGGTCATTTCCGAGTTTGAAAAAAAAAAAATGATGTCTGAGATTACGCCTGAAGACCCTCCAAGATATGTGATCAGAATGCAGTTCTGCAAACTTCCACTAGATGTCTCCCTCTGCTACCAGATTTACCAGGTTAGTGTAACTAAAGTTTATTAACTAGAACTTTCCAATCTCTGGTTGCTGACAATGATCGGGAACGGTCATCCTTACCTCCAGAGGCCAAAAAGGATCTTAGCTTGATGTCAGTGAATATAAACATCCAGAGGCCAAAAACCCATCCTGATCATGTCCAACTGACACAGGTGCAGGACTTGTTACAGTGTATCAGTTCTCTCTCTCTTGTAACTAGCTCTGCACAGTATCAGCTAGACATGATCAGGACAGGTTTTCAGTAAACTATGAAGGTTTCAATTTACTGACCACAAGGAGAGATGTTAAAAGCTGTGAGGAATTGAGGCACAAAGTATATTAGAAAGTTTTCAGTTGCCAGCTCCAATTTTGGGGACTATGGGGGATTGTTTGTTGGGCTCCGCAGTTCTCACTAGCGTTCCTATATTTTTCCCAAATTCTTTTCCGGTTCAGTTCTTATCAGACGGTTCCTCTTCTAAATCTTATATTTCCGCTTCTAGATCCTACATTTCCTCTTCTAGGTCTTCCATTTCCTCTTCTCTTCTGGATCTTCCATTTCCTCTTCTGAAACGTTCATTTCCTCTTCCGGATCTTCCATTTCCTCTTCCGGGTCTTCCATTTCCTCTTCTGGATCTTCCATTTCCTCTTCTGGATCTTCCATTTCCTCTTCTGGATCTTCCATTTCCTTTTCTGAAACGTTCATTTCCTCTTCCGGATCTTCCATTTCCTCTTCCGGATCTTCCATTTCCTCTTCTGGTTTTAAGCTGCTTTTCAAACTTGAAAAATAAATTGCGTGAATACAAACTGTATATCGTATCTTATGCTCCAGTCACATCCAGAGCTGCATTGAGAATTCTTCTGGTTTCCTGTTACCAGAGAGCAGTGTATTATTATATCAGACTTTCCAATTTAATTTAGTCACCAGCAGCAGACATTTGGATGCAGCTCTGGATGTGAATGGAGTTTAAGGGTATGTTCACACGCAGTAGCAAAATACGTCTGAATTTACGGAGCTGTTTTCGCCTAAAACAGTTCCTGATTTTCAGACCTTTTTTAACAACTCGTGTTTTTCGCTGCGTATTTTACGGATGTTATTGGAGCTGTATTTCAATGGAGTCCATGAAAAATGGCTCCAAAAACGTCCCAAGAAGTGACCTGCACTTCTTTGACGCGGGCGTCTTTTTACGCGCCGTCTTTTGACAGCGACGCGTAAAATGACACCTCGTGGGAACAGAACACTGTAAAACCCATAGAAAGCAATGGGCAGATGTTTGTAGGCGTAATGGAGCCGTCTTTTCAGGCGAAAACAGCTCCGTAATTTCAGACGTATTTTGCTGCTGCGTGTGAACATAGCCTTAAAGTGGAGATCTCCAAAGATGAATGGGCAGGTAAAGTCTGATAATCGGTCATGCTCAGGAATGATGAACTGTTGGAAGCCCAGAAATAGATGCCCACGGCCCTGTGCCCCTCGTCATTGACATGACCCTCTGTAATTCCTCCGTCTCTTATCTTGGACACTTTAGTTCCTCCTGGAAGTTGATCCTTCAGGGCAGATGGTCGCAGATTTTTAATGATTGGAACAAAGAGCAGAGCAGACGGAACAAAATGGCAGCACCCGGTGACATATTTATTGTGTGGGGTCTACAGTGAAGGACATCTGGGGCAGAGCGAGAGATGCCAGCGCGTGTGGAGACGTCTCGGGATCCTTATCTTTTGTGGGCATCTCTCTCTATGCTGTGATATTGGGGCCCATATACAATATGGCTCCTACAACGGGGGTCACCCACTTTTCTGCCTCATTATGTAGCAATATATGAGTAAAGGATGTAATTAGACAGACTCGCCATTCAGGGCTCTAGGAAAGCTGGGTGACAACAGCTATAGGGAGCAGTGATGATCATATCGGTCATCACCCGGCTTTCCCAATGGACAGACAAGGTTTTATATTTACTGGAATACAGTAAAGTTCCATTAATCTGACCGCAATGACAGTAATACATTTGTAAAACATTATGAAAGGTTAAAGAACCTCCACTGTTATGGGGGCACTGTGACAGTCACTTTTATGTGGCACTGTTGCTGTCTCGGTTATGTGGCACTGTTGCTGTCTCGGTTATGATGGCACTGTGGCTGCCAATTGTTATAGGGGCAAAGAGTGTCTGTAATGGGCACGGTGTCTAATGGGGCCACTGTCTGTCTCTGTTATGGGGTCATTGTCACTGTTATGGGGTCTCTGTAGCTTTCATTATTATGGGAGCACTGGCTGTCTCAGTTATGCAGTTATGGGGTCACTGTGTTTGACTCTGTCATGAGGTCACTGTGTCTATCTGTTATGGGGTCACTGTGTCTGTCTCTGTTATGGGGTCACTGTGTCTGTCACTGTTATGGGGTCACTGTGTCTGTCACTGTTATGGGGTCACTGTGTTTGACTCTGTTATGGGGTCACTGTGTATGTCTCTGTTATGGGGTCACTGTGTCTGTCTCTGTTATGGGGTCACTGTGTCTGTCTGTTATGGGGTCACTGTGTCTCTGTTATGAGGTCACTGTGCCTGTCTCTGTTATGGGGTCACGGTGTGTATCTGTTATGGGGTCACTCTGACTGTCTCTCTTTGGTTATGGGTTAACTATAGCTGGCATTGTTATGGATGCAGTGGAGACCCGAATATTTTCCTATGGCATGTACATGTATATCTGTCCCTCACTAACTTCTAAATCTTGGGGGTAGATGCTCTCACTACAGGACTTATAACTTTCCTCCTTATATTAGATATATCCCAAATTCTCCATAGAGCCGGTTACATACGGAGAACAAGGAGCTACGTGACTGCGTACGCCCCCACCCCCCGTATAGAGTTTAGGATAAGACGAGGGGTTCTGAGAGGGCCTGAGGACTGGTAACAAAGCCCCTACTGTGAGTATTCTGATCCATTGACGTTTTCTGGTCCAGGACAAGCGCACTTGTGACTCAAGTATGGATGGAAGGTCAGAAGGTCAACGTCCCATTCATGTAACGGGTAGTGGTCTATGGGGGACACAGGCGTATGGATATCTCCACTACTAACCACTAACTCTGAGTCCCCCATAACTGTATTGTCACATAGAATCTGCTTGAAGAACGTTGATTTGTTGTTACCGGATCTGACCAGAAGATGGCGATAGGTGGAACTCATTTTAATATTCGATTTAAATTTTTACGAAAATATTGGGGATTTTTTTTTTTTTTACTGTTGAATCATTTTCCTTCCTTCCTTGTGTCTGTCAGAACACGCTGGGAGTTGTAGTTTTGCAAAAGCTGGAGAGTCACAGGTTGGAAACTGCTGCCTTATTGGATATATTATCAATATGTCGCTTCAAATCCACGCAAAATGCCATCATTATTACTTCGTATTACCCATAATTCTCCTTCTTGTTCTTTGTGGGTTCATTTCCACTATCTGACTGACGAGTTCACTAATTTCCTCTGCTCACATTGACTTAGATACAATAATGACATTACTAGTTCCTTCTCGTCTACCATCATTCCTCATCTTGGCTTCTTGCGGCGAGATCCCAAGCTCTTGGCTCCGGGGACGTCTCCTTTGCCTTCTGGCTCTTTGTGGCACCATTAATGGTGAAGACTTCAGCCAAAAATTTTGAGCCAAAGCATAAGTGATCGAAAATATCCAGGAGTCTCCTCATTGTTGAATGCAGACCGTACAGCGACCAAGCTGTGCCCGTCATATGCTGGCTGCTGAGATGCCAACGTAGTGGAGGAACGAAAGACGAGACGAGTGCGATGGCAACGAAATAAAGAAAAAACATTTTTTTGTATTGAATAAGAACTCCGGGTCCTTTCAGTATTTCCGGCAGAGGTTGTTTAATCAGAGACTTCCCTTTTCAGAATGGAGCTGCCGTGGCCAGCCAAGGACTTCCCATGCGGAGCGGTTCTGCGTTCTGGCTTATAGAGGGCGGTCCCAAGTGGCGGATCCCCCTCTATGACATCCATATACCCTAATAGGATATATGGACAGGGGTTATCTTCACCCGTTAACATTTTCTATCAATAGTTAAAGGGGTTGTCTCATAATGACAATCCTGTCCATATGCCCTATTAGGGCATATAAGGGTCATAGAAGGGTGTCCCCTGCTTAGGACCCCCCTCTATGAGCCAGAATGAAGAGTCACCCCGTCTATGCATATAATGCTGCAATTCCCCTGCAGCGGACGACTGATTCCACGCGGGTTTCCATCTTAAAAGGGGAAACCCCTTTAAGTTAATGGGTGCAATTGGATCCACTGATTGCCCTAAACCCTGGATATCCTTCTCGGCCAATCAGCTTAGACAGATTAACTGTTTTACATATAATTTTTTTTATAGCAGTTCAGGGGGTCATTCCATAACCTCCACTAGCTCCTCCGAGAAACCTGTCACCGTGACACTTTACCCTTAAAGGAATTTTCCACTTGAAGGGCCCCTCTACTTTTACGTGTACTCTGGGAAGTCATTAATACATAAGTTGGAGGTTGTAAATTGAGATCTCCACTGATCACTAGGATGTAGGGGTCTCTAATGAGCGATGTCACACTCATAGACCCCACCGATGCCTCAATATAGAAACTAGATAAAGTGATGACGGTTACAACATTTAATCTGTTATTGGGCTGATCCTTTATAATTCTGGCTAGTGAATCAATAGTCTAAAAAACAGCCAAAAACATTAAATGGACAGCCCCTTTCCATACGTCTTATGTAGAGGAGGGTCCCGCACATTATGAGCCAGGAGGGAGAGCAGCAGCAAAGGCTGGCGTACCCAATGCGACCGTATATCACGTTCATCCGAGGTCGCTGCGTGGAAAGTGAGTGGCTGCACGGAGCTCCCACCAGCAATAACGGGGTTAAGAAGGTAAATCCGCAATGATCGGTTGATCGCCTGGTTGGCTTTATTCCAAGAATGGATTGGCTCTTACATATAGTAGCCCCGATCTCTGATTCCCGGACTTTTGTTTAGGGGATTATCTATAGGGGGTGCAGTGGTTGTGGTAGCACCCTGAGGCCTCATGCACATGACCGTAGTTTTTTTTACTGTCCGCAAATACGGATCCGTAGTCATCCGCATATCTGGCGCGCTGTCCGCAAATATGGTTCGTAGCGCATCAGTATTTACAGATCCGCAAAAAAAAAAAAAAGGGAGGCTAAAAATGACGTCACCAACGTGACCCAAACTCTAGTCTTTTGTCACTACCAAATAGAAAAGGTGACCGGGCAAACCAGGGCTGGGCCCCTCACTCCAGGGCCCCCATAGGAGCTGTACGGGATACCTCTAGGGTTCGTAGGCTAGGCTGGTGGACCAGACCATAAAGATGGGAGACAAACACTGAGAGGAAACGAGAGCAGGCAGTAATAACACAGACCTCGGGTAGATTGTCTTCCATGGGCGGTCAGTGCGGCGCAGGACGTGGATTGGCGCGGCGCTCGGCGTACGTCCTGTTTTCAGTGTGTCGAGCAGATGTCAGAGGATGGGAGAGGCCGCTATGTAGGGCACAGCATCAAGAGGATGTTTAGAAAGTGCTGCCTGAGGCAACGGGCGCACAATCTTGGACTGGTTGATAATAACTTCACCTGACACCTCAACAGAGGAGGAGGACGGGGCAGGGAGCGGTCACAATTCAGAACTGCAGCGAGGGGTTAAAGGGGTTTCCCAATTTTCTGTAAATAAAGCTTAATCGTCGTATCATCACTAGTTCTGCAACTTTATTATATCATTTGTGTTTTATTTCCTCACCGTTTTCAAGAAGTCTGTTTGCTGTCAGTGAATGGAAACATTCTTATTTATATTCAGAGACTGAAAAACCTGTAGAGTCTTAATACTAATCACAGCTGAGGGATTGTTACTATTGTATCCAGTCTAGATAATCCTTTGTGAGCTAAACAGTCTGGACTCCGTGTCCTGATACATTGTAACAAACTATGTGGACAGGAGAGAGATTAGAGTTTCTGATGTCTAGGATTGTTTAGACTGGGTACAAATGTCAGCTGTGAGAAGTATTAGGTCTGCACAGATTTTCAGCCTCTGGATGAAAATAAGAGCGTTTCCATTCACTGACCGCAAGCCGGCATCTTGAAAATGGTGATGAATTGAAGCCTTAGACGGCTTTATTTACATGGCGGGGGGGGGGGGGGGGGGATTGCACCCTGTGGTCTCCTTTTAAATTTACGGAAACCATAAGACAAGACATTTCTGTTGCTAGCTCCAGGACCGTGCGTGTGGGCTGTCATGTGGCATTCCTATCTCAGGGTAGGAGCGCTTTCACCATGTGTACACAACATTGACAAACATGGAGAAAAAAGGGGAGATTGGGCTGGGAACGTTGGGTGACCACATGACCAAAAACAACTCTCCATAGTCTGCAAAATGGCGGCTGATGCATATAAATATCTGCTACTGAAGAAATGGCACCACCAGATCATTTAGCAGCCCTGCCCTGCACACACATGCAAAAGAAGAGGATCACTCCAGGAATTGGGTTTTTTTTTGGGGGGGGGGGGGAGTGGTGCCCTTTAAATCGTGGTGCCCTTTAAATCGTGGTGCCCTTTAAATCCTGGTGCCCTTTAAATCCTGGCTTTCTGCTCCTGCACCATGGACTGGGGGACCTGCTACTCTACAAACAGTGATGACTACGATCGTCTCCTACTGAACAAGGTAAAGAAATCATGTAAATGTGAGTGGCCGCTCCTGGACGGCTCCACAGCGTGTGATCCCAATAAATGGGCTCCGGGACGGGCGGGAACATGTGGTTTTACTTAAATCTCATCCAAGATGTTATTATTAGTCATAAGATTTCCCAGAGAAAACATAAAAATCTGCAAATGAGAGGAAGGTCTCCTGGTAGAGGGGATGGTCACAAGCCCACAAGAAGAGGCATATCGTGATCGCTCCCTCATGACGTGCCCCCCTCCCACGCTCCTCTCACCGACCATCCGATTCCCACCGCGGCCGTGCCCCATCATAACATTCCAGCAATGATGTCTCCAGTTGGTACAAAGTTCTGTAAAAATCCTGCCCAAAGGAAACGGTAAGGCCGGGCTCCCACGTGAACGCTGCGGAACGTGCGCAACAGAATTGTGTGTGGAAATTCCGCAGCATTTACAGTAGCAGCAAAGTGAGAAAATCTCATGCCCGCGCTGCGGGGAAAAAAACCGCAGTGTAAACGTTAATAACTTGACCTGCGGTGCGGAATTTAATTCCGCAGCATGTCAATTTATGCTTCGTTCAGTTGATTTTCGGTAGCGGTTTTTCCTCATTGAATTCAATGGGGGTGAAAAACCCGTAACAGAAAGCCTAGTGTTGCGACTTTTGCAGCGAAATCGCAGCGATTACGCCGCAAAAATCGCAACTACGGGAAATAAAAAACATACTTACCCAGAATGCCCTCCTCCTTCCTGCAGTCCGACCACCTGGGATGACATTGCATCCCATGTGACCGCTGCAGCCAATCACAGTCACATAGGCTGCAGGGAGGCCGGACTGCGATGGACGGACGTGTCGGCATAACCACGACCTACGTAAGTATGAGCGTTTTTTACCGCTGCCCTCTGCAGTAGAAATTCCGTCTGAAAAAAACGCACCGTGTTTCCCAACTTCATGGATGATCACATGTTCGGTGACAACCAGTAATGACAGCCACTGCACTGCCTGTAAGGTTGTCACCGGGATTTTCCCAGCATTCAGCAGTCTACATAACTCCACGAGGAGGGCGCACATGCACGGCCAGCTCTCCCATAGTAAATAAAGGGGTTGACCAGGATTAGTAAAACATGGCTGCTTTCTTCCAAAAACAGCGCCACACCGGTCCACAGGCGGTGTGTGGTATTGCAGCTCTGTCCCATTCAATTCAATGGAGCTGAGCTGCAATACCAGACAAAACTAAGGGACAGGTGCAACGCTGTTTTTGGAAGAGAGCAGCCATTTTTTTTTCTAATCCTGAACAACCCCTTTAAAGGAACTAAAATAGCCATTCTTGAGTTCTATCGGGGTCCTAGTAGGTAGTTGGAGCTAAACTGATAAATGTATTTTGACCTTTCCTATCCTATCAATAAGTCATAAAACATTGTCTTGTCTATCTATATTGTTACATTACTAACCTGTTCCTTAACACCGGCCCTGTCCATAAAGTGTCAGTCTTCACTGCCATACTTGCATTATATTCCTGAATCAGGAGGATCAGAGTTGCACTTCTACAGACAGACCGTCACATCGAAGTACGACTTTCTCACTTGTGCCATTTCTATGGGTGTCGTTCCTTGTATCTAAAGGGGTCATCTAAAAATATTGCTTTATATTATAGAATTGCTATTTAAGAAGTTCCCTAGTACATTCTGAAAAGACCCTGAAAAGAGGTTAAAAGGGTTCTCTTTTAAAAACTGATCACGGGTGTCCTACTGCTTTGACCCTCAACGATCAGTTTTAATCTGTGGGGTAATCGGCACTAAGTGTTCAATTTCCCTGCAGCGCCACCACAGGAGAAATAAAGCATTACACTATTCCCAGTGAAATCAATAGACTGTCCCTATAATTCACAGATGTGCTGGATCCTCAGGGGAGATGTTCCTGTAGTGGGGACCCCCCACCCCCTATTAACTCTTCCCTACTTCATACCAAGAACAGAGGCAGACAAAGCTTGTCTTTATTTTCTGCACCTGTAGATACGAGGTTTCTGTCGCATTCCTTCATTTGCTGCTCTTCCGCAGATGCTCCTGCCCCTTTGTCTTGTGAGGGGGGGGGGGGGGGCACCTGTTCGGCCCGATCAGAGAGTTGTCACAGAAGACGGTTTACAAGGCACCTGTCAGAGCAAATACGAGGCTGATGGCCCAGTGTCAGCATTTGTTGTGTACGGGGCACGGAGAGAGGGGCCTGGGGTGACCTGTGGTCACTGGGGGTCTCAGGGCAAAGCAAATTATGTATATTACTGGCATTTGTCAGGAGCCACGGAACCAAACTCTGTTTACACAACCTGTTATCCTTCATCTGTCTCACACTGACCTACAAAGTTCTATCATATGGTCACTATATATATATATATATATATATGCATTGTGGCCTGTCATTGTAATGGGGACAACGTGGCCTGTCATTGTAATGGGGACAACGTGGCCTGTCATTGTAATGGGGGCATCGTGGCCTGTCATTGTAATGGGGACACCGTGGCCTGTCATTGTAATGGGGGCATCGTGGCCTGTCATTGTAATGGGGGCATCGTGGCCTGTCATTGTAATGGGGGCATCGTGGCCTGTCTTTGTAATGGGGACATCGTGGCCTGTCATTGTAATGGGGGCATCGTGGCCTGTCATTGTAATGGGGGCATCGTGGCCTGTCTTTGTAATGGGGACAGTGTGGCTTGTCATTGTTTTGAGGACATTGTGACTGGCACTCGGGGCACTGTTGCTGTCATTATTTTTGGGGTATCGTGACGGTCAATGATATTGGGGCTTTGTGGCTTTAGATAATTATGAGGGCATGCTGGCTGGGACTGGGGGCACTGTGAATTTCCTCGCTATGAGGACATTGAGGCCTGTCATTGTTATGGAGACATTGTCACTGGCACTGGGGCTGTCATTATTGGGGCATCATGTCTGTCATTAATATGGGGGCATTGTGGCTTGTAATAATTATTTATGGGGCATTGTGGCTGGCACTGGGGGTATTGTGGCTGTCATTAATAGTCCAATCTTTACCATAGTCTGAATAATTTTTTATATTTAAAGGGATATTCTATTTTTTTTTTGTAAATAAAACATAATCCTTGTATAACAGAAAGGTCTATAACTTTCAAATATACTTTGTGTTTCAATTTTTCACCAAGATGTCTGCTTGCAGTCAGTGAATTGGGTGAAAACTAGACCAGACTTTGTACTTCTCAAACAGGTGCACAGCTCGTTACAAGAGGGAGTTCTGATACACTGTAACGTGATGTACACCTGCATCAGCCGGACATGATCAGGATAGGCCTTTTAGACTCTGGTTCTAAGCAAGAATGCTTCCATTCACTGACATAAAGCAAAGAGGTGGGGAACTATTGCCTCAAAAATACAATCGATGTGTCCTTGCACACTAAAACGCTCTAAGCTTCTCTGTATGAAAGCAGCCTTTGTCTGTCAGGACGTTAGTGTGTCTTTAACATGAGCCATATTCACATACAGATTGTAATAAATTATACAAGAATTTTGATTCCAGCCCCCGGGAGATCCTGACGACCCTCTCCCTCCCCCTCCCGCTCCAGTCGGTAATTAAATCACAGCTAATGCCTCATGTCTCTATTAAATAAATGATGCCGTGTGTATATCTGGAGGGTGTGCGACTCCGTACCTGTATATGCTGTGTGTGTCTATCTATCTATCTATCTATCTATCTATCTATCTATCTATCTATCTATCTATCTATCTATCTATCTCTACCAATCAGCAGATTACACTATATTTTGCACGTTCTAGATAACTATTCACCATAGAAACCCACCACGATAAATTTAAGTAGATGAGCCCCGAATAAAAGGGTCCTGGTGGACAATTTAAAGAAAATTTGGCCTGTCTCCATTGCCTGTGGATTAAAGGGTTTCCCCACTTTGGACAATCCCTACTTGTTAGAAGTATCTAAGCTTGTCCCCCTCCTGTGATCCCCAGCGATCGGCTATAATGGGTGGGGAAACCCGGCAATTAGTGTTCAATTTCCCTGCAGCGCCACCACAGTAGAAATTAAGTATTACACAGTGTCCATTCATATCAATGTGACGTCTATGTAATACAGGACAGGTCCTCCAGAAAGAGAGAGACGCTCTAGGTAACCGCTCTCCACTCTGCCCAAAAAATGAGGATCCTTAACAGGGGAACAGAGGACCCCGCCCTCCCCTAACTCATAATTTCCTAATAGGGTGTATGACAATGGGTTTTATAAACTGGACAACTCCTTTAAACTTCTATTGTGTTTGTACCTTGTATTTAATCCTGACCTTGACCTTGACCTTGCCGCTCGGCTCTGCTCTTGTTGTGCTTCTTCGGATTTGTCGCCTGGTATTTCGAGTCCGTTTTCCTGGTTTTGATTCCTGGCCCATCTTCTGATTTAGTCTTGGGCTCATCCTCTGGTTTGTCCTATCATGACTGCCCCCTGATGACCCCTGTTTCCGTCCCTTACTTTGCCGCTGCTCTAGGCGTCCCTAGCAGCATATCCACTGCCAGTCATTGACTTCTGACTTGAGAATCCGATCACTAAAAGTCCACACCGCCTGCTGGGGCTAAGTGTGAAGAACGGGGAGCATCCTTAGACAACTCACCTCATTTTAACCAGCGCCGAAACGATTGCGGCCTCTTCGGTGAGAATTGTAACAGACCACACAGCTCTACGGTCCCTACACTACGGGGACACAACCTCTTTACAACCTGCACATTAGGGACAGTTGTCAGAAATGATAATTAATGACCTTAAATTATTGTTGGTGACATATGGGGGGATCATCCGGTATCTCAGCCGTGGTCCAGCCGCCATCTTCGGCACAGTGACCGTTATTGCAGGTAACGGCGCTGCTTCAGGGAATTGTAATTCTCTTTATTATTCACCGCTGAGGTAATGAGTGACTGTCAGAAGATGTCACATATTCTCCTCCTACAGATGCAGATTCTTCCCTGACCTGACGACCATTAGGGTATTTTTGAGATGTATCATGATTATTGTATATTAAATCTTACCGTCCAGTCATCTGTTCAGTTGCGTCTAGCACTGGCACACTTGACCCTCTCGCCCCACTGACATAAAGGGGCACTGGAAGGTACACGGGCCGGGCACTGAACTACACGGCCCTAATGGTCCAATTCCTGATATCAAAATTGGAGGCTCATTTTTTGGCTTTATCACCAACTCTGGGGGTCCCAGATTTATATTACCTAGTCCTTCATTCTCAGATTATACCTATACTTGACCTTGCCACCTTATTAGCCACGTTGTCCTCTGCTGTCCCTGCCCTCGGCTCCATCCATATACATAATTATTGAGGCCATATACCCAAAAAATGTTCCTAGGTCAGATGTTTATTCCACTATATGAACCTAATTTTTCAAAACGGTGCCATTTATTGCCCATAGCATCACAGCGCAGCTTTCCAGGCCAGATTAAAGGGGTTCTCTGCTTTGGACAGTCCCCACTTGTTAGGGCATTTTTATGCGGTCAATTATCGGGTAAACGCTCGATCATCGGCTGATCGAATCGTTTATGCAGCCAAAAATATTATCGTTGTTGGCAGCACATCTCCCTGTGTGAGCATGATGGAAATGTATGGGGACGAGCGATCATAATGAGCACTTATCCCCGTACATCCTTGTGAAAGGAGCAAACGAGCGCCGATCAACGAGCTGTCTCAGGCCATGTAAGGGGACATTTAGAAGGTCCCTTGACAATAAGCTGATCACAAAGTCCCCCCCCCCCCCCCTTGCTGGGACTCCCAGCGATCAGCTGTAATGTGTGGGGAAACTTGACAGTAAGTATTCAATTTCCCTCCAGCGCCACCACAGGAGAAATTAAGCATTACACAATGTCCATTCATATCAGAGAGAGAGACGCTCTACGTAACGGCTCTTTACTCTGGTCCTGAACAAAGGACCCCCCTCTATTATCTCAGAATTTCCTAGTAGAGTGTATGACAATGGGTTTTCTAAACTTGACAGCCCCTTAAAGTAATAAAAGGTGAGCTCTGATTAGTTTCTATGTGCGATAAGGTCAGTTATTATTTATCAGTTTTATTAAATTTAGTTTTAATATACTTTGGGTTTCAATTCCTCAACATTTTCAGTATCACTGCTTGCTGTGAGCGAGTGACTGAGGGAACATTCCTGCTTACACCCACAGGCTGAACTCTAAGGGGTTGTCCACATGTTATGGAATTTCTGCGTCCTTTCCGTCTGGAATAGCGGATGGAATATACGCAGCGGAATACAGTGGCAGCAAAGTGGGTGAGATTGAAGAAATGCCATCCACACGCTGCGGAAAAATTCAGTCCAGAAATTTACTTGCAGTGCATCGTTTTAGTTCCGCAGCTTGTCAATTATTTCCTGCGCTTTTCTGATGTACTGCGTAATTTGTTATAGGGGGGAAATGACATCACAGGAAGAAGAAATATCACACAGGCCCTGAATAAAAGAACCAAAAAAATTCACTATTTTCTGCAGCAAATCCGTTACGTGTGGACAAGACCTAATAATTCTCACAGCCAAAAGCCCTTTTACACCGACCGATGATGTTGGCAACGAGCGTTCTATGATCGCTCGTCTGCCCGGTGATCGCCCAGTGTAAAACCCCCTTAAGATTTCTCTACCTGTTTTCAGTCTAGAAAATCCTCTGTGAGCTAAACCGATTGGCCTCTAGACTGATACATTTTACCTCCTGCAATGATACATTGTAGCAAACTAAAAGACCAGAAGAGAAATTTGTGCTGCTGATTTTATTTTAGCTCACAAAGGATTGTTTGAACTGGATACAACTGTAACAAACTCTCAGCTGTGTGAAGTAATACCTCTGTACAGGTTTTCAAGATTTTGCTATAAAGAAGGTTTCATTTATTTAGAAGAGCTGAAACCGTATTCGAAAGTTGCAGCACTTTTAATTCTATAATAATTTATTGATATTTACATGACTTCCCCTTTAGGGCAAAGCCCCACGTGGCGGAATTGCTCTTGAATTCCGCTGTGGACACTCCGCAGCGTTAATCCGCAGCGGAGCCGTTTCTCCATTGACTTCCACTTCTTTTTAGTAGGCTTCGTTTAGACGATGCTGAAAATTCCGCTGCGGAGCATAGGCTGCGGTGCGGAATTTGGTGTCCGCAGCATGCTAGGGCTGTTGCGGAGTTGTGGCGGACTGGTTGCGGACTCATGGCGGAATTTCTCCATTGACTTCAATGGAGATTCTAAATTCTGCAATGAAGTCCGCAGCTGTCATGCACATGTTATGTGTGCTGCGGATGCGTCTTGCTTTTTTGACATGACATTTCTTCATTCTGGCTGGACCTATGTATTTCTAGGTCTACAGCCAGACTGAGGAAGTCAATGGGGCTCCCGTAATGACGGGAGCGTTGCTAGGAGATGTCAGTAAATAGTCACTGTCCAGGGTGCTGAAAGAGTTAAGCGATCGGCAGAAACTGTTTCTGCACCCGGGACAGTGACTACCGATCACAATATACATCAACCTGTAAAAAAATAGAAGTTCATACTTACCGAGAACTCCCTGCTTCTGTCTCCAGTCCGGCCTCCCAGGATGACGTTTCAGTGTAAGTGACGGCTGCAGCCAATCACAGGCCAAGCACAGGCTGCAGCGGTCACATGGACTGGCGCGTCATCCAGGGAGGTCGGGCTGGATGGCGAAAGAGGGACGCGTCACCAAGACAACGGCCGGTAAGTATGAAATTCGTTTACTTTCACTAGGGAAAGTGCTGTCCCTTCTCTCTATCCTGCACTGATAGGGAGAAGGGAAGCACTTTTACCGCAGTCCGCAGCAGCTAGTCCGCATCAATTTACTGCACATTTTGGGCAGATCCGCCGCAGAATCTGCAACGCAGATTCTGTGCGGCATTGATGCGGACAGTTGTGGAGGAAAACCGCCACGTGGGGGCATGCCCTTAAGAAAACCGTAATGAATAATGGCAATGGATCCAAGCGGCACCGAGTATTACACTGACCGCTCATAACCTTGTGATCGCCCCCATTAATGTGCCCGGATAAGGTGGATATTATAATTGTCATCTCTGCAGAGATTATTACACACTGGGTGGGGGTCTTCAGGTTGATCCTCCCTGTTCCCTCCTGATTGTCACTGATACAACTTCACAGATAAATGATGTTTTGCTTGCACTAATTTTAATTGAATCATTTGCTTTTTCACCTTTAGGGACTAATTAAATGTAAAATGAGCGTCTTGCCAGCTGCATATCAATGTGTGCCGTGCCTTTGGCTGGAGATCTGATTTATATGCAGGAAAACACTTTGTACTATATCATATTCAGGCTCCGATTATCCTCACTGTACAGTCCCATGTACAGGCGCCACAGTCCTGATTTAAATGGAATTTCTGTTCCTTATAAATAACATTAAATCATTTTATAATAGGAAGTTCTGCAGCTTTATATAAAGCCTCTGTGAGTTAACAAAAATATATTTCCTACTGTTCTGGAATCCAGACTGATAGCCATTACTTACATGAATACATTGTAACAAACCTTCAGCTGTGTGAACAGGACTAGATCAGGAGAGTTTCTGCAATGAACAATTAATATTTTCATCTATGGACATCAAGCAGAAATATTCATATTGGTGAGAAATTAAAACAAAAAATCTATCCTATCTATCTATCTATCTATCTATCTATCTATCTATCTATCTATCTATCTATCTATCTATCTATCTATCTCATATCTATCTCATATCTATCTCATATCTATCTATCTATCTATCTATCTATCTATCTATCTATCTATCTATCTATCTATCTATCTATCTATCTATCTATCTATCTATCTATCTATCTATCTATCTATCTTATCTATTCCTCTTCGTATATTATTATATATTCCCATCAGGCGGTGATTTAGTGATAATGTTCTCTGACACCCGGTGACAGGGTCTTTGTGTCATCACTTGTCTGGTAGTTTCCATCCATTGTTACATGTGTCTCCATTGTGCTGGTAATACTCCGGGTAACACAGGAAGGAGCGGAGGTGTCCTGTCCGCATTACCTAAGCCTCCACGTAGGAAGACCTGACCGCTTCTGCAGCGTTACCCCATGACCCGAAGTCACGCTAACACAAGAGCGACATGTCTACTAAGCCGCCTACATCCTCCCAGTGACATACTAGAACGGTAAGGCTATGTTCACACGCTTAACAAAAAACTTCTGAAAATACGGAGCTGTTTTCAAGGGAAAACAGCCCCTGATTTTCAGCTGTTTTTTAAGCAACTTGCGTTTTTTACGGCCGGTTTTGGAGCGGTTTTTCTATTGAGTCAATGAAAAACGGCACCAAAAACGGCTCAAGGAGTGACATGCGCTTCTTTTTACGAGGCGTTCCGTGCCACCCGCCATTCATCATTCAGTTATTATTCCAGAACAGATTCGGAGAATATAAAGTGGAACGACTCTCGGATGCGGCTGCAAAGTAATAAATGAGACAATCGGGGTATTGAAAAAGTTCAAATCTAAACATTAACCACTTAAGAACCAGGTCATTTTTGGGCTCAACTTTTTGGTTTTTGTTTGGCTGAATAAGTCCTTGTTTTTTGCAGGACTTGTTGTACTTTCTATTTTTATCATTCCAGGATATGTAAACGTCAGCGTTTAATTTTTATACATTTTTCTCTGGGGTTACACGCAAAAAAAACTCCCAATTCCTCCATGTATTTTTAACCTGTTCATTACTGACCTAAACGACGTATATATATTAAGAGTATAGGTTGTGACACATATGGGGATTCCAAATAGGGATGTCACGATACCAGAATTTGGACTTCGATACTTTGTGTAGTGTTGCGATACTCGATACCAAAACGATACTTTGCCAATAATAATAATAATAACAAATACAAAGTTCTTCTATTTTCTGATGTGAGGCGCGAGGTGTGATGAATCTTGAACCTCACATTAATAGTAATTAACCCCATCATGTTCCTCAGTCATACTAGACAACATTGATTTAATGTGCGAGGTACATGATGGGGTTCATTACTATTAATGTGAGGCAATGGGGGGTTCAAGATTCATCATCACACCTCGCGCCTCACATTAATAAGTGAACTTTTTTATTTTTAAACTTTAATGTACTGGCATATATCTATATACTGAGAGTACACAGGCATATATCTATACACTGATAGCACACAGGCATATATCTATACACTGATAGCACACAGGCATATATCTATACACTGATAGCACACAGGCATATATCTATACACTGATAGCACACAGGCATATATCTATACACTGATAGCACACAGGCATATATCTATATACTGATGGCACACAGGCATATATCTATATACTGATAGTACACAGGCATATATCTATATACTGATAGTACACCGGCATATATCTATATACTGATAGTACACAGGCATATATCTATATACTGAGCGTACACAGGAATATATCTATATACTGAGAGTACACAGGCATATATCTATACACTGATAGCACACAGGCATATATCTATACACTGATAGCACACAGGCATATATCTATATACTGATGGCACACAGGCATATATCTATATACTGATAGTACACAGGCATATATCTATATACTGATAGCACACAGGCATATATCTATATACTGATAGTACACAGGCATATATCTATATACTGATAGTACACCGGCATATATCTATATACTGATAGTACACAGGCATACATCTATATACTGATAGCACACAGGCATATATCTATATACTGATAGTACACAGGCATATATCTATATACTGATAGCACACAGGCCTATATCTATATACTGATAGCACACAGGCCTATATCTATATACTGATAGCACACAGGCATATATCTATATACTGATAGCACACAGGCATATATCTATATACTGATAGCACACAGGCATATATCTATATACTGATAGCACACAGGCATATATCTATATACTGATAGTACACAGGCATATATCTATATACTGATAGTACACAGGCATATATCTATATACTGATAGTACACAGGCATATATCTATATACTGATAGTACACAGGCATATATCTATATACTGACAGCACACAGGAATATATCTATATACTGATAGCACACAGGCATACATCTATATACTGATAGTACACAGGCATACATCTATATACTGATAGCACACAGGCATACATCTATATACTGATAGTACACAGGCATACATCTATATACTGATAGTACACAGGCATACATCTATATACTGATAGTACACAGGCATACATCTATATACTGATAGTACACAGGCATATATCTATATACTGATAGCACACAGGCATATATATATATATATACTGATAGTACACAGGCATATATCTATATACGGATAGCACACAGGCATATATCTATATACTGATAGTACAGGCGTATATCTATATACTGATAGTACACAGGCGTATATCTATATACTGATAGTACACAGGCGTATATCTATATACTGATAGCACACAGGCGTATATCTATATATGGATAGCACACAGGCGTATATCTATATACTGATAGTACACAGGCATATATCTATATACTGATAGTACACGGGCATATATCTATATACTGATAGTACACGGGCATATATCTATATACTGATAGCACACGGGCATATATCTATATACTGATAGTACACGGGCATATGTCTATATACTGATAGTACACAGGCATATATCTATATACTGATAGTACACAGGCATATATCTATATACTGATAGTACACAGGCATATATATCTATATACTGATAGCACACAGGCATATATCTATATATGGATAGCACACAGGCATATATCTATATACTGATAGTACACAGGCGTATATCTATATACTGATAGCACACAGGCATATATCTATATACGGATAGCACACAGGCATATATCTATATACTGATAGCACACAGGCATATATCTATATACTGATAGTACACAGGCACATATCTATATACTGATAGCACACAGGCATATATCTATATACTGATAGCACACAGGCATATATCTATATACTGATAGTACACAGGCATATATCTATATACTGATAGCACACAGGCATATATCTATATACGGATAGCACACAGGCATATATCTATATACTGATAGTACACAGGCATATATCTATATACTGATAGTACACAGGCATATATCTATATACTGATAGTACACAGGCATATATCTATATACTGATAGTACACAGGCATATATCTATATACTGATAGTACACAGGCATACATCTATATACTGATAGTACACAGGCATATATCTATATACTGATAGTACACAGGCAGTTGTTACCTATGTATGTCCTTCAATCGACCCTGGGCTGTCTGCCCATATATGATATGTCCCTCGATACAAAGGGCACCCCCCTTCTCATTTTTCCCTGAATGCTGCGGTCAGCTTTGATCGCGGCATTCAGAGGAATAGCGGCGGAGATGAGAGGTTTCTTTGATCAGCCATTGCCCCGCTCCTGACAATAAGTGCGCACGCGGTCAGCATAAGGTAATGCGGCCGGTGCTGCACTAATGAGCGGCGGCGCAGGCACTGAAGACAGAGAACATGGGGGTGTTTTGTAGTGCGCCCGCCATGTTCGGTCATTAGTTCAGCGCTGGTCACATCACATCATCCTGACCCCGCGCACACTTGTCAGGACTCAGGAGCGGGGCAATGGCTGTATCACACATGTATAACACAGCCGCAACCCCGCTCTAACAACATTCACGTGTTACTATACTAAGCTGTGCGGCCGCACAGCTTAGTATCGAAATACATGAAATAACGGTATTGAACCGTTTGTGGGTGCACGGTTTCGAAACTGTATCGAAGTTTCGATGCATCGTGCATCCCTAATACCAAATATGTCTCTTTATGTCATGTATTTTATGTAATAAATGATATATTTTTTGAAAAATATGTGATTTGTGTATATTTTTATTTATTTATACAAAATTGTATTTTTATTTATTTTTTTCTAAAGTTTTGTCCTTTGTACAGACTCTAACTTTACATATTATTTTAAATTTACAATAAACTGGCATACTTCTGCATGACTATATATTGTGCCTGTGTATAGAAATATACTCACCATTTTCAAGATCTCCGCTTACGGTCAGTGAATGAGTACAGGATGAAAACTCATTCAGTGCTAATACGTCTCACAGTTGAAAAGTTGCTGAAACTTCTACCGACCCTAAGTTATAGTATTTATTATACATCTCAGCTGCAGTCAGAATTCTGCTGGTTGTTATTGGAAACAGTCAACAAGTTTGTCATCAGGCACACCTTAGCTGAGCTCCTATATTGCAGTGAAAGAGTTAAGGTGTCCATACACATTAGATGAATGTCGGCTGAACCTGCTTATTTCGGCAGGACGGGCTGACCATCTAAGGCTGGGTTCACACACCGTATTTACGGACGTAATTCAGGCGTTTTAACCTCGAATTACGTCTGAAAATACGGCTCCAAAGCGTCGGCAAACATCTGCCCATTCATTTGAATGGGCTTTACGATGTTCTGTGCCGACGGTCATTTTTTTTACGCGCCGCTGTCAAAAGATGGTGCGTAAAAAAGACGCCCGCGTCAAAGAAGTGCCTGTCACTTGGGACGTAATTGGAGCCGTTTTCCATTGGCACCATAGAAAAACAGCTCCAATTACGTCCGGAATGGACGCAGCGAAAAACGCCAACAACATGCCATTACGTCTGAAATTCAGGAGCTGTTTTCTCCTGAAAACAGCGCCGTGATTTCAGCCGTAATGGAAACTGCCGTGTGAACATACCCTGATGTGTACGGGGTGTCCCAAATCTACCCCAATGGCAGATGTCGGAGTAAAGAAGGATCGGGCATGTTGCATTGGGCAAGCCAAATGCGTTGTTCTCCTGGGAGATAAGCCGCCACCGCCAACAGTGTCTGGCAGCGGCTTATTCCGCTTTCCCCACTGAGTACACTTCCACCATTAATGAGGGGGGAGGGTGGAATATCTGAAGCCAATAAAGGATCCGTGCCACAGTTATCTATGACAAACTTTAGTTTATCTACATCAGATGCCTGATGTAAAACACACTTCCCAGAATGCAATTCACCAAAGCAAGTTATATGCAGACACTGAACAAGCAGGGGTTCCTGGAGATTTTAGCTGTGAATCATGCAGAATTGTAAATGCAGCTCTGAAGTATAATACAGTAGATAATCCATGCCTCCCAACACTTCAATCCCCATTCACAGAACATTTTAAGCCTTAGCCCCGTTGCACCCTAGAACACCCACAGAAAATCCCACTTTTGGGATTCATTTGAATAATGCCCCTTTTGTTGGACAATCCCGCGATAAAATGGGACGTTTGGAAGGTATGGGTTGATATTTTATATAAACTGAGAATTATCAGTCGGCAGTTGGTCTGTAATTTAACAAATTAATGGTGGACAATTGGGTTTGTATGTTCCGGTTTATAATTATCTCATGTCTAGGGCTAACTTTGGGTCAAATGTATTCAGTAACCCTATCCCAGATCGGCCCACATTCCCTCACAGCCTCTTTCATTGGCTGAGATAAGCGTGCATGTTGTACATTGGAGCGATCCTGATCTATAAGCCGTGATTGATCATTGTAACAATGTAACGTTACCACCCGTCCATCTTGTATCTGCCGGACACAACGTTGGGCCATGTGTCTTACGTCTCACAATACAATTGAGTTACGTAGTTCAGGCAGAGTTCAATGATATCTCAAGACAAAGCTCTAAGTCTGTTCTCCAATGCAGCACGAGACAAGTGCCGGCTAAACATGACTTGTTTGACCCCCCCCCCCCCCATTGACTTCACATTAACCAAATAACACCCCAACACTCCCCCGCCCCTCCTCCGGTTTGGACTTGGCAATTGTGCATGTTATGTATATGGAGGGTCAGGTCTGCCGGACAACTCCAGGGCTGCTCACCCCCAAGAAGAGCGAGAGATGATTGGTCAAAGAAATTCAATATGGCGGATCCTCTCTTGCCATGAAAAATGGTTCGCACATACATTACTTATACCTCTCAACTTTCCCGTATTGCAAAGAGGGACAACGCAAAGTGCGCCGCGGCAAATTTTTCCCCTGTTCAGCCACACCTCTAACCCCGCCCAATCCCCACCCAGATCAGCCCACACAGTGTAAGACTCCCATAATGCCCCATAGCTGCCTCCACACAGTAAAAGGCCCCCATAGAGTATAATGCCCCCATAGCTGCCCCCATAGAGTATAATGCCCCCATGGCTGACCCACAGAGTATAATAGCCCCATAGTGCCTCCCGTACCGAATAATGCTTCATAGCTGCCACACACACACACACACAGTATAATGCCCCCATACAGTATAATGCCCCACAGCTGCCCCACACAGTATAGTGCCCCCACAGTATAATACCCCCATTGTGCCTCCCATACAGTATAATGCTTCATAGCTGACCCCCACATACAGTATAATGCCCATATAGCTGCCCCCACACAATATAATGCCCCCATAGTTGCCGAGATACAATATAATGCCCCCATAGCTGCCCCCCATACAGTATAATGCCCCCATAGTGCAATTATTAAATAAATACTCCACTAACCCTGTTCCCACGATGAGTGGAGGAGATTTCTCTGCTCCTCCGCTCTGCGCTATGAGTAGCTCGGCGCAGGCAGGCGCGATGACGTCACTGCACCGCGCCTGTCTGCGCCAACTCACTCACGGCCAACAAGCTGACGGCTCCCTGCTCCAGCATTGGTTTCAAATGTCCTGAGGACGCAGACAGAGTTGAAACTTGGACATACCGCCTGCCGCCCGGGACTCCGGCTGTAATCTGGGACTGTCCCGTTGGATCGGGGACGGTTGGGAGTTATGCATTAAATTGCTGGTATTGTAACATCTCAGTAACTTCTAAACCAATCATAGGGGGTCGTAATCTCTGTCTAACACAATGGGGAGATTTATCAAAACGAGTGCAAAGAAAAGTGGAGCCCATAGTAACCGATCAGCTCGCTGCTTGAATTTTCCCTCAGAAAAGAGAGCTGGAATTGAATGAATTGCTATGGTAAATGCTCTGCTTTTCCTTTGCACCAGTTTTAATGAATCTCCCCAATTTATACAATGCCCCCAATGTTTTTAAATCAATGCATATAAAATTCACAATTCTTAGGCATCAAATATGGACGTCACATCGCGATGCTGGAGAGGCTAAGAAAATGGGCGAGAACTGCTTAGCTAAGTATATAGTATATTTTATGGGGACGTTTTATTTTAAGGAAACCGTTCTAGGACGGAAGAGTCACCACAAAGAGGCGGAGTTTATGCAGATTTGCATATTAATGGGCGTTCCTGGTGATCTCATGTGGAAGGGGTGGGGCTTAAAATGTCTAGAAATTTGGGATTTAAAGGTTGGCAGGTGTAATGTTCCTATAGAAAACCATAGCTGGGCTTTTCTACAGTATTTCCTATTGAAGTGACAGAGAAAATGTCGCACCTTGGCATAGGCTTCATATTCCCGTTTCCATGGCATAGACTTATATTGGGAAGGAGAACCCATATACATATTTTTTTTTTTTTCTATCTCCCTTTTAAGATAAATAATCTCAGAATATAAGCCGTGGCGAAGCAAATCCACTATACATTAAAGAACCATTCCGCTTGTCATATGGCTCATTGAGCTATAAAAATGACTTGAGATGAGACACGACTTGAGCTGCTTGGCTGCTTCCAGGCAGAGGCTGCCGGGGTCCAAAATTCTAATTGCTATCACGTTGACTCACAAGGTTTATAGCCTGGAAATCGCTGTCTATATCCTCAATCCCCTCCGAATATACAGGAGCAGCTCTTAAAGGAAAACTCCACTTTGCAACCAACATATCACCACTTAAACCATCATAAAATATTGGGTAACTTTGCAATACTTATTTGCTTGCTAAATAATTTCTTCTTCTCCAGTCACATCCTGAGCTGCATTTAAAGTTATTTTTGGCTTCCACAGAGCAATGCATTGTGGGAGTTCAGATGATACGTGTGTTTACGAGTTTATTCAGTAGCTTTGGATGTGACTAGAGTAGAAGATGGGATGTGGTTTGAGAATTACAGTATTTGGCCCTGTTTTCTTCAGGAGAAATCTTTGCCTACAAGTGGCATTTTGATGTCTTTTAAGCATGGCCTACAAATTATTTTGAGAAATTGCCAGGTATCTCGCCTGGGCCTAGAAATGAGAAATATCTGAATTGTGTTTCATTTAAAGATATATCTAATGAATTCATGTATTTAAGATCATGTGACCTGAAGGTAATGTAAGATAGTTAGAATTATTTTATTGTCGTTCCTTTAAATCACTAAACAATCCTCATGTTATTTTCCATCATATGTAACATTGCAATGTGATGTCCCTTTAAATAAGTTTTCCCTCCTCTTAGTCCAAAGCACAAGAAGAATACACAAGTCATACAGAATCCTTCAATCACTCTCTTCTCACCATCTGTTTTTTTTTGTCTCCATTGTTGCCAGCGGTCAGGAAACGCCCTGACACCCAATAGTATAACACCAATATTTCATAATTAC
Organism: Rhinoderma darwinii; assembly: GCF_050947455.1. NCBI lineage: Eukaryota > Metazoa > Chordata > Amphibia > Anura > Rhinodermatidae > Rhinoderma > Rhinoderma darwinii. The sequence goes on along the minus strand of NC_134695.1, from coordinate 68,629,965 downwards.
TTTAAAAATGACGTCTCTAACACACCAAATCCCATAAAAAAAAGTGGAAGATCGAGAATCCTATGAGGTTCTAATCTGATGATTGTAACGTGCACACTGACACTTGGGGTACAGGATAATGATACACTGACACTTGGGGTACAGGATAATGATACACTGACACTTGGGGTACAGGATAATGATACACTGACACTTGGGGTACAGGATAATGAGACACTGACACTTGGGGTACAGGATAATGATACACTGACACTTGGGGTACAGGATAAGGAGACACTGACACTTGGGGTACAGGATAAGGAGACACTGACACTTGGGGTACAGGATAATGATACACTGACACTTGGGGTACAGGATAATGAGACACTGACACTTGGGGTACAGGATAATGAGACACTGACACTTGGGGTACAGGATAATGACACAGATACTTGGGGTACAGGATAAGGAGACACTGACACTTGGGGTACAGGATAAGGAGACACTGACACTTGGGGTACAGGATAAGGAGACACTGACACTTGGGGTACAGGATAAGGAGACACTGACACTTGGGGTACAGGATAAGGAGACACTGACACTTGGGGTACAGGATAATGATACACTGACACTTGGGGTACAGGATAATGATACACTGACACTTGGGGTACAGGATAATGATACACTGACACTTGGGGGACAGGATAATGACACTTGGGGTACAGGATAATGACACACTGACACTTGGGGTACAGGATAATGACACTTGGGGTACAGGATAAGGAGACACTGACACTTGGGGTACAGGATAATGATACACTGACACTTGGGGGACAGGATAATGACACTTGGGGTACAGGATAAAGACACACTGACACTTGGGGGACAGGATAATGACACTTGGGGTACAGGATAATGACACTGTGGGCTTCCAGAAAACAACATTGAGTGCCACAAGTGTACAGTAATTGCTGCAAACTCCTACTTTGATACATTTTATTATTATTATTATTATTATTACCACTTCTTCTTCTACTACTAATAATAATAATAATAATAATTTTGTCACCATTTATACATCTGGTTTGTCTATAAACGTCGTCCAGCAGGAAATGGGTTTACAATTTGCAGCAATAGGGAAAAGCAAGAGCTGACGACATGTGAGGAAGTTGACAAACCAATAAAAAAGTTCAAAACCAGAAATCCTCCCTCGGACACACAAGGAGCTGCTTTCCTGGTTGCCGATGTCCTGCAACTGACCACAAAATAAAATGTAACGTGTCATTGCGGTAACAAGACTTGTGTGTCTGAAGGGAGAGCGGCCCGAGGCTCCAGTCAAGGGTAACAGAGAGGCCCTGTCTGCTCCGCTGTCCTAGAGGCCTCATCTGCCCCAGTAACCTTCATTCAGAAGAGGCGCGCGCCCCCCTCCCGTGCCTGGATGCCCCATACATGCCTGGCCTAGTTACAATGATTAAACAACTGAGCCCAGGGGGTATTGTCTCCATGGGAAGTCCCTAATTGATTTTACAGAGCGCTCAGTTGGAGCATTGAATGGCAGGATAGAAGATTTTGTTTTACATCCTCCTCCTCCCCCATTTTTTTTCTTATCAAACATCCTTATTGAACCAGCTTGGCCGGCAGCAGGAGCCTTGGGATCTGCTTAGAGGTTGTGCCCAGTATTTTGTATACATTATGGGAATGCTGTAGAGCCGGGCACGGCGGGGGGAATATCAATGATAAAATGTAGCTCCAGGTTCACCACTAGTCATCATTGTTGCGTTGCTCAGAAACCATCCAAATTGATACATTTTGATATATTTTTAAAGGGTAAATATCCCCAAAAAAGTTAAAATATTAGGAATGCCCAAGTAATTGCCACATATTATTTCTGCCCACCTGGGACAACTACACTGGCCACATATGGTGAGAACCGTGGTCATCAAGACATCTTCTCCAGTTTTCCATTTCGGAAATCCTCTTCTGCATGATAGTAAAGAATTATTGATCATCAGAAGAACGTGACAGATCGAACCATGTGTGACCGTCAGAATGCAGGTTCATGTGTGACCGTCAGAATGCAGGTTCATGTGTGACCGTCAGATTGCAGGTTCATGTGTGACCATCAGAATGCAGGTTCATGTGTGACCATCAGATTGCAGGTTCATGTGTGACCATCAGAATGCAGGTTCATGTGTGACCATCAGAATGCAGGTTCATGTGTGACCGTCAGATTGCAGGTTCATGTGTGACCTCAGAATGCAGGTTCATGTGTGACCATCAGAATGCAGGTTCATGTGTGACCATCAGAATGCAGGTTCATGTGTGACCGTCAGAATGCAGGTTCATGTGTGACCGTCAGAATGCAGGTTCATGTGTGACCGTCAGATTGCAGGTTCATGTGTGACCATCAGATTGCAGGTTCATGTGTGACCGTCAGAATGCAGGTTCATGTGTGACCGTCAGAATGCAGGTTCATGTGTGACCATCAGATTGCAGGTTCATGTGTGACCATCAGATTGCAGGTTCATGTGTGTCCATCAGATTGCAGGTTCATGTGTGACCGTCAGATTGCAGGTTCATGTGTGACCATCAGAATGCAGGTTCATGTGTGACCGTCAGATTGCAGGTTCATGTGTGACCATCAGAATGCAGGTTCATGTGTGACCGTCAGAATGCAGGTTCATGTGTGACCATCAGAATGCAGGTTCATGTGTGACCGTCAGAATGCAGGTTCATGTGTGACCGTCAGAATGCAGGTTCATGTGTGACCGTCAGAATGCAGGTTCATGTCTGTCCGTCAGTTGGCGGGTTCAGCCGACAACCCCTGAGAACACAATGTTCCAATGACCTTGTCCTAAGGGCACAGGAATAAATGAGTTTACCCTGAAGCCTTATTCACACGAGCTAAAACTACGGCCATCACACGGACGCATGTATTTCAATGGACCGTGTGAAGGGTCCATTGAAAAATAGAACCTGTCCTATTATCTTCCATTTTCATGGATTCCCTCCATAGGCTCAAATCTATGGGTATTCTGTGAAAACGGGACCTGCACGGATGAAACTCAGACGTAGAAAATGTTATGTTTTTCACGTCCGAGTTTCCCCACGTTCGTGTGAATCCAGCCTAAAAGTGACCCTTTATTAACATGTGAGCTTCAGGTAAGGAATGATTTTTCATGTTTTTTTTTTGCCTGATAGACCTAGAAACATCCATCCTGTTCCATATTTCAATCGATGTTTAGTCAAAAGTTTGAATCAAACTGTGGAAATGATCGATCGCCAAAGTTAAATGATCCAATAACAGGAGAATAAGCGGAAAACAAAGTCTCGAGGGCGTCCGACAGACAGAACCTTTTATTTTAGGAGATCTGTAAGATTCTTCGGTAAAGAGAATATAGAGCTGGACAAGGGGCAGACACGAGGCAGTGGTTTAGGCGCTCCACTTGTTTCCATTGTGTCTCCATCCACAGGACGCAGCAGATTACTAAGATCGATCGCTCAGCCTCCTGCCGGAAGAGAGAGGGACGTGTGAGAGGCCACTGATTGGTTGCGGACAGGCCACTTTTTCTGTGGCCAAGGATGAGAGGAGTATTTGAGGTTTTTCTGCATGGGGCACAGTAATGGTTGGGGCACTGTATGTATTAGGGCACTTTATGGATGGGACACTGTATATGTGGGCACACTGAAGTTGAGGGACAGTATATGGGAGCTCTGTTATTGTGGCATTCTCTGGCTGAGGCACTATATATAGGGGCACTCTGTTTGGAGCACTGACCATATGTGGGAGCACTCTCTGGGGCACTGTATGTTGGGGCACTTTATATTGTCCCTTTGGGAGCACTCGCTGCCTGAGGCACTGTATTTGGGGGCACTCTCTAGCTGGGGAACTGTATATGGGGGCACTCTTTGGATTGGATACTATATATAGGGGCACTCTCTATATTTGGGAGCACTCTCTGACTGGGCCACTGTATGTTGGGGCACTCTCAGGCTGGGGCACTATATATGGGGGGTACTCTCTGGATTGGGCACTGTATATGGGGCACTTTGGAGTGCTGACTATATTTTGGAGCACTCTGAGGCACTATATATGGGGGTACTCTCTGGATTGGGGACTGTACATAGGGGCACTCTGGTTGGAGCGCTGACTATATTTGGGAGCACTCTCTGGCTGGGGCACTGTATATGGGGGCACTCTCTGGCTGGGGCACTGTATATAGGGGCACTGTATATAGAGGCACTCTCTGTCTGGGGCACTGTATATGGGGGCACTCTCAGACCATTACATATTATTTTTATAAATAGGGACCATCCTTAGGGATGACCATACTGGTATTACTATAGGGAGTTGGTTTTTATAACAAGGGGCAGATGGCTGCCGGCCCCCTGCATCTTCCTGTCAGGGTACCCCTATAAATTCAATACTTTTACAAACTTCATCAGAGCCGTAAATTCCTAAACCATTAAAAAAAGTTCAATAAGTCGTTGTTCTGACCTGAAAAATAGACGTAATTCAGCAGAACGCCTCCTGAGGAATGATCGTATTGTAGAGAGGGGACGTGACTTTAATTCTGCGGCGTGCTAGGGGTCCATTATTAAGACATGAGGGCGCAGACCCGACGAAACATAGGAAGACGTTACATTCATCGTGGACCCAAGAAAAGACTCCGGCATGACAGGGGACTAATGCACAAAAATAAAATATGGGCAAAGGGGCATCTGGGCCCTCGACCACGGAGAGTGCAGGAACCTTCTAATACTCTGTGTCAGTTTGGCCCTAAACCAAGATATTGGGGACCACACGTTGTTAGAATAAATGGCATTATACCCAGCTTTCCTAGACCCCTGAAAGTAAAATCTTCCTAGTTATGCAGTGATATAGGCCGGGTAAATGTAACTCCAAATGCTTAGGAATGGTCTAAAGAAGCAATATAATCGTGTTTAGCACTTCTAGTTGTCATTACAGTGCAAACATGCATTGTCACCCAGCTTTCCGCAGACCCTGAAGGGCATATAAATCTATGTAGTGTCAAACTCTCAGTATACCTTTCTTCTGCTACTCTGTTTATTGAAGTGTCAGTCTTTACTGTAGTTCTGTCATTCCATTCATGAATCAGGAGGACCAGGTATTAGGCCCTGGCCCACGTTTAGTGTCTATGCTGGGAAAAGCTCCTGACGTATACAGAAGCTGTGACCTATGCCTTCGGCTCTATCCATGTGTTGAAAGCCTCGTTAGGAGCCTCTAGTCGCAGATTCGGTCAAAATGTCGGAAAAAATAGCTCAGCATGAAGCGCTATTCCTTCCGGTAAAATGACGGAACCTGACAAAACCCAATAAAGTTTATGGGGTTCCTTGGGTGTCACTAGTGTCCATGACGGAACCGGCATCCCGCAATGATGGAATAGAAAACCGTAAATCGCAACGCAGATGTCAACAGAGCTTTACAATGGCCTCTGTTACCCATAGGCATCCATTTAATGCGGAAATCATGACCTTTTATGACCTTTACATGACGTATACGTTAAACAAACGCCCGTTACGTATGTCATACACTGGCAAACGTCACCCATAATAAAAATTTATACTGTGCGCAATACGTTTTTTTTTTTATGGGATCTCTGTGTATGGAATACTACGCTATCCCAAACCTCCAAAAAAAATAATAAAAATAAGGAATATGACACTAAATGGTACACTGCGTGCTAAAATCGTGACGTTCGCGGGTCCTTCTAGGTGCTGCCCATATAGTAGGGGTTGACTCCATGCCGCAGGGCACCCAAAAATTATATAAAGTCCTTTAAGTAACAGGTGCATTTTAAAATGTTGCATGAATTTTGGCACGGACAGGGTTAATCATTCCCTCCGCCCATACAATGCAGCATAAAGGAGTCTCCCGGCCCCGCAGGTTCCTCTTCTCAGACCACCTCGGAGCCCTTGTTTGTCAAGCCCTCCAGAATGTTTAGAAAATGGCTTTGGGTCGACATTCCAGATGAAAGTTGAGGTCTCCATAGTAACCAGGCAAGAAAAATAAAAGTGTGCGGCGCGTTGTTTGGCAGGGCCGCAGAATAACACTTGCCCTTTCCCGCTGATTCCCGCAGACGGGAGACATTCGTGTATTGTGCCGCGTTGGTACGGCATTGGGTAAATACGCGACTTTTCTTGTTTACTCAGAGGAACCCGGCGCAAATCTGTCCACAACAATGTCACCAGATGGCGGCAAATTACCTGCAGGATATTAACCCCTTCATGAAAAGAATAAAGGGCGGTAGCCCAAGTGATGGAGAGACGACCCGAAGCCGTATAATAGGCGGCAGCAGCTGCGGCTCAGTAATGGAGGAACACTCGGGGGTCCTTTAAGAAACACGATGCTGAAAACTATTTATCCATAGGGCTCCATTCAAATAAAGGGGACCCCCGATCAGCTGTTTGCAGCACGAATTAGACTTATATCTCCGGCTATCTGCTGTTTAGGCTGGGCGTTCATGCACTCCAGTGGTGACCCCCTCTAATGCCTGAATAGGGTATCTGAAGAATGGTTGTCTGAAAACATACAAAATGAAAGTTAATGTCCACCATGTTGATTGTTAAATCTAAATAGATCCAAAATTCTGCACTGATTTTAATTTTTTAATACATTTTTATAGCGGTCGGAGCTTCATTTTCCTGATACAGAGCTCCAAATTTCCTGCACAGGCATAGAGGTAAATGATCAAGTTCTGTCTATCTGCAGTCACCACTAGGGGGAGCTCACTGCATTCTGTTTTATTACTGAGTTCAATGTATAATTAGTATGCAGTAAGCTCCCCCTAGTGGTGACTGCAGGCAGAATTTTATCATTTATCTCTCTTTCTATGCAGGAGATTTGGAGCTCTGTATCAGAAAAACAGAGCTCTGTTATATAATATAAAAGTATACAAAATAAATAAAAAATATATAAATATAATATAAAAATATACAAAATAAATAATAGAAAGATAAATTAAAAATACGGAAAAAATGCTTTCTCTGCCACCCGTTGATGTCAATGAGAGGTCAGAGACAGAAACGCCCGAAGAATGGAAAAAAACGCCTCCGCCTCCCATTGAAATCAATGGGAGGCGTTTTCGGCAGTTTTTTGACGCGGTTTCCGCGTCAAAAAGCGCACCAAAAACCCATGTGTGAACAGGGCCTTATTAGAAAGGCAGAATCCTCTTTATGATGAGCAGTGGAGTATTATAGAGCGCAGTGCAGTCACTTAGACAATGAGACGAATCGTGACAGATAGACTTGGTTATGGTGACAACAAGGACCAAACAAGTGCAGAACAGTGTAATTGAGTGGGGGGCACGGTGACAGACTCGGAGGGCCGGAGTGTCGTGTCTATGACATATTTAAAGGCTGAAAGTTGTCACATTATAAAAGTACAGGAGTGTTATAGCACGTATAGATGTAAATGTATCTGCAGCACTGGATGTCACATAAAGGGGGGGATTTGGCTGATAACAGGGAACAATTGATTGCATTCACCTGTGCAGCAACTGGAGCAGCGGTCCGCAACATTTGACTTTCCAGCTGTTGTAAAACTACAATTCCCAGCATTACCTGACAGCCTTTAAATATTGGGTCATGCTGGGAGTTGTAGTTTCACAACAGCTGGAGTGCCGAAGGTTGCTGACCCCTGAACCAGAGAGGCGATTGACTGCTATGGGCAACTGCTCCGCTTTTACTTTGCAAAAGTTGTGATAACTCCCCCCCAATGTTTCCTGACTACATATTATGGGCGGCAGAACAAAACGCTAAAATGTGTGTTTACCTGGCACAGTCCCGAACAATAGTGGACGGGATCCCATCCTCTCAGGAAATCCTGTGTATGTGAGCAAAACGCCTGTGATGTGCACCAGGGAGTCTGCATGTTTCTGTTCTTAGAAGTCTCCCCGCAGTACCCCTTTAAATGGTTCATTCCTGTCAGTGAATAGAAACATTCCTATTTGCGTTCAGATGTAGGTGTAAGCAATCAGCCTGGCGTCCGGAATGGGTTGCAACACTGTAACAAACTGCAGCTGTGTTGGTCAAGATGTGTCAACATGAATATTTGCATTCACTGACAACAAGCAGAAGTCTTGAAAATTATTAATTGAACCATGATCTATATATTATTACAAGTTGTCCTGGATTTGATTATTTTAGCCAAGACATAATTATATTTATTATTTCAAAGTAAGGATTGTAATATTTGCCCGCGCTCCTGCTCCCCCCCCCCCCCCTGAATACACACGTGCACATTGTAGCTGCGGGTCATGTGCCATACACGGTCTCAGTATTGTACAGAATACGCCATACAGCGGTCACATGACCTCAACATGTGACTGCACTGACTAGGTCTCCACAGTGACACCGCGTCACCCGCACATTAACTTCATAGGACAAAAAAAAAGTGTCAATTCGCTGTAAAACGCATGCAGTTTTGTGTGGTTTTCGCCCACGCGACAAACTACCGCAACGCAGACTATTAATGTCTGAGATGGGAATATTCCTTTAAGGGGAAAGGGCATGTATGCATTTTCAGGGTCTATTTACACTATTCGGTCACGTTCCGTGTTTTGTCACAGTTTTTGTGGCTTTGTCGCAATTTCACAAATATTAGGGTATGTTCACACACACTAATTACGGACGTAAATCGGGCGTATTAACCCCCGAATTACGTCCGAAATTACGGCTTGAATGCGTTGACAAACATCTGCCCATTGAAAGCAATGGGCTGACGTTTGTCTGTTCACACGAGGCGTATATTTACGCGCCGCTGTCAAAAATGACGGCGCGTAAATAGACGCCCGCGTCAAAGAAGTGACCTGTCACTTCTTGGGGCGTAATTGGAGCCGTTATTCATTGACTCCAATGATTAGCAGCGCCAATTACGTCCGTAATGGACGCAGCGTTCAAGCGCCTGCACATTGCGTTACAGCTGAAATTACGGGGATGTTTTCTCCTGAAAACATTCCCGTAATTTCAGCCGTTATGGGCGCTGTCGTGTGAACATACCCTTAGGGTATGTGCACACAACCTATTTTCAGACGTAATGGAGGCGTTTTACGCCTCAAATTACGCCTGAAAAGACGGCTCCAATACATCTGCAAACATCTGCCCATTGCTTGCAATGAGTCTTACGATGTTCTGTACAGACGAGCTGTGATTTTACGCGTCGCTGTCAAAAGAAAAGTTTTTTTGAGCCGTTTTTCATTGTGTCAATAGAAAAACAGCTCCAAAAAAAACGCATCAAGAAATGTTTGATGCTTTAAAAATGGCTGAAAATCAGGTGCTGTTTTCCCTTAAAAACAGCTCCATATTTTACAGCTGTTTTTACTTTAGCGTGTGAACATACCCTTAAGATTTATTTTCCCCCGTAAAGGGATATTCCTATCTGAGACATTTCTGGCAAATCCACAGTGAATGCACATCAGGTGAGGATCCTGTGGATGTCCCATAAATGTCTGAGAATATAATACCTCTAGCAGAATTGTGAGTGCAGCTCTGGAGTACAATGCAGGATGTAACTCAGGATCTGTACAGGATAAGTAATGTAATGTATGTACACAGTGACTCCACCAGCAGAATAGTGAGTGAAGCTCTGGAGTATAATACAGGATGTAACTCAGGATCAGTACAGGATAAGTAATGTATGTACACAGTGACTCCACAGCAGAATAGTGAGAGCAGCTCTGGAGTATAATACAGGATGTAACTCAGGATCAGTACAGAATAATAATGTAATGTATATACAAAGTGACTCCACCAGCAGAATAGTGAGTGCAGCTCTGGAGTATAATACAGGATGTAACTCAGGATCAATACAGGATAAGTAATGTAATGTATGTACACAGTGACTCCACCAGTAGAATAGTGAGTGCAGCTCTGGAGTATAATACAGGATAGAACGCAGGATCAGTACAGGATAAGTAATGTAATGTATGTACACAGTGACTCCACCAGCAGAATAGTGAGTGCAGCTCTGGAGTATAATACAGGATGTAACTCAGGATCAGTACAGGATAAGTAATGTAATGTATGTACACAGTGACTCCACCAGCAGAATAGTGAGTGCAGCTCTGGAGTATAATACAGGATGTAACTCAGGATCAGTACAGGATAAGTAATGTAATGTATGTACACAGTGACTCCACCAGCAGAATAGTGAGTGCAGCTCTGGAGTATAATACAGGATGTAACTCAGGATCAATACAGGATAAGTAATGTAATGTATGTACACAGTGACTCCACCAGTAGAATAGTGAGTGCAGCTCTGGAGTATAATACAGGATAGAACGCAGGATCAGTACAGGATAAGTAATGTAATGTATGTACACAGTGACTCCACCAGCAGAATAGTGAGTGAAGCTCTGGAGTATAATACAGGATGTAACTCAGGATCAGTACAGGATAAGTAATGTAATGTATGTACACAGTGACTCCACCAGCAGAATAGTGAGTGCAGCTCTGGAGTATAATACAGGATGTAACTCTGGATCAGTACAGGATAAGTAATGTAATGTACACAGTGACTCCACCAGCAGAATAGTGAGTGCAGCTCTGGAGTATAATACAGGATGTAACTCAGGATCAGTACAGGATAAGTAATGTAATGTATGTACACAGTGACTCCACCAGCAGAATAGTGAGTGCAGCTCTGGAGTATAATACAGGATGTAACGCAGGATCAGTACAGGATAAGTAATGTAATGTATGTACACAGTGACTCCACCAGTAGAATAGTGAGTGCAGCTCTGGAGTATAAATAATGCAGGATGTTACTCAGGATGAGTATAAGATCAGTAACGTACACAGTGACTTTTTATGTTCTATATACAAACTGTTGGAGGTCAGATATGGACCTCTGGACGTGATCACAGCAAAAAAAGTTCTGATCACGAAATCTGGAGAGACTGGTGAATCCCCAATGATACATAGTAACTGGTGTGGAGTATAACGGGAGCTGTGTGACTGGGTGATATGAATGAGGCTGAGCACTGCTCACTCCTCCTCTCCCCTCCTCTTGCTGATGATGATGATGGTGGTGCTACAGCTGGAGAGAGACCAGCAGACTGCACAGTGCAATAGTCTGAGACACACTGCCTTGTATTGGATGAGACAGACAGTGTATGTGAGAGCTTCACTCTTGTAATAACTGGCATATACTGGGTGACTGGCAGCATGTGACTGCAGCCACTACCACCCTGAGCAGAAGACCCTACACTCAATCCCTGGATCATAACACCCAGTGTCCTGCACCGAAGCCTGGACTAAAACTTTCACCACCCTGCTGGACAAACTCCTAGACTGGGCTGAACCACCACCACCACCACTACTACCACCACCACCACCACCACTACCACTACTACTACTACTCCATCTCTCTTGCTCTCCAACTCTTAGTGGGATTAATTGCTGCAAAGTTTACTCCATTCAACAAACCAGGGTGAGTCTTATCTATTATACATTCATCTGTTACTGTATAGAGATGTAGTAGTTTGTCAGAGGTAGCAGAGCTGAGTTTGTCATGTGTCACATCCCATGGTGATCTTATGATCTCACATAAACTCTAAAGATTTTACATAGGACGTCTACTAAACCTGCTCAATTCAGAGATATAGCACAAGGAACCGAAAATTCAGCTCTACTATAGTAACAGAAAGAGGTTTGAAGATGTGCCATTGACAGTTGTCTTTCAAGAGTTTCTGCAGCAGCTCAGGCACTTTTGATGGGCTGGTCACTATTTTATCCCAGTAAATTAACCCCTCTCTCTGCCTGTCAGTCACATAGCATAGTGTCTAATGACACACATCTTAGGGCTGTCATGTGTTTGCTACATGTGCAGTCAATGACCCAGTGGACTGAAGAGCTTACAATCTACCCCCATGCTGACATTCATACATTCACTATCTTGTCTTTATTTATATGAATTGTTATTCTTATTATTATTGTATTTATTTACATAAGTGTCAATATTTTACTTTTTGTGCAAATGTTGATTGCATATCAGCAAAACACTATCAAATGTAGCAGTGCTGTGCCTTTAAGTTAACCCATTCACCACTGCTAGTTTTTGCAATCTTAGCAGAGATCTTTAAGGACTGTGTTTGGAGTTAATTTGGATTCCTCCCTTTTGTATTGCAGTGTGTTCAGCTGTACATGTAGGTGGCCTGGTAACAGGCAGTGTGTGAAGTTCAGGCTCCTACTTTAAAAGCCCCTTGTATGGTAAAGTTATACATTACAGGCATGTGTCAGCAACAGGGAGGAGGGAGGGGGTGCAACAGGAGATATCACTTAAATAGCCCCCAGGGCCAGGGTATTGTTATGATGATGATAATGTAAGTGAGATATTTGCATACAGATGAAGCAGAGCTGACTTTGTGATTTATTTATTTAGTGCTTTAAGTTAAGATCCTGTGATAGTAGTAACCCTAACCTGCTGTCCTATGTAAAACAACATTGACCTAGACCTCAATGTGTTTATTTTACATAGGACTGTAGGTTATTTTATTACTATATCTTGCAGTCCTAAATAGATAAATGACAAAGACATCAATGATATAACTCTTAATGTGTTGTTTTACATAGGACTGCAGGTTGGGATTACTACATTAGGCTTACTACTACTCTATATCTTGACTCCAGAGATGCGGCCCCAAATATATCAATGACAAAGTCAGCTCTGCTACATCTGTATACTGTTGTATTATATACATTTCAATGTTTTTCTTCACAAGGAATTCATTCTAATCTTTATTACACACTTAAAAAAGCGCAACTCCAGTGCACTGCAAAAAAACGACTCTCTTCCTGGAGATTTTCCTGGAAATACCTCTTACTGCTACTGTATAGCAACAGAATTAAAAAAAAATCTCATTTACTAATATCGAGCATTCGGCCAGAGTAGTAAAATACAGAGGCGGCCAGAACACAGAATAACTGCAATGTGTGACTTGGGCTTTGTTGAACTTTATGTGAGCAAAAATTTCTATATTGTTGTAAATATCTGTAAATGCATCTGCAAAAAGTGATCGAGCAATAGCAATAAGGGGTTAATAAATGTTACAAGGAAAAAAAAGTGGCTCTTGAGGGAGACTTGCATCTAACTTTAAATGGTGTCGGAGGTGACCTGTGAAGCTGCACCTAAAGGATTGCATTGAGTCACAATCAGAGGTGTAGAACTCCAAATGCGTCCTAGCCCCAAAAATTGGGGTGCTTATGCAAATTCTGTTCTGATCATTTTATAATATATCTTCACAAGGGACAGAGCTCCACCTTTTCTCTTCACACAGCCATAAGGATAAATAATAAAATTCTGCCTGCCTGCACCCCCCACTAGAGGGAGCTAATTGCATAAAGATTTATACAGGTCCCATTGAACTGATTAGGGATTCTAGAAATCTGTATGCCCCGAGCTCCCCACTCCCATTTAAACGGCTGACCATATACTGGTCAAATAATCGACCTGTTCTGTATCTTGGCTACTAGAAGTGGGTCCTGGATCTCATCTCATAGTGGCTCAATTTATTTCAATGGAGACTGCACCCTAGAGTGTAATAGAGAGATGTCACCACCGGGCTTGTCTATTTTAGTAAATACTTGAAATCACATTTCTGGAAAATATTTTCTGAGAACTCTGCATTGTGACGTACCTCTGTGATTCCTCCTAGAAATGTATGAATAAATTGACAACCGTCCTTCTTCTCGAAGGGGCGTGTCCCAATACAGTCCCACTCTCAGCTCTGATTCGACAGTCAGTCTGTGTAGGGACACGCCCCCAACTGGTAACACCCAGTTGTCAATTTATTTATAAATTTCTAGGAGGAATAACAGAGGAACGGACAACGTAAAATACTAAGAAAAGATGCTCCGGAATCGTTATTTCAAGGGAAATACAATTATTTACCAAAACAGACATGTCAGGAGATGTGAGGGCTTCTTTTTAACCCTTGTGAGAGCTTTGAACGTTTCTTAGTTATATATTCCAATCTGGGAAAGTTGGGTGACAATCAATATAGCCGCCGTTGAATCACACACCCAGCTTTCCTAGAGTGCTGTGATAAATATGCTTATGTCATATACATTCCCCAGTATCACTGTATAACTCGGCAGAAATGCCATTTGGGGCTCTAGGAAAGCTGGGTGACCACCTCTGTTGGAGCTATAATGGTTATAATAATTAAGGCGGCTCGAATTTTCCAGATCAACGTAAACCTAATATACAGCTGGAGAGAATTTATAATAATGTGATGACTGAGGGGCTTATATCATGAGATATTAGCGGAAATGACTACAGTATAAGCATGTCCAGAGACTCTCATCATCCTCTAGTGCTGACTGAGCCGTGGAGCTAATAAGTGTATAACTCCGGTCACACATACATGAAGGTATTTATTTGCATCGCTTTGCTGTTGAGCGGGGAAATCTCGTGACTTGTGTGTGAATGATTTTCCCATTTTGGAGTTGATTAAAATGACCGAGAAAAGTGGAAAAAGTTGCAGTCCCCTTTAATTTAATAAACCATAATTTAAAAAAATGCTGAATGTGTAAAAAATTTTTGCTGCCGCAAAAATCGCAACACGTAGCTTTCTGTTGGGGGATTTGCATCCCCATTGAATTCAATGGGAAAAAACCCACAACGGAAATTCAACAAAAACGCAGCATAAATTGCCAGAATTAAATTCGTCACCGCAGGTCAATTTATTAAAGTTTACGCTGCGGGTTTTTTCCTGCAGCGTGGGCATCAGCTTTTCCAAATCTCATCCACTTTGCTGCTACTGTAAATGCTGCGGAATTTCCACACAGAATTTCGTTGCGGAAATTCTGCAGCGTTAATGCTGCATAGGAACCCGGCCCGAGGGTGCAGTCACATGCGGCATTTGTTGCATAAATTTCAGCGACTGAAAAATCATTTTAAATTTATCTGAATGTGGTTGTTTCTGCACCTGGCGCAGGGATTTCTACAAATACCTTTCGGATGAATGGAGCCGATTTTCAGTTGCAGAAATTTTTGGCCAAAAATCTGCGTGTGTGTATTTATCCTAAAGGCATATTTTTCATACTACAACTGTCCGGAGATCGAGATCTGTGGAGAAGTTGATTTTGGAACTTTTCGGTCATTGTCTTGGAAAGTCGATCATGCCAAACAACCGATCTGACCACAGATCAAGGCAGCGATCGATCGGTCGATTTATCTTTTTAAAGATCGGAGCGGTCACCCAGAACGATGACTTTCACAGAACAACCATGAACGAAGTTGGACAGAAAACGTCCGTCTGAAATCCGTAACGTATGGCGAGCTATGGAACATGGAACATTATGATTAGTGGGTGTCTGACTTCTTAGACCCCCCCCCCCCCTCCAATCCTAAGAGTGACACGCCCAAAGACCCATTGAATTTTTCTCTGCCCAGCTCCCTATGCTGCGGTTGCAAAACTACAACCCACACATGCCCTGCCGAAGTGCTGCTACCAGAACATGCTGGGAGTTGTAGTTTTGCAACAGTTGGAGAGCTACAGAGTCTCCTTCCTGGAGTCTTGCAACCAACTAGGCAACATTGTTTCTTCTGTGGGTGTTTCCCAGTACATGGAGGTGCCAGGACACCGTGGTATGACTGTTAAATGGGCTGTGGGTCATATCTTACACCATGCCCGATTTGTATCCCTGTCGGGGGAAGTTGGCGGCGGGCTGACATGACTAATGCAGCTCAAAGAAAAATTAGCATCTTGGAAACTTGCTATTGTGTTTCCTGTCATTGAAAAAGTGGAAGTATTTGTGGAAGGTAGTGCCCATCATTTATCAAAGATGCCGAACCAAAAAAAAAACGGGCAATGTTGCTCATAGCAACCAATCAGGTTATGTGGTGTCAAGTGGCAGTGGAAAGGGGCCTGATTTTTATCTTTGCTATTGGGTCCCTGGTCCTTTATGTACGCCCCTGGCACAACCTTCTCCTACCACCTCCTTCATGCCAATTCCTGCCTCTGGGGCACCGTTTGAGTCTTTGGATGACCATGGGACATAGTTATAGGGGGTGCAGAGGTAGCAGTCACACCAACGTCCTGGTGTCTGAGGAGTCCCAAGTGCCCCTCTGCCATGTGAGAAGACACCAGTATTATGAATGGCACATGGTAGGTGGGGGTCCTGTGACAGATTTTGCATTGGGGACCCCGGAGCTTCATATCATTCTGGGACAACCAATTCTTATGTGTCCTAAATTTTGGACTCAATGGGGGGAATTTATTAGAACTGGTGTTTCACACACCTGTCTTAAACTGAAATACATCGGAGTAAAATGCGCCAAATTTTCTCTTAGTCCTAAGGAGACCGAATCAAATCTACGCCTGCTTAATTATTTATTTACCCCATTACCCCCCAAAAAAAAAAGTTACCCCATTTTCCGTTTTTAGAAACGTGCTGGCCCAGCTCCATCCCGGTTAACCCCACGCGCTTTGCAAAGTGGCGAGAGGAATGAAAAGTTGCAGATATGGCATGTGCCTAAATGTGCACGTTTTTTTATTTTTTTTTATGCCACAAAAAATTGTCACAAACCTGTTAAAAAAAATGCGTTATGAGTCAGTGGGCTTTGCGAGTGGCATTCGGTTTTCACGCAAAAAACTATTATTAGTTTGTCGATATTTAATGTCTAAACCGTCGTGTCATTGACTGTAATCCGGTTTCTCTGCTGGAGAAATCCTCGTCTGGACTTCTCCCAGAATCCGTTCCTCACCCGACACTGTCTCTTCGTCTTTTCCGCTCCGTCTGAAGTTGCTGCTCGTTCTTCGCGTCCCTTATCCCTGTGGTGCAGGATTGTTTCCCTGCCAGTGTCATGGAGGGTCCAGGCCGCCGCTCATGTTCCCAGGCTCTTCCTGCTGATTGTTTCCCTGCCAGTGTCATGGAGGGTCCAGGCCGCCGCTCATGTTCCCAGGCTCTTCCTGCTGATTGTTTCAGGTCTCATTTATTTTCCGATACAAAGTAACAGACCCAGATTGGTGTAATCTCTGTGTATTAGACGGTGAGGCCGAGGTGCCCGGCCAGCAGGACGTCTAATGCAGCGTGAAACTACATGTAATAAAATATATTTTTCCGTCTCGCTCCATTACACTGCGTGCAGTATGGGAAAATGCAGGTTAAAGCACTACTTCGGTACATTTCACGGAACGCTGCGTCTGCCCCTGCCAGTGGCGACATAAGACACACAGCTCCAGCCTGGGCATCTATCAGTACTCTGCCCTCAGAATGTTAATGAACCCCGTGTCTAACCTTGTGCCTGATTCCCAGCAAATAACACCGCTCAGGCCCGTATCCCAGTAAACCCCCCCCCCCCCCCCCCCTTCGCTTAATCCGCAAAGTGAGGGGGAAATGTCACGGTAATCCAAAACTACAAGCTGCTTTATATGGGTAGCAATGAGGATTGGCAGCGGCGGAGAATGTTAAAGGGCAATTCCGGTTACAGTTCATATTGACATCCGTGACACGGCCGAAATTCCCAAACGACATGGTAAAGGCATTTAAAAAATATATATTTGGCGTGATACTTTTTTATATCCTGGATATCCCTCCCATTAAGGTTCAGATTTCATATTCTCTCACACTGGGAGGAGCTTTCTCTTGTGCTCATTGTCTCCCCCTGCTGGTTTAAGGCACTATGCATACATTTCAGGTAGAGAATACTAGATTAGTCTCCACTACTGTTAATGTATATCCAGCCTGGAAAAATCTGCCCTGGATTTGATGTCAGTCACATATGAAATTGTTATTTTAACAGGCCCATATTTTTCACCATAGGGGGCAGTAGTTAGTGAGAGTAAAGATATTAAGCTTTGGTTCGGTCTCTGAGCACATTCGGCATATACGCTGAACATAAAGCTCTAAGGTATAGCACTGCATGCAGCACAGTTTTTTTTCCCCATCAAAAATGGAATCTGCGGCGGAGGCTCCAGTAGCAGATGTGAACAGAGCCTAAGAGCAGTGGCAAGAGTAAGGTGGTGGGTCAGTAGCCTCTGACTCTCTAAGGATGGACAACCTGCCCTGCAAACCAGAATAATTCTAAAATATATCTCTCTATTAATATTAAAGGGTATGATTACTTTTGCAACCATATTTATTGCCCTATTGCATCTAAAACAAAAATGTAAGAAACTTTGCTGCAGAAAAATACAAACTTCTACGTTGTTAACACAGCTCCTATGCAGACCTATGCGTTTCTATGGTTACAGACTACAAACAAACCCTGTATGTAGTCCCACCCTTCAGTACTTTACTCTATTTCTATTCTAGATGTAGTTGGGCAATAAACGTATGGTTGAAAAAGTATTCATACCCTAATGTGGACTCCTAGGCCAGGACCTCTAGTGATCAGCTTACTATGGGAACCTCAAGTCCAACTCATTATCAGGTTGTCTAAAGTAGACAACCCCTTTAAGGCTTACGGTTACACACACGCTAACTATATGACTGGACAGGTTTCGGCTCCGTCGTTCTGGCAAATTTCTATCATGAGAAAGACACAAATTGCAGCTTGTGTGACTTATGTGGTTGTAATTATAGGATTAAGCAAAAAAATTTTGCTATGTCGATGTGGCCGCTGCGTATACAGCTCGTTTATTTTTACCTCCTCGACCTGCGGAACATGAGAGTGAACCCTTGGGATCTCCTCAGTAACGAGATGCTGAGGCAATAGATAGATTTACAGCCTCTGTTTTGATGCAGATGTCAGAGGCGGCTTAACCGTCACCTGAGGGATCACGAGATCGACAAAAATATGTGGTGACAGGTGCGCGGGAAGAAAACCCGCTCATTAGTTGTTACATTGTTGCAGTTATTGATAGCACATTATGAGAGTCATGGACCTTGTATGATCAATAATGATCGACTGGCCGTCCGTAAGATTTTCACTGACTTCTGATCAGAGATATACAAGGCCATATATACCATAGAGGTGGCTGTTATAGGGTCAGCAGGGTAGGGGACTGCCCTTATACATCCCAGCCCCATCAGTTTCCGTGCATGTTAAGAACCAAGCAAATAAAGGTAGACCCTGCCGAGGGTCGTGCCAATCTTCTCGGTGTGTGTGAATAAATGCCGTAACTTGAAATGGAGCCCCCGTTCTGCTATACCAGGCGCTGGCAACCCTTGGCACTCCAGCTGTTGTGAAACTACAACTCCCAGCATGCCCTAGCAGCCTTTGGCTGGAAAACTAACGCCTTTGGCTGGTTGGCCGTGCTGGAAGATGTAGTTTCACATCCGCTGGAGTGCCGAAAGTTGGTGGGCCCTGCTGTATATACTCCTATAGTAACCTGAAAATGAGATTATTCCCATGGTGACTAGTAGTAACTCCGCTTCGCCCTTGTCTGACCTTCATCCCGCTTCCTAAACACATCTTTAATAGGCCTAACCCCCCCCCCCCCCCTACCCAATAATTTAGCAGTTGGAGGGGGGATAGTATTCCTTAGATAGCAGATTCCTGGAGAGAAAGGGGAAGAGCGGCACTGAAACTTCTCTCGACCCAAGCTCCGTTGACGGGCACTATATTACGGGCACTGCTACTCCTCAATATCTAAATCCATAAATCAAGATTCCAGACATTATCTGTCCAATTTTTATGCATTATTGGTCTCTATGGGGCTTATGGAGGTAATATAAGGGGTCCCCCTATAGAACCCCCCATTAGCCAGGGAGAGCCACCACATGATGATTTCCATGGGCACCTTGTAATGTGTTATTCCCCCGCAGCCTCACCAAACAGGATATTATCGATCACCGCCAGTTGCCAACAGTCCAAATTTTGGCAGGACTTTCCCGCAAATCGGACCGCAAAAAAGTTGGGTCTATACTCAAAGGGGGCGTTTCTGGAGCGGTTTGGTGTCAATCCTGTGCAGATCGGTGACAGGTGTTCAGTGATTTCCCCCGTAGTATGTAAGGGCCGATCATGGGGTTCCCAGCAGCAGGACCTTCCACAGTCTGTTTAATTTGGAAGGATGATGGGGGTTGGGATTTGGCCCTTAGTATGTATCATGGGGTCCTAGTAGCAGGACTTTGGGTTGTTTAATTTTAGGGATGATGGGGGTTGGGGTGTTAGACTACTTTGGGCTGGGACTTGTTCATTGTCTATGGCCTGCAAATTGCACCATAATAAAACTGAACCATGCCCCCTCCGTTATGTCTGTAGCCCCCTCCATCAGACCACCGCATGCAGTGTATTATATGGAGTATAAATAATCTACAATTGCTGCCCTCTGTCAGGCGCTGGACACATTGGCCTGTAATCACGTGCACATGTTGTCTTTAGGAGGTTAATGGCGGAGCTGCCACCCATGGTGACAGTTTTATGTGTCCAGGGTCCACCCTCTAATCTGTGGTGATGAGGAGGAGCGGTGTAATACAAGGCTATGGAGCAGCGGCTGTCAATCAAGCGGCTGCCACTGATCTGCAACGTGTGCAGCGTTTTTATAGCCACACGTTATAGGAATTAAGATTCAACATTGTGTTCTCCAGTGGCTCATATTGACACCTGTGCGAAAACTTCAGGAACTTGTCAGGACTGGAAATCTGCATGTTGTGTAGACTTGTAAATCTTCAGTCTAATGATAGAAACCAACTCTATGATTGAAGGGGTTTCCAGTTTTTATAAATCCGGAGAACCGGATTAATCATTGTATAATGAAAAGTTCTGCAAATTTCTAATATACTTTGTGTTTAAATTCCACACCATTTTCAAAATGCTTGCTGTCAGTGAATAGAAATATTATTGGTTCCATCCACAGGCTTAAAAACCATAGAGGCCTAAAACGTCTCATTGCTGAGAGTTTGCTACAATTATATCAGCTTAGACAATCCTCTTCCCCAGGCTGATAAATTTCAGCTTCACTGATGATACATTGTAACAGGACAGGAAAGACACACGTTGATGTGTTTAGCTCACAGAGGATTGCCTAAATGCGCTAGTTACAATAGTATCGAATCGGCTGTTAGAAGTATTGGGTCTGTACAGTTTTTAGCCTTTGGATGTCAACAAGGATGTTTTCTATTCACTGACACAAAGCAGAAGTCTTGGAAATGGTATCATATCTTATACATTAAATTAGCTTTGTCTGGGAAAACCATTGATGGACTGTCCTTAGGATAGTGGGGGTCCGACTTCCAATGGAGCTGATCTGCAGTACCAGGCACAACTGCACGTAGGGACGAGCCTTTATGCCTAGATAAACAATGAAGGGGCCCCCTTTATACTGCTGGTTGGTAGGGGTCCTGGGGCCCGGACATCTACCAATTACACATTGATGGGTCAGTAATCTTAGGCACTCCAGCTATTCTGAAACTACAACTCCCAGCATGCTTTGAACAAAAGTTTATCATTCCACCCAAAGGCTGTTAGGGCATGCTGGGAATTGTAGTTTCACAACAGCCGGCGTGCCGAAGATGGCTGACCCCCTAAGCATGGTGGACCCTCATGTGTTAAAATTAGAAAAGAAGGCCGTTCTATCTCCAAGGCCATGTTGATAGACGAGGCCCAATGTCTATGAGGGGGGGGGGTGGGGGGTCTGATTAGAGATAATGTTGCGACACGGCTATAAACCTTTTTATATCAGATTGTGACCAAACTGCATCATTACCGTTATGTCTGTCGCTTCATAGCGCTGTATATAACGCCGAGCTGTTAGTCTACGGGAACGTGGCAGAAAGTGAAAAGATGAAAACATTTTTAATGAAAGAATAAATAATATCCCCACCCAGAGCTGAACACGATCTGTATGTTATGGGACAACGTTCTCAAGTAACAAAAACAACAATTAAAGGCTATTTCCATAAGGGCTTATTCAGACGAACGGGATATACGTCCGTGCACGGACCTATATTAGTCTATGGGGCAGTGCAGACAGGTGCGTGATTTTTACGCTGCGTGAGTCCGCAGCTAAAAACTCACGACATGTCCGTTCTTTGAGCATATTTCGCGCATCACGCACCCATTGAAGTCAATGGGTGCGTGAAAATTACGCGCACCACACGGAAGCACTTCCGTGGGACGCGCGTAATTCGCGCAACAGCTGTGAAAAGGATGAATGAAAACAGAAAAGCACCACGTGCTTTTCTGTTTACAAACATCCAAATAGAGTGTCATAATGATGGCGGCTGCGAGAAAACCACACAGCCACGCATCACACGGAGCTGTTAAGTGCCTTTTGCACGCGCAAAACGCACACGCTCGTGTGAATCCAGCCTAAGGCCCCATGCACACGACCGTGCCCGCAATCACGGCCCGCGATTGCGGGCACGGGCGGCCGCTGACTGACAGCCGAATTTTCGGGCCATGCTCCCATACAAAGTATGGGAGCACGGCCCGCAAAATGCGACAGAGCGGACATGTTCCATAATTCCCGGAACATTTCCACGGCACTGACACCCTTCCGTAGTGCTACGGAAAGGTGTCAGTGTTCAATGAAAGTGAATGTCTCAGTTTTTGCGGACTGCAATTGCGGTCCGCAAAAACGGAGGTTTTTTACGGTCGTGTGCATGGGGCCTAACTCTTGATAGATCATAAATTAGATTAAACAGCGTTGTGTGAGCCAAGACCAGATAGGGAATATAGCATATACTAGTATATAATATAGTAAGAGAAGCCCCAACCTCCATAACGTGAGCAGCTTTCATTTCAATGGGTCGGTAATGTTAACAGATATATTTACTAGGTTCTCCACAATAAGGGCCCAATTACACGTAACATTGTGGTGCAGTCTGGTCATATAGGGGCAGTATTATAGTAGTTATATTCTTGTATATAGGGAGCAGTATTATAGTAGTTATATTCTTGTATATAGTGGCAGTATTATAGTAGTTATATTCTTGTATATAGGGGCAGTATTATAGTAGTTATATTCTTGTATATAGGGAGCAGTATTATAGTAGTTATATTCTTGTATATAGGAGCAGTGTTATAGTAGTTATATTCTTGTATATAGGAGGCAGTATTATAGTAGTTATATTTTTGTATATAGGGGGCAGTATTATAGTAGTTATATTCTTGTATATAGGGAGCAGTATTATAGTAGTTATATTCTTGTATATAGGGGCAGTATTATAGTAGTTATATTCTTGTATATAGGAGCAGTGTTATAGTAGTTATATTCTTGTATATAGGAGCAGTGTTATAGTAGTTATATTTTTGTATATAGGGACAGTATTATAGTAGTTATATTCTTGTATATAGGAGCAGTATTATAGTAGTTATATTCTTGTATATAGGAGCAGTATTATAGTAGTTATATTGTATATGTGGGCAGTATTATAGTAGTTATATTCTTGTATATAGGGGCAGTATTATAGTAGTTATATTCTTGTATATAGAGGGCAGTATTATAGTAGTTATATTCTTGTATATAGGGGGCAGTATTATAGTAGTTATATTCTTGTATATAGGGGCAGTATTCTAGTAGTTATATTCTTGTGTATAGGGGGCAGTATTATAGTAGTTCTATTCTTGTATATAGGGGCGGTATTATAGTAGTTATATTCTTGTATATAGGAGCAGTATTATAGTAGTTATATTCTTGTATATAGGGGGCAGTATTATAGTAGTTATATTCTTGTATATAGGAGCAGTATTATAGTAGTTATATTCTTGTATATAGGGGCAGCATAATAGTAGTTATATTCTTGTATATAGGGGGCAGTATTATAGTAGTTATATTCTTGTATATAGGGAGCAGTATTATAGTAGTTATATTCTTGTATATAGGGAGCAGTATTATAGTAGTTATATTCTTGTATATAGGGGCAGCATAATAGTAGTAATATTCTTGTATATAGGGGGCAGTAGTATAGTAGTTATATTCTTGTATATAGGAACAGTAGTATAGTAGTTATATTCTTGTATATAGGGGCAGTATTATAGTAGTTATATTCTTGTATATAGGGGCAGTATTATAGTAGTTATATTCTTGTATATAGGGGGCAGTATTATAGTAGTTATATTCTTGTATATAGGGGGCAGTAGTATAGTAGTTATATTCTTGTATATAGGGGCAGTATTATAGTAGTTATATTCTTGTATATAGGAGCAGTATTATAGTAGTTATATTCTTGTATATAGGAGCAGTATTATAGTAGTTATATTCTTGTATATAGGGGCAGTAGTATAGTAGTTATATTCTTGTATATAGGGGGCAGTATTATAGTAGTTATATTCTTGTATATAGGGGGCAGTAGTATAGTAGTTATATTCTTGTATATAGGGGCAGTATTATAGTAGTTATATTCTTGTATATAGGAGCAGTATTATAGTAGTTATATTCTTGTATATAGGAGCAGTATTATAGTAGTTATATTCTTGTATATAGGGGCAGTAGTATAGTAGTTATATTCTTGTATATAGGAGCCGTATTATAGTAGTTATATTCTTGTATATAGGGGCAGTATTATAGTAGTTATATTCTTGTATATAGGGACAGTATTATAGTAGTTATATTCTTGTATATAGGGGGCAGTAGTATAGTAGTTATATTCTTGTATATAGGGGCAGTATTATAGTAGTTATATTCTTGTATATAGGGGCAGTATTATAGTAGTTATATTCTTGTATATAGGGGGCAGTAGTATAGTAGTTATATTCTTGTATATAGGGGGCAGTATTATAGTAGTTATATTCTTGTATATAGGAGCAGTATTATAGTAGTTATATTCTTGTATATAGGAGGCAGTATTATAGTAGTTATATTCTTGTATATAGGAGGCAGTATTATAGTAGTTATATTCTTGTATATAGGGGGCAGTATTATAGTAGTTATATTCTTGTATATAGGGGAAGTATTATAGTAGTTATATTCTTGTATATAGGGGCAGTATTGTAGTAGTTATATTCTTGTATATAGGGGCAGTATTATAGTAGTTATATTCTTGTATATAGGAGCAGTATTATAGTAGTTATATTCTTGTATATAGGGGGCAGTATTATGGTAGTTATATTCTTGTATATTGGAGCAGTATTATAGTAGTTATATTCTTGTATATAGGGGGCAGTATTACAGTAGTTATATTCTTGTATATAGGGGGCAGTATTATAGTAGTTATATTCTTGTATATAGAGGGCAGTATTATAGTAGTTATATTCTTGTATATAGGAGCAGTATTATAGTAGTTATATTCTTGTATATAGGGGGCAGTATTATAGTAGTTATATTCTTGTATATAGGGGCAGTATTATAGTAGTTATATTCTTGTATATAGGGGCATTAATATAAATGTGGAACTCTTTTTCGTTGCACCATGGAGGGAATTCCATTTTTGTATAAGGGATTTGTTGAACATTCCTAAGAGATGTAAGAATCTGGCTTTTCTTATCGCTTGTCAGGAGGACCTAGAACTCTGGTCTGGATGATGTCTGATTTTCTGCTCTGAGCTCTCTGGATTAATGGGTATTAGGTTTATTTGAGATTTCACGCCCCACATGTTACCGTGTGATAGGTGCCTCAAATCTCTCAGCTGTCCTGTCTGATTCAGAGCTGTTGACAGATGAAACGTGAGAATGTCCTGCAAATACTGTAAAATCCATGAAGCATCGTGATTCATTAGTCTTTTAGTAATAGGAAATATTATTACATGAAGATAACCAGAGACAGATGTGGGTTTTGAGTAGTTTTAAGTTGCGTTTCAAGAAACGGCTGAAAAAAAAAAAAAATTTCCCAAAAAAATGAATATGGTTGCTTTTCTAGAGTCCCGAAAGGCAAATCTGTCCATTCATTAATCTATCCTACTTTTTGCTGCAGTAAATGATCCTCCATTACTAATTTCATATTACATGTAGGTAGATTTACTATTCAGTACTCTAGGAAAGCTGGGTAACAATATCTGTGGAGCCATGGGCGTCCGTACCAGAAAAATAAGCCCATGCAGCTCCTTCGGGGTCCTTGGAAAGAATGGGCCCATCTCTGGTTGATCCCATCACCTTTACCACACCTTCCAACATTTGCATCCCCATTCGCAGGACACTTTAAGCCCCACTCCCGATCCACATGGGGACGTCTACCAAACCTTCTGGGAACACCCACTTTTATTTCTAATTTGCACCCAAATTTATGCCCAATTTGCAACCCGCGGGATGAGAACTTGTGCGCCACTCCAGATAAACTGCAATGTTGGCAATCAAGGGGGTGAGAATTGGTCTAAATGTCATTGAAAGGGCGCGGAGGGGAAAACAGACACCAGGTCCTAGGGGGCAAAACGCGGAACCATAATGGGGGACCCAGTTTGACCTTCGCTATGGGGTCCTCTGTCTCCTCTCTCTACCACACCACATGTTACGTAAGTCTTTATGGACTGGATTTTAATATGGGGGTTAGTTTTTAGTATGCACCCTTTTATATTGCCACCGTCTCCTTGCCCACCCCCGTTGGTTTTCTTGCTGCAGCTGCTAGGATCGTTATAAAGTGCCGGGATCCGTGTTATTACAGATTCATTAATGAGTAGGGATTTGCTTCTCTAATGATCAAGTTTAGAAATGATCCAGTTAAGCCCCCGCACCCCCTCCAGAAACCTTCTCATCCTCCGCACAGCACTCCAGCCTCACTCCTGAAACTTTATATCAGCCCTGGGACTCTGCCGGCTGTTGGCTCCTTCTACACAGGGGATTGCCAAATGCAAACAGAGTGCGGCTTATGGCTGGTACATGAACCTTGTCTTTCAGCATTTAACTGTTGTTGTAGGATTTTAACTGTATCCCACAAAAAGTGCCGTTTCCTTTTTGCTGTGTTCTGCATTTCCGCCTTAAGGGCATTTCCACCTTAAAATAAAAAGTCCTTGCGTTTGTTTTCCTGTGCCAATAATTTTCTGCTGTTTTGGTGGTTTTATCTATGACAAACAAAACGACTGTTATTACAGCTCCTAGTGGGTGGCACCCAGCTTTCCTGATACCCTGAAGGGTATTTCTGACCAGTTCTAATATAGTGATCTAGGAATGGGGGAATGAAACACGGCTTTAGGGTAAGTTCACACTTAGTGTAAATACTACCGATTCCGTTGCGGAAAATCGTCAGCATAAGACAGTAGCAGCCGAGATGAACAAACCTCCTCCACGCGCTGCGTAAATGATGCACGGAAAAAAAACGCTCAGAAGGTGAGTTTTTTTTTTTTTATGTCGCAGCTTGTCAATTGTATTTGCGTAATCGCTGCTTTTTTGTTGCAGGTTTTCCCCATTGAATTTAATGGGGAGGTAAAACCCGCAACAAATAGCAGATGTTGCGTTACCCAGAATTCTGTGCTGCTTTGTCCAGGCTAGCCTCCAAGGATGACGTTTCACCCCATGTGACCGCAGCAGCCAATCACAGGCTGCCGCGGTCACATGGGATTAAACATCATCCCCGGAGGCCGGGCTGCAGAATGTCAGAGGGTAAGTATGTGTTTTTTATTTTTTTATTTAATCATTCTGTTTTCTGCAGCGGACATTCTGGCCGGAAAAAGTGCACCGCAATTTGGTGCAGTTTTTTGACCGGAATTCACTGCGGCGCCCAGGACGGATACGCTGTGTACCTTTTATGTAGCGTGAACACAGCCTAAAGGGTAACAATTGTGGTTCTGAAGTTTAGGGAAACTGACCAGCATGATGGGAGGCTTTATTAGTCATCACCCAGCTTTCCCAGGAAGAGATATACCGGCTTATTAGAAGTGCTCTGACTGTGACCACATTGCAGAATATATTCGAGAATCACTTACGTATATGGCAATTGCTTAATATAATGAGATCAGAATTGTTTTCCGTGAACTGAACCGATGCAGGGCTGCTGGAGGAATCTCATATTTGGAGTTTCCACCGGGAATTGAACATTTTTTTTAAATTTTGGATCAGTCTTGAAACTAAAAGAAATCTGCTCCCTGGGAAAGCTGTGTGACCAGCAGTATGGCCACTATTACATCTCCCATAGAGGATGACACTCAACTTTTTCAGACTTTATAAGGGGATGGGCAACTACCTAGATTTTAACTTTTTTGGTGGCCCTATTGCTATGTGATCACCCAGCTTTCCCAGAAACAGAATTAAGAACATGTGTTTACCATTGATGCTTCCTTATATGCTGACGAGCGTCTTCTCTTTCCCCTTATCTCCGTATCTGGAGGTTTGTTGGTTGGAGAGCAGGATGTTCTGTAGGAAATGTTCTTTTGTTCTCTACGTTATTCTTATCCGCTGCGGAAATCATTTCCACCACCATCATTTCATAACGCAGGGATAAACTTTTTATATATTCATACATTCTGGTTACCAGCGCCTGTGCCTGGCATGACTGGAGTATCACACAAAGTTGAGCTCCAGCTTATAGAATGGAATGAAAGCAATCGGTGGGTGAAAATTCCTTTTAGTCTGGCATCTGATAGTTTGGAAATCCCCAGAATCTATAATCCTTAAAAGGTCCCAACATTCTCATCCCATATTCCAGCTGTAGTGCAATCCTCTTACAGAACAGGCTGCAGTGGTAGGTCAGTCTTCTCCGCCAATCATAAGAGCCAGGAAGGGTCACATGACACACTGCCCTGAAGAGTCCGGTATCTTAGGAGTCAGGGAGATGGGGTTGTATTGTTCTGGCCCTCCCACTGACACTGTGGAGGACAATTTAAGGCGGTCCCTTACACCTAATAGTTTCTTTTTTTCCAGCTACTCTAACCTGGAGGATCCTATCCAGAACATGGACTGGGAAATACTTTACCACATATACCCATCCCCCTTGTAAACCTTCAGAGCAAAAAAGGGTTATAGGACAGACAGGAGGGCGGGGCTATCTATATTTGGTTCCCTAAATATGGCCCTTTAAGGGGCTTTTTAGAGGGCACCATTGCATTTGCTGGTTTACACTTTGTTCTGGTGCCCGAATCTAAATGAACTTCTCCAGATGGTGATTTCCAAGGGGTCGAGAAATAGCTTGCCCCATATGTCCCTCCATCTATTCAGCCATTCATCAGAGCCAAGAAGGTCATATCAACGACTGCTCAAGAGTCAGGTGGCGGGTTGTCTTCTACTCGCCCCCTAAATGGCCTTTTGGAGGGTCATTTAGAGGGTACTATTGCATTTGCTGGTTTAACCTTTGTCCTGGTGCCCTAATCGGTAGGAACCAACCCATATGGTAGGTTCCCAGGAGCTTTGAAATAGCGTGCCACATATACCTTGACCCCTATCCAGATGGGACGTAAAAATATGGGATGCAGAGGTAACATTTGCTCCCGGGTGCTAGTGCCCAATGGCCCCTTTGCCACATAAGACACCAGTTTTATAAAACGCTCATGGTAGGTGGGCATTGGAGTCCAGGATCTTCATGTTCCGCCTCTGTATTGGTAATTGCGATGGCTGATAATTACCCAGTAAACTTCTCCCCTTCTCGTCTCCACTGCATTGCGTTTTTAGACAAGCATCGTCTTCTTCTAGTAATATTTATTAATATTGAGATTAAAGTGTATTGCATATCTTCATTGCTCGGGGGAACAGACTTATTATTAGGACCGCAGATTTCTCCAGATATTTCTTAATGTTGCTTTCCATTTGTTTTCCATCCTGACATTTAAGAAAAAAATGGCTATTAAAATATGAAATTGTAAAGATCCAAAGCCAGCTCTTAATAATGAAATGATGTGCTGCGCCAAGGATACAAATTGGATCTAGAGTTTCTCATCTCTGCCAAGTCGCTCGTTGGTGCAGGTGGCAGGGTAAATTGGCTGGCACACCTGGAGGGATGGGTTCAGACCCCACCAGGGACATGTCTGTCTTTCTCATCTAGGAGCATGCATCCTGTTTATACGAGCTGCAGGGTGATGATGGACGCTTCAGTTGTCTTTCATGTCAACGCAGGATCCCTAGGGCTCAGTTCGGGCACTACAGGATACATCCACCCTCAAACAGGGAATGCTATATAAACATCAAAGTTAAGCCTGAGGTTTGGGGTGAGCGATCTGCTTCAATAATGAACTTGGAAGAGCGATCAGACCTGTTTTGATGAACAGAATTCCTCTAGTCTACAATGTACTATTGTGTATGATGAAGATATAGCAGAGATGAATATGTTGTTCAACACTTTGAGGATGCATGCGGATAGATCATGCAGTAGCTTTATCTGCAGTCCTATATAATGCCACAGAGAACACAATGTGAGATCTCTATAAGTTCTGCCAAATAGCAAACTCGGCTCTGCTGCATCTGTGTAATGTTTTTTTTAGGGTTACATACACAAGAAATTTCATAGAATCCAGTGACATGGTAAATTGCTTTACCCCCGTAACACCATGTGTTTTTCCATTTTTTCCACGGCCCAATTTTTTAATACACCCAATTTTCCACAGAGCCTGAATACATCTACATTTAGTGTTAAGAAGAGTTAAAGAGGAGCTGTCACCTCTCCTGACATGTCTATTTTAGTAAATACTTTTTTTCCCCAGGAAATCACAATTCCGGATCATCTCTTCTTAGAACTCTGCGTTGTGCAGTTCCTCTGTTATTCCTCCTACAAATTTATGAATAAATTGGCAACTGGGCGTTACCATTCCCCTTATCAAAGGAGTGTGTCCCTACAGTCTCACTGTGTAAGCTCTGATTGGACAGTGTAAGACTGTGTGTAGGAACACCCCCCCCCCCCCCAACTGGTAACACCCAGTTGTCAATTTATTCATAAATTTCTAGGAGGACTAACAGAGGAACGGCACAACATAGAGTTTTAAGAAAAGATGCTCCCGAATTACAATTTCATAGCGAATACAGTTGATTTATCAAATCAGACCTGTTAGGAGAGGTGATAGGTCCTCTTCAAATCCAACGTGCCCCTCCTTCCAATTGCTCTACCTGTGCAATTTTCCCAGTAGTAGCCCCCTGTTCTTTATGGATGAAGTTCTAATTTTGCAAACAACAACAGGACATCCATTGTTATTGTCAATCCTTATAAATGGGCACTTTTAGTACCCCAGAACCAAGAGCCGTACCCACTAGGGCGCCCCCTGTTTATAGCTCCTCACAGAATTGGAAATCGTAGAGGTTCTCATTGACGGCCAAAGTCCTATACAGCGGTGGTTGCTTTTTGATGCGTTTCACATGTTGAAAAACGCGTCAAAATCGCATGCTTTAAGATTCCCATCTACATCAATAGGAAACCGAATTATAGTGCATATGGGCGTGTTTTTTTTTTTTTACAAACGCATGTTTAAAAAAATGTGTTGTGTAAAAAAAAAAAAAAGGAAGCGTCCGCCTACGCACCAAAAACGCAACTAATTCCCATAGTTGTAACTATGCCCCAAAAAACTAGCTTAAAACGCGTAAAAAAATGTGAATGCACATATTTTGGAAGGCGCTTTACAAAAACGCGAGCGTTTTTGACATGTTTACACGTCCTGTTTTTTTCAGTGCCGTTTAAATAAGGCCATAGGGGTCCTATACTTATAATCCACCTACCCATAAGTCCTTGTGTTAACCAGAGTTTTGTAGAGGAATGATTATTGCTCCATATTGTGTAAATCTTCTAAATCCGGGCTTGTCAGACACTGCCGCTATTATTGGACACATTGTATTTCACTTTTAGATACAATTTTGCAAAAGGTTAAAATCTGTAATAAGATGACTTTGTAACAGAGGGAAGAATAAGCCAAGGACCTGCTTTCAACATAGCAATAGCCGGCCAAGAACCAGGCCGATGTAGTCATCTAGGGAAGGGGGGCTAGCGGGACTGATCCTTTAATCCATATTTAACCCATCTGCTGCAGGATAATATGTTCTGGTCTTCTCCAGGGATCTCTGTACATCAGGTCTTGTCTGCAGCATGGCATCGCTAGACCGAAAAACTTTCTATACTATACCCATAGGGTCCATATAACAAATGCACATCTGATATATTGTCTTTTACCATAGAAAATAAAAGAATTTACTAGGAAATATTTATCCTCGAATGCTCTTTGTTGTGTCCATTACTACATTTAAAGGACTGGGCATCGCAGCATTTCCAGGCTCCAGAATGGGAAAACCTGCCTAGTTGTGTTGACAGGATGCCTACATAGAACCCTATGGATGATTTTGAAATCTATGGATTTATGCATATAAAAAAAAAAAACACTCAATCCTCAGAAGAAGATTAGAGACTGCCTTAAACGGAGGTCTAATGTGCAGGTGAGAGGGACGGAAAACCTGTATCTAATAGAACATACATGATGATTTTGATATAAGTAGACTGATATTTTGTGTCGTCCTCGTTCTGGGATGGTGACATCACCATGCCTGGCTTAGTGATGTCACTTATAGTGAGAAGATTGGCTGGGTATCAAAAGTGGTCAATGGAGTAGAAAGTAATAGGCTCCAGGGACCGCTATGGGTCCATTTCTCAGTCCTAATGGGCTCATTCAGTTACTAGGCACTGACCAATTGCCGGACCATGCCGACCACCTGTTATATTGGATATTCAGAGCTATTATAGGCAGACTGATCTGGGTCCTGGACTAGCGGACATAACCATGCCTGCTTTAGTGATTTCACTTATAGTGAGAAGATTGGCTGGGTATCCGAAGTGGTCATTGGAGCAGACAGTAACAAGTTCCAGGGACCGCTATGGGTCCATTTCTCAGTTCTAATGGAACTCCATGGGCTCCTTCAGCTACTGGGCACTGGCAAATTGCGTGACCACAAAAAAAAACTACAAATCGGTTCAACAAATTAATTTACAGAACAAAATACAGAGAAGTTTATTGGTAGTGACCAAGGAAGGGATGATTCAGAGATATAGGATGGTAACTGTTATGTACCGGTAGATTTGCGTCTGGTTTACCTAATGAATAATAAAAGAAAAATAACGAGATGTGCCGAGAAATCCTAACCTCTCTGCAATTAACCGATTCATTGAATTTCAATATCAATTATGCCTGTGTTCTTGTGTACATGAGATAATATAAAGCAGACGTGATGCCCCCGGCCTGTCCTACCTCTAAAAATCTGCAAAACACCATGTCCTTGGGATAAGATGGTGCCAATTAAAGCAGTTTAATGAGGCCTTCATGCAAATTAGGCTGATGCATATGTATGAATCCCACGCTGCTACGCAAAACTTTCTGTTACTGTGATTAAATAATCCTATTGTAAATCCGTAGTTATATTTTTAATTGGTTCTTTTGCACATGGAGTGAAAATTTGCTTTTTTACCCCAGTGGAAAGACCGGACACGGCTGGAATGCACATTCACATATTAGGGCTTTGTATCTCCGGGGATGGAGGCTAAAAAGAGAAGGAAACACTTTATCTAATCAAGAAAGCTGTGCAAGGAAACTTTTTAGTAATCCGGATTTCAGTAGTCTGGAAATTCCTCTAATCCTGTACATTTAATGCAAAATCTCCCTATGGTCCGTAATTTTGGGAATGGGGAGTAAAATCGTCCACACAGCTGAGATACAAAACTGGGGTGAGAATAAGGCCATGTCGTGGGGAAATGGTTGGACTTGATCAATTTTGCACGCAGTGTTTGGGAAATATCGGTGCAATACCCTTTTTTCATAGTCCGCAACAGGATCGGAGCATGTGTAATGGTACTGCGATATATGTCCCATGCATGGCCGGGACAAGGCAGCTACCTAGGACACAGGTGCTACTACTCCTAAATCTGATCAAAAGGATTGTCGTGGTACCGTCCCACCAACGGGGCGCAAACGGGCCAGGCTTACGTTAATTTGCATTAAAAGAGACTCTCTCTATTAGATTTTGGGGCTGTTCTTCGGTTAAGCGGGGGTGAGACTTAACATTTTCTGTGATTTGGGATTCGGATGTTGAGTCGTTATGGCTGAGTTTTTAATGTCCGAGGTAAGTTTTTGTCCTTAGGGCCTATCAATGGCTTAAGGGGCGAGTTAAGGGCCAGCCCATGCTTAGCTGTCGGGCAATATAGGAGCTGTGTAGGTTTGCGAAAGTAATACTGTTATGTACTGTACGGCAGCATCCGCTGTGACTTGGGGCAAAGCTAAAGGAGGGGCAGAGATTTGAGTTGCACTCGGGTCCTGGTATCAGGGGGGCCCAAAGAACCCGCTGGCACATAAGAAGACACCAGTATCCTAACTAGCACATGGTAGGTGGCGGGTCTGTTAAAGATTTAGCATTACGGAGGCTCTGGCTGTAACTGGGCTACAACATTGATCGTGTTCGTATGCCTAAATTTACAGGAGGCAGGTTATAAATCTCTTATTGTTGGAGGTGGAGCAGCCTGGACCCTCACAGGTCTCAAGGGCAACAGGTA
Organism: Rhinoderma darwinii; assembly: GCF_050947455.1. Lineage (NCBI taxonomy): Eukaryota > Metazoa > Chordata > Amphibia > Anura > Rhinodermatidae > Rhinoderma > Rhinoderma darwinii. The sequence continues at coordinate 68,595,766 of NC_134695.1, read as the reverse complement.
CTGGTCCCCTTTTACCTTGGAGACGGGATGTAGCAGTAGCCAAAGCTCCACTGATTTGCCACTTAAGTCAACTCCAATATTAGCAGATTGCCTGCCCGTCTGAGAAGCTGTTGCCTCTAAAAACTTTTTTTTCAAAAAAACCTTATTTTGGCCACTAGGGGCACTGTTCTTTAGGAGAGTCTTGAGTTTGTCTAAAAACTTTCAAAACGCTGTGCCCTTTTTATACTGAGACCGATATCTTCGCAAACCAGGGTGATTGTGGCAAATTTGAGAGGAATTTTCTTTTCTTTCTTACTTATCCTTTGCGCGAGGAGTAAAATGACAGCTTAAAACCGCGGGGGAACGTCTGTTATTACAATTTCACAATTCACTTAAGCATCAAAGCCGCATTAATTAGTGAAAAGTGGAGCTTGTGAATATTTATGCCATTTTCTTGAGTCGATGTCGTTTCTTGGTTGCACACAAATAATTACGGCGGCGCGTATTGCCGGCTGGATTACGACTGTCCCCATAATACACCGGCAGCTGTGCCCAGCAACCATGACATGCAATGGTATAAAAACAATTACCCAGGTCTCTGTCCTCTTCATGTTTCCTGATCTCGGTTCATTATTCTTGATCTGAACCGCGATTATTTTCATTGTCAGGTTAATAACACTTATAAATGATGATGTTTCGCTGGGAATCCGTGCTCTGGTCGTGTTGACTTCTGTTTACTTCGTCCACGGCTGGAGGTAGATGAAGAACCGGTCTGGTATCCTGTGTTTTTTTTTTAATTCCGATTTCCATTCATTGCTGTTACTATTATTATTTCTGTTGCTTTCTATAGCGCCGACATATTCTGCAGCGCTGTACAGGTTGCCGCCGTTCACATCAGTCCTTGTCCCCCATGGGGCTCACAATCGAATTTCCCTATCTCAGACACGCTAAGGCCAATTTAATAGAAAGCCAATTAACCAGTACGTTTTTTTGGCACCTGGGAGGAAATACATGCAAACACGGGGGGGAATATATATTGCTCTTCAGTTGGATTCGAACCCCGGACCCCAGCGCTGCAAGGCAACAGAGCTTACCACTGTATTAAAACATTATGCCTTTTCGCTTTTACTTCTGCTTCTATAGATCAAGCACGGCATTGAAATTTGTGTAGGAGGAGCCAAAGATTGAGGAGGAGGCAGCAGGGACTATGCATTTCTAAGTAAACTGGGTGACTCTGTCACTAAAGGGCCTTTTACACCAGCCGACAATAGGCCGGTGCAGTGAGTGCTGATCAACGAATTGGCGCTCGTTTGCTCCTGTCACACGGAGCTATGGATGAGGACAAACGGTCGTTACTCCGATCGATCGTCCCCATCTGTTTTTTTAAATGATACGACCAGCAATGAGCGTTATATGATCACTCTTCTGCCCAATAACAATCCAGTGTAAAAGGGCCTTTACTTTTTGGATCACAGTTGTTAGAAAGTGGGAGGCAGATAAGACGAGCAATGAGCAAACATGTAAGACGTGCGGCTCTACACTCCACAGGTCCCAAGTGGCGCTCCCCTCCATGACGCCCTAAAACATCCCTAAATAGTCTGATGCACAATTCCTGACTGTAAATAAAGTTCATTCTAAATGGCGCTGTTACTGCCTGTTGTTTTCGGTCTCTACAAACTGCACATTTAAGATTTGATTTCCATAAACTTTTTTTTATATTTTGGCATCCAGAGAATGGCGCGTTTCTTTGTGATCCTCCACCGAGCAAAGATTTTGGAGCCACATTAGAAGTAATGACAGCAATTTAGGGAGGGTTGAAGCGATTCATTGTATCAGACTCTCATTTAAATCAGCGTCTATTGTGCGCGAGCAGCGGCTCCGTGTTTGGCTTGCGGGCTAAACTTTGCAGAACTGAGCCGGTCTCAACACATTTACCCTTTGTTTGCCAGAGAAACGCATAGTATAAAGAACAAGTTCCTTTATTTCCATTGGTTTGATGACAACTGTAGCATCTCTCTGCTGTATATCACACCAGGCATATTGCTTTTTTTAAAACACTTGTATTCGTTGGAATATAGTGGTATAGTCAATTGCGCATATATATATATATATATATATATATATATATATATATACACACACACACACACACACACACACACACATATGCTGCAGTGTGTAGAAATCTTTCTCTGTTGGACAAACAATTTGCCCCATCAATTCTCTCACTATTCTGCTGGCTGCTATTGGAAACTGTTAACTAGCTTGACGTCAGCCCCCCCCCCCCCTGTAATGTGCGTGGGGGTTAGTGACTCCACCAGCAGAATAGTGAGTGCAGCTCTGGAGTATAATACAGGATGTAACTCAGGATCAGTATAAGTAATGTAATGTATGTACACAGTGACCCCACCAGCAGAATAGTGAGTGCAGCTCTGGAGTATAATATAGGATGTAACTCCGGATCAGTACAGGATAAGTAATGTAATGTATGTACACAGTGACTCCACCAGCAGAATAGTGAGTGCAGCTCTGGAGTATAATACAGGATGTAACTCAGGATCAGTACAGGATAAGTAATGTAATGTCTGTACACAGTGACTCCACCAGCAGAATAGTGAGTGCAGCTCTGGAGTATAATACAGGATATAACTCAGGATCAGTACAGGATAAGTAATGTAATGTATGTACACAGTGACTCCACCAGCAGAATAGTGAGTGCAGCTCTGGAGTATAATATAGGATGTAACTCCGGATCAGTACAGGATAAGTAATGTAATGTATGTACACAGTGACTCCACCAGCAGAATAGTGAGTGCAGCTCTGGAGTATAATACAGGATATAACTCAGGATCAGTACAGGATAAGTAATGTAATATATGTACACAGTGACTCCACCAGCAGAATAGTGAGTGCAGCTCTGGAGTATAATACAGGATAAGTAATGTCATGTGTGTACACAGTGACTATATGTTTTATGTACATTTGTAAACAGTATTATGCTGTGGACTGATGCTATAAACTTGCCCTAGAGAAGCTACTATCTAATTTAACATCATACCCATCATTCGGAGTGGGACTACCTCCACCTCTATCTCTCTCTCGACGATAATGACATGTTGTTCAGAGCTCGTTTGCTCAAATCACATGGAGCAACGATCGCGGATTTATGGGAATGAACGACAAATAGATGTCAAGTGAAATAAATTACATGAAAGAAAGTCATGCAGCAAAAATCTGCTGTGTGTAGCCCCATCTTTACATAGGACTTCAGGTTAATGAACAATAAAAATGATGCAGCTCATAGGGATATATTAATAGATGTAGAATATTTAACAATTATATAGCGCAGTCTTGATAAAGGAAACAATGTATCTGATGTTTCATCTCCGCAGAATTCTCAAGTTCTTCTTGTGAAACCACCCACCGCCGTGTCAGTGACACCCAGACAAAGTGTCTACACAAGGGACGGCTTCACCAGAGCGCAGAGTTGTTGGGATAAGATACTGGTGGCCTCAGGCTGGTGGGACAATTATCTGAGCAGGCGCAAGAAAAAAAAGAACACGTGCGGTGGGATTTCCTTGCCAAATTTTCTTCTCTTCCTCCCCCCCAGAATCTCTGTGTGTATGCGAATGCTCTATCTGCGTAACTCCACGTATCCTAAGGGTACACTGCTGTGTCCTAACGTTAGGAGGAAATATAGAAGTAGTTATTTTAATGTAGTGTGTCTAGACTAGATTGTCTGTCTGTACGTCCATCCATCCATCGTTGCTTACTGTATGCTGTTTTAGGCCTCATGCACGCGACCGTAAGTATTTTTACTGTCCGCAAATATGGATCCGACGGCTACAGATACACATCCATAGCTGTCCGCAATCGTTGGAGCGCCCATGGACTTCTATGGGTGAGTCTGTGCCGCAATTGCGGACAAGAATAGGACATGTTCTATATTTTGTGGATCATTTCAATAGCCTGGACGCACATCTGTAAATATACAGGAAGGTGTCCGTGGCCAATAGAAACGAAGGGACCTGCAATTTCATCCGTAATTACAGATTAAATTTATGATCGTGTGTATGGGGCCTTATTTTTTGGTCCAATGAATTAATTGTATATATTAAGCTCCCCCTTGTGGTGGCTTCAGGCCGCGAGAATTTTATTATTCTTCTCTGTGGTCATATGAAAGAAAACAAGGGATTTGGAGCTTTATCTAAATAATGTGTGTGTGTGTGTGTGTGTGTGTGTGTGTGTGTGTGTGTGTGTGTGTATGTATATGTATAATGAGCTTGAGCTGCTATAAAGATGTATAAGAAATTATATGGCGCATCATTTTGATCTTTCTCTAGTTGAGCATCTATGCTAAACCAAGAAATCAAGACAGGAAAGTAGTAACACCAGTAAGTTTTGTCCCGTCTGCACAATGTTTCTGCAAACTCGTAGAAGAAGAAATTTGCAGAAATCGGGTGGTAAAACAGGACACTCCTCCTAATCCTCTCTACTTCAGCTGTGACGGGAAGGAGGGGCAGGGCTGGACTAAATGGGGTGTGGCTTTAATTACCACTGTAGAACCAGGAGAGGGGAAGGTTTCTGCTCCAGCAAGCTGCCTCCTTGCCAGAAAGGTGTCAATTTTGAGGTCTGTGAGAAGAGAGGGCGGCGAAACTGATACTTTATGAGAGAAATATTTAGTTTTATGTTACTCATTTGTTATCATACTATAATGTGTTTATGAGGATTGAGAAAAAAACGGAATCTCCGTTTATTTTAAAAGCAAAAACACATTTTTCAGCAAGTCGGCAGCTGCAGGACAATTGTTTTTGAGATCATAAATCCAAGTGTTTATGTCCTGCTACTATGGAGCCTTCAGATGTGCGGTGGATAATTCAGGAGAACGCAGCCACAATTAGCTCTTTATAAAACCAGCTGTGCTCCTGACTCACTGTCGTCTCCTCATGTCCCAAGTGCAATAAACCCGCCAGTAACCATCTAAGATTATAGACACAAGGTCACTCATGATGATGACGATGATGAAGGGTTTCGGGCAGAGGCAGCTGGTGATGAAATACATTTACCAGGCCAGCTCTGAGGACTGACCGTAATGTGGTGTAGACTCTGCACCCCCTAGAGAAAATGTAGATGGAAAAACCCCACAAGTTTTGGAAAGTTGTTCTAGCCATTGCAGTAATCTGTGTTTTTATGGACGCCTTTACAGCTCCAATACAAATTGTCACCCAGCTTTCCTAGAATCCGGAGTGTCAAATCAACTAGGCGGAGTTATCCATTGAAACATCCCATGGTACTCAAGCATTACTGCATACCCAGGCGGATTTGCCTAAGGGTATATTCACACAGTGCTGTGCCGTTGACATTTTTTGTTGCAGTTTTTAAGGTGGATTAAAAAAAAAAAAAAAAGTTAAATCTTTCCGAAATACTTTCCCTATATACTTCAAAAATGGCACTGTGTGAATAAACTCTGAGAAAGTCTGGTGATGGCTGCCATATTGGCTACTACCCAGCACTAAATTGATTCCTGAAATCCCTCATATGCTCTATGATCTCAAATTTACTTGTTTAAATTTGGAAGTACCCCTGCGTCGGAGGCTCCGTTGTTTTTGCCAGACATAATAGAGCAGCATGCGGCGCTATTTTGTCTGGAAAAATGGCGGACGCCATGATGGAAACCAGATAGAATCTATTAAAGCCAATGGGTTTCATTTTGAGTGCCATTGTGGTTCTTGATGCAATGGATCTGGCACTTTCGATATTTTAATTGTTTTGCTTTTATGGTGGAGAAGAAATATAGAAAGACTGAACGCAGATGTGAACAGAACCCTAAACGGTTTGGAAGCATAAACAAGGCTGAGAAATTGCTTAGAATTCCCTAATTTGACCTGTTTTGGACTTTCTGAAGGAAAAAAAAATATTAAAAAAGACCACGTACCCATAACCATGAATGGAGGAGAGGGAGCCCCATTACTGGTTGATGCCGCTCGGCACCCTCATTCTTTATACCTCTTATTCCCTACAGGACTCGTCTGTGTTAGTCAGAGTGGAGATTGGCTTTAAAGAACGTCTCTCGCTCAGTGTCTTCTTTTTCTGCTCCTTCCTCCTGCTACCCCCTCCCCTCTATATAGACTTGTATGGGAAGCATGTCTGTGTCTCCCCTCCACTCTCCTGCTCCCCCTCCCTTCTCCAAAGACTTGTATTGGCTGGCAGTGAAGAGACACAACCCCACCTTCTGCAGTCCGTCTGTAACTAGGAACAGATTTTGCTTGCAATAGGGGTCTTCTGCCTGCTGGACCTTCGGGGCTTATTATTGTGTCAGAGCCCGGGCCCACAAGTGGATCTTCTGGAACCCTGGTGGGCCGGTCACTAATTTCCATCTGATCCAGCTAAATACGATAGTGAATCTGGCCTCAACACCGTATGGAGTATGTTCCTTGTATTGCACAGATTGCAGGATGTCCTTGTATTGCACAGACAACACATTGATTTCATTGAGAACGGTGTAATACTTAATTTCCCCTGTGGTGGTGCTGCAGGGAAATAGAACAGGTTCACTCACAGATTATAACTGATTGATTGGCGTCCCAGCATCAGGACAACCCTAGATCTGCTTATTGTTGAGGGATCCATCTAGCAAAAGGGATTTCCCCACGATATGACAAGAATTAGGATTCCCCAAAGAACGGCGGAATATTGCAGGGCTTTTCTATACATAATATTGATATAGGCCATTTTTAACAAATCTGTTTGTAGATGCCCCTCCCCCGCTTCTTGCTCAGCTATTTCCACACATCCACTTGTAAGTGGCCGATAACGCTGCTCTGACGGACTAATCTAATATGAAGTGTTGTGACTAATTGCCTGATATGTTTAATTAATAACAGACACTTTCTGTTCCTCTAAAGAATCGGCAGCCGGACCCCCGGAGTGATTAAAGAAAATGAACAAAGCCGATATTATGGAGCTTGCTTAGGGGGAAGCAGATCGCAGAGCTTTTATCTTTACATGTGATAATTACAACTCCTGCCCCTCTCCCTGAATAACCCCATCACTGCCATGGGGCAAAAACTAGAAAACGAGGGGACAAGATGCATGGTGGAAGTGGTGTTCATTCGTGCCGATTCCCCGGCAAATTTTGCCTATTTTTGCAATTTAAGACCATGAAAGTTTAAAAAGAATAAATTTCCTAAAATGTGGCAAATACTGCGCAATAAATCGTACAATCCGCAAAGGTGCAAGTTTTTAGTCTATCTCTATCTATCTATCTATCTATCTAGAAAAAAAAAAGTAGAAATTCAGGACCTGTAGAAGTAAAATCCTTAAACGCTTATTAAGCAGTGATTTTGTTGCGCACAATATTTCCATGTCTCTGCTGTCTGAAGAGGAAACGAGCGCTTTTGTTTTTGGGCTGTCTGTCAGCAGGCGCATGGAGTCCACTCAGCACTTTCCTTCCTGTTCTTCCTTCTCTGTAGCACATGGAGGGTTAAAAAAATATTTTTGGCCGCATTGAGAACATCAGCCTGTTCCTCCAGAAGATTCGCCTGAAACAACATGCTGGATTAAGAGGCGATACATTGTTTTCTTGGGAAATCCAAACATTAAACCAAACTCTGACCCATTGTTTTCTGTGTTTGAAATCCCATCACAATAATGTGCAGAGTTACAAAGTAAATAGTTTGGCCGATGTCTTGTGAACACACAGGACAAGTCAGCAGAATGACTTCCAACAACAACATGACGACGTGTGATATCCAAAAATACCATCTAACATAATATAAAAGATAATATAATAGATAATGTCGTTTATCGGATATTAAAACAATTAATGTGCATAAAGTTGCAGGACAACACCACTGACCAAATATGAAGACACTCACCTGTCCTTCCCAATACCTTCTAAAACATCATCCGTTCTAATTCCCAGTACTGGGGTGATCTAGAAATCTTACCAGGAAGATGCTGCATGTCGTCTTTGTCTTTCTCACTCTGTTTCCATTGCCCCTCCATAGACTTGTATGGGCAGCATGTCTGTGTCTCCTTTCTCTGCTCCTGCCCCTTCCCCCTGCTACCCCCTCCCCTCTCCATAGACTTGTATGGGAAGCATGTCTGTGTTTTCTCTCCCTTCTACTGCTCCCGCTTCTTTCTCCAAAGACTTGTATTGGCAGGCAATGAAGAGACACAACTCCACCTTCTGCAGTCCGTCTGTAACTAGGAACAGATTTTACTTGATAATAGATGGTGAAAACCAGATTGCAGGAAAGGAGACACCTAGTGGCAGTAAATTCACACAACTTGCATGGATAAAACAACTACATTTTAACCGTAAGTAGATTACAAAGTTGCTCAGTATCCGATATTCTATTAATTTAGCATAAGTTGCTTGAAAAGTTTAAAGATTACAAAAAAAAGATTCCCTGTGTCATGCTCTGCCCCATTGTGCTCTGCCCTCCTCTAATTCTTTGAGAACAATCTGTCCTTCATAATCGCAGAGGGTCCAGAAGGCTGAGATCTGCCTGAGCTGTCCCCAGTGCTGGACTGATGTTCTTTGAGTCCACTCTCCATCTATACAGAACACGTGACGTCTGCCTTTAATTGCATCATAATCTTTTCTGTGGTCATTGTACACACAGGACATATTATCAATAAGGTCTAATAGGTTATTTGTGAATCATCCCATAATTATTACTAGCCCTAGTGGAAAGTGATTGACTCCAAGGTCACCTCCAAATGGGGTTGTCTTCTGCCTGCTGGACCTTCGGGGCTTATTATTGTGTCAGAGCCCGGGCCCACCAGTGGATCTTCTGGAACCCTGGTGGGCCGGTCTGACCTTGAGTGTCCCTGTACCTGCCAGAGAATACAGTAGTGACCCCTGAATTTCTTTACTTGACAAGCAAAGGTTTGCTATGAATGGGCCCAGAACTTCTATGATAGACGTTATTTTTCCAGAACTGGAGACCGCTTTACAGCAGCTGTGTATTACCAGAACCTACGCTATTCCTTTTTAAGTTCACGTAATTTTAACGACATCTCCACCAAGAAGCTAGATCTTACTATTGCTCAGCCTTTGCGGATCCTTGAAAAGAGGCCCATCAGAGGATCGGGGTGAAGGATCTCCATTAATATTGGCTTTGGGTGGAGATGACCTTAAATCTGAGATGGACTTTAACTATTCTCCAATGGTCACTAATTTCCATCTGCTCCATCTAAATACGATAGTGAATCTGGCCTCAACACTGTATGGAGTATGTTCCACTGCTGGCACCACATCATACGCCATCCTCTGTCCTAGTGCTTGGCATCAAATGAAAACCAAATAATGAATACAAGACTGGGATGGGTTGTACATGTGAAATCATCGGGGAGCATCTGTGTGCTGGCAGAGATCATTCCTCCATCTGTTGAGAGAAGGAACGTCTGGAACAAGCCTCCCTACATAATATCTAATCAAGTTCTTGGACAGTTGAGATGAACCACCTTCCCAACCATTGGTGGCCAACTTGTTCGCTGTAGACTACCACATCCCCCTCCAACTCTTTATTTGGTACACACAACATTTGTAGTGAATTTATAGATCTGGTTTCTCAACGTGGAGCCACTGTTTTAGGGAAACCCTACACGGAGAAAGCCTCTGAAGATGCAAGGACCGGGTAGACCTGTCCGGGAAGGTCTGACTCGCCAATCCTTAACCTGCCAAGCTATGCCACCCTGCCTGTACTGCTCTATAACGAGGCATAATTGTCATTTAGGAGTCTGAGAAAACTGGGTAATGACTCTGTGGGAATTGTCATTGCAGAAATATTGGTTGTCACCCGGCTTACCCATAAATAAGTACGTGGAACAGGTTGCATATAATTTTTTGGAACAGAGGATAACTCAAGGATGAGTCTTGGCTTCTGGACATCTGTTTAGTTCTGGGGGTTCTGTTCTCTTCAGCAGAGTTTTTACTGGCGGTATTATTCTTCCCCAGCACCCCAATATTGAGCACTAGTCCTAGGCTTGTCACTAGTTATTGGAGAGCCATAAATGGTCCATTGACCAATGACCGACCTCTCGAAATTCAAAGAGTACTTCTTACTTAGAGTTGTATGTACAGAATTTGTAACACCGTAGAGAAATTGTACTAGTTGTGTATTCACCAGTGGTACCAGACCAGGAATAACAATGCCCTGGTTCTTTGGGCTGGGACGTGCCAAGTGTGGTTACTTAATGTCCGATGATGAGCCAGCCAATCAGCGGAGTGCTGCCAGTTGAGCAGTAAGTAATCCACTCCACGACACCTTGAGGGGTTTTCTTTTACGGGATCCTTTCTTTTGCTGGGGGCTAAACGATGACCTGTATGCCCCCTCCGATACTGGGCTACTTTAGCACTACCTAGTTGCCGACCCTTCATGTACCCCATTTTTTAAATTGAAAGGGTGTGTCAACATTTGCAACCCTTTTTTTTGTTTTTCCAGTGCGTCTTTATAATAAAAATAAAAAAATCTATTTCAAACGTAGTTTTAATCCTACAGCTCTTATGTCAACCTATGTGTCTCCGTGGTTACAGACTACGAACATACCCAGTGTAGTCTGATCCTGCAGTCATGTGTTACTCCCTTACATCCGACCCCTCTTCTACCTTTTGTAGGTTCTCAGGGCATATGGAAGGGAGTAAGGCTCTAATCACATCTGCGTCGGCTACATTATGAGCTTCCGTTGTAGATTGTTGTTGTTTTTAAAGGGAAAATTAGAGCGGCAAGTCGTTGCAGTCCATCGGGCATCACTGGTGTCCGTTATGCAACAGATTCTTCACAGCATAGTGGCTACCCTTCTAGACGGAAGCCACAACGCAGATATGAACAGGGCTTTAGACATAACTGCAGGATCAGACTGCGCAGGGGTGGTTTGTAGTCTGTAACCATGGAAACACCTAGGTTTGCTTAGGAGCCGTTTACCCAAAATGGTAAGAGATTATTATTATTTGCAAAATTGTTTCTTTTTTTTAAAATTTGAAATGCGTTGATTTGAAGCAATGACGACGACAACAACAAAAAAAAGTGGCTGCAAAAGTCTACATAGAAATGAGCGGATCTACAAAAATTACTTTTCGAAGAAACCATGGCCCCTAAATTTACCGGTAAGCAAAACACATTTTTCACCGATTTTGTTAATCTCTAAACCCAATTTTCCTAATTTTTTTTTGTATTTTCAATTTTTTTTTACATGACTGCAGAGAAATCTGGGTAACCCAAACATAGAATAAGAACAGGCTTCCTTGGCATATGCCTACCTGGTTTTTGTGATTGGCAGGATTCCCTGTTGGGGTCGTTAATGCCTCGGCCATGCTGAAGTTGGGTTCTCAGTTATTTGAGATTCTCCGGAGTTCTGTCTTTCCCTGCGTAGAATTAATGTATCTATTGTTTCGGGGGCCCTTAAACATTGCGAGATTTTCCTGCACTCGTGGTAGAGACGTCTTCGAATTTTTCTCTGTAGCGTCTCCAGGTTAATGTTGCTGGAAGGTTTTTGGAAATCTAATTTAGATTTTCTTTTTCTATTTTATAAAAGCGGCGGATCCGGTCGAGGCGATGCTACCATACAGGGTAATGTTTCTTTCTTACTGGCAGAGTCTACTCTGTGTTATATCCAAGATCTGAAAAATTGCATTGAATGCTCATATGATGTTACTTAAAGGGACAATAAATGTAAATTTCCTCTCCATTAAACTATTGTTCTCTGTTATCAACCATTTCAGACTTGGACTGTAAAATGGACAAACTACGAGATATACGACTTTGCATTTCAATTCATTGCCCTTTTAAGTCATAGAAACCTTTTTGGTTCCATTCAGAGGCTGAAAACCTCTCCTGAATGTGTGTTCGGGTATGTGCACACGATAACGGCATTTACGTCTGAAATTACGGAGCTGTTTTCAGGAGAAAACCGCTCCTGAATTTCAAACGTAATGGCATGTACTGGCGTTTTTCGCGGCGTCCATTACGGACGTAATTTGGAGCTGTTCTTCATTGGACTCCATGAAAAACGGCTCCAATTACATCCCAAGAAGTGTCCTGCCCTTCTTTTGACGAGGCTGTTATTTTACGCGCCGTCTTTTGACGCATAAGATGACAGCTCGTCTGCACAGAACATCGTAAGACCCATTGCAGGCAATGGGCAGATGTTTGCCGATGTATTGGAGGCGTTTTTTCATACGTAATTTGAGGCGTAAAACGCCTCCATTAGGGTATGTGCACACGACCACTTTTCAGGCGTAATGGAGGTGTTATTACGCCTCGAATTACGCCTGAAAAGACGGCTCCAATACGTCGGCAAACATCTGCCCATTGCTTGCTATGGGTCTTACGATGTTCTGTGCAGACGAGCTGTCATTTTATGCGTCGCTGTCAAAATACGGCGCGTAAAATGACGGCTCGTCAAAAGAAGTGCAGGACACTTCTTGGGACGTTTTTGGAGCCGTTTCCTCATAGACTCCAATGAAAACAGCTCCAAAAACGGACGCGAAAAACGCTGCGAAAACGCGAGTTACTAAAAAAAACGTCTGAAACTCAGGAGCTGTTTTCCCTTGAAAACAGCTCCATATTTTCAGACGTATTTTGTTAATCGTGTGAACATACCCTTACGCCTGAAAATAGGTTGTGTAAACCGAGCCTTATTCATACAGGTTCATGGCACGTTAGGCTATGTTCACACGGCTTAGTAAAATACGTCTGAAATTACGGCGCTGATTTCAGAGAAAACAGCCTCTGATTTTCAGGCGTTTTTGAAGCTGAAAATGAAATTTGGAGCTTCTTTTGAGGCTTCTTTTCAGGCGTTTTTTGAGGCGTTTTTCATAGTGTTCAATGGAAAATCAGCTCCAAAAAACGCCTCAAGAAGTGACCTGCTACTACTTTTTACGCTGCGTTTTTTGAAACAGAGGCGTAAAAAGACGCCCCGTATGAACTAAATACTGTTTTTTCCATTGATTTCAATGAGCAGATGTTTGTAGGCGTTCAGCTTCCGTTTTTTTCAGGCGTTTTTTTGAGGCATAAACTCCCCGAAATACGCCTGAAAACACTGTGTGTGAACATACCCTTAGGGCCTGTTCACACGGTGTATTTTGACGAGCTTTTCGGAGTGGAATCCGCTCCGCAAAAACCGGCTGAAAATGGCTCCCATTGATTTCAATGGGAGGTGGGGGCGGTTTTCTCCCGCGACCGGTAAAACCGCCTCGTGGGAGAAAGAAGGGACATGCCCTAACTTCGCGCGTTTACGCCTCCTGCCTCTTATCGACATCAATGGGAGGCAGAGAGAGCGTATTTCGCAGAGTTTTTTGCCCGTAGCACTCAATGGCCGCAGGCGAAAAACGATGCGAAAATCGCGGCAAACGCCGCGCAGGAAGGACAAAATCTGCCTCAAAATCCCCAACGGAATTTTGAGGCAGAATTTTCCTCCTGCAAAAAACTCTGTGTGAATGAGGCCTTAGTGTATCAGAGCTCTCGCTTCTGACTGACCCTGCAGCTGTCTGAGCAGGGCTAGGTCGGGTGCGGTTTGCTGCCTCTGGACGTGCCCTAGAATGTTTACAGTCATGGTCAGCAAGCAGAGATCTTGAAAAATGATGAATTGAAGTATATTAGAAAGTTGCATAACGTTAAAGGTATGCTTTAGTTCAGATTTACCGTGTAGGGTTTTTTGGTTTATTCTAGCCAATAGCGTGTTAGTCTCTTTAACCCCTAACTATATGTTTGAAGATTACGTGTAGTAGCATTGTGTTTGCTGTCAACAACAATGTCTTATGTCGGGTTCCCTGAGGCTCTACCGTCAAAAGAAACACTGTTAAAATCTGTCCTTTATATTATTTTGGGAGACGTGTACCTGCAAATAGTCGTATGATAAAGATGTAGCAGAGCTGAATGTGTTATTTTAAGTTTTGTGAATACCTCTGAATTAAGATACTGTAATAGGTTTACCTGCAGTCCTATGTAAACCCACCGATAACACAGTCATTTTGCACAACTGATTTGTGATTTAACTATCTGAGCTCTGCTACATCTGGAAAGCTCTACTGTGCCAAAACTGTATGTTCTGGTTTGTGTGAAGGATTACGCTGGCCATATAGCACTGGGGAAGTAAGAAAGTAACAGGCCCTTGCTTAAGGCCCCTCTTCTGTTGGAGAGAATAGAATTCTTTTGGAAACTTGGATCTCCGGGGGTTTCTGTAATCAGGAGGGGGATTGTTTCTCAGTGTGAGCAGGCAGAGCTGTCATCAGGTCCAAGGAAATTTCTTAGCGGATCATCTTTGTTGTGTTTCCAAATCATCCACCCCTCCAGCTTATTTCTCTCTCCCAGAAGGGGCACAATCACTGATCTGGCACCCGGGTATGGCGCTAACACTCATGATCTGGCAATGACAGCCTGGACACAGACCGGCCTAAGTGCTGGGTGGGGTTCGGGGGCTGCTTTATATTGTTCATCATTTCGCCATCTCCATGAAACTATTTCTTTTGTTCTATCTGTTCCTAGGAAAGCTGGGTGACATCCAACATGGCCACCATTACAACTTTATAGGGATGGTCACCCAACGTTCCCAAGCTCCTGAATGGAACATTTTCTAAGTTGTAGGAGATGGTAACAAATATTGTATGATCACCAGGGAATGAGAACCCGACTCCACACTTCTGTATTAGGAAACTGCACGCAGAGCAATTCCATAATCTACTTCTCGTGTCGGAATTGCTTCCTCTATAAGGGGGAACTCTCCAGTAATAAAGTAGGGAAGCCATGGAGTGATCAGATGCACTGCAGATTGTGCCAGCAAATCAGAAGGAACAGGACGGAGGGGGTTAAGGAGTTGCTATTTATGATTATCTATCTATCGATCTATCCACCAGATCTTCACAATGACTGGAAATCCAAGTGGACCTCTTTCTAGGGTGATGCCCTGATGACAAGCTAATTGTGGGGGATCCCTCTAATATATCCATATGTCCTATTAGGGTGTACAACTCTCTTATGGGTCCGGTTGTCCCAATGAAGGGCTAATTGTCGAGGTCCCCTCTGTTTCATCCATATGCCCCATTAGGGTGAACAATTCCTTTAAGGAACACCAGTGGCCACGTGTACTTCACTGTGGAGCCAGTTGGACCAGCGCTGACCGTGTCAGATGATTTTAGGGTCTTCTGTTTCTTTTTGTACAAGTTTGTGCAGTTCTTTTCAGCAGCTGCTGCATTCAGCTCTTTCCTCCCGTCGTTCGTTGTTTGTAGTTTTCTAATTATTGACACATTTTTTTCAGTTTCAAATTCGGGAATGTTTTTGTCAGCTGATCCAAGAATTTGAAATTTGACATCTGTATTTTTGCTTCAATTTTGAGTTTCTCCTCCTTGCAAATAGGCTGAGGTCACATAAGGGTATGTTAAAGTGGAGCGTAAGATCTGGGGTGTTCACAAGTCAAAAGGCGAGCCTGGGGCAAAAAAAGGGGCCCCCCCCCCACTCATGGTGCTGATCTTTATCAACACATCTCCATCTTTGGTTAGTCCCCAACTCTTCCTAACCCTTTTTAGAAAAGAAAAGTAGTGCGACCATTGGGCCAATTCCCACCATCTCCTGTGTAGAGGGAGTCCCTGGGACCGTATAAGGAAGTGTTGGATGGGGAACCCTGAACTAGTACCGGCTACCATCTCCGTAGGTCCTCTAGCATTCTCAGGGTATCTCCTTTTTAATTTGTTGCAATTTCTCATCTTTTTGATACTTAAAAAGTGTTGCGTTAAATCTTTTTGCCAACATAACGTCACACACAGATCTTATGTGGTCTAAAGCGCGTCCGTTCCACGTCTTCCTCCTTTCTGATAGGACTATTGAATGTGGTCCGTGTACCCAAGGAGAGAGAAATAGCTGTAATTTCTGTTCACAGATCCTTCTCCTGATATTGTTTTAGGTAAAGATACAGGGAAATATCAGCCATTAATGGCCCCCAAAGGGTTCAGTACAGGAAGGCTGATAAGATGATGGTAGGTGTAGTACAAATCTAAGTTGCAAGTTGTTAGGGAGAAGATTTTTTTAAACAATCCCCTTTTTCTTAACCAACAGCATTTTAAAACTTTACAAAAGAAAATAATAGAAAAAATAAAAATGGTTCATGTCCAGCTGCGTTCTCTTGCCAATGTTCCCAGTGCTGAATAATGAAGTGTTGAAAAATATATCTGATTGTTGTCCCAGCATTTTATCATTGTAAGGGAATGTTCACACGGCTTATTTTCTGGCGTTTTTTGGGGCGTAAACGCTTGAAAAACGGCCGAAAAATCGGAAGCAGAACGCCTCCAAACATCTGCTCATTGCTTTCAATGGGGAAAAACGGCGTTCTGTTCCGACGGGCCGTTTTTTTATGCAGCCGTTTTGAAAAACAGCCGCGAAAAAGAAGTGCTGGTCACTTCTTGGGACGTTTCTTGGAGTTGTTTTTCATCTACTCTGCGGAAAACGCAGCAAAAAATGCGGGTGGCTTAAGGGTATGTTCACACGGCCAAATTTCAGACGTATACGAGGCGTATTTTGCCTCGTTTTACGTCTGGAAATACGTCTCAAATACGTCCTCAAACATCTGCCCATTACTTTCTATGGGTAGAACGCTGTATTGTCCACACAACGCGTAATTTTACGCGTCGTACGGCAATTACGACGCGTAAAATTACGCCTCGTAAAAAGAAGTGCAGGACACTTCTTTGGACGTTTTTGGAGCTGTTTTCTCATAGACTCCAATGAAAACAGCTCCAAAAGCGGACGTAAAAAACGCCGCGAAAACGGCGTGAAAACGCAGCGAAAAATGCGAGTTGGTAAAAAAACGTCTGAAAAGCAGAGTCTGTTTTCCCTTGAAAACAGCTCTGGATTTTCAGACGTTTTTGTTGACTACGTGTGAACATACCCTTAGCGTCTGAAAATCAGGAGCTGTTCCCTTGAACAGCTCCGTATTTTCCGACGTTTTTGAGTTTGCGTGTGAACATAGCCAGACATTGAAGCACTCCAGTTTTCTATCACTGTAGCATTCCAGCGTGGCAGCGCTTTAATCTTGTAGCATTCAAGCACTCTCTCATTGTAGGACTCCAACATTGTAACGCTAAGGGTCCATTCACACCAGCGTGAATAACAATGGGGCCGTTCACACATGCGTGAGTTTTCACGCTATCGAGAGTCCGCTGCGTGAAACTCGCTGGATGTCCTATATTGGTGCGTTTTTCATGCACATCCGTGTGCGGTGCGTGATTTGCTCATCAATTAGTTTGAAAAAAAATATATGTGCTTTGCGAGTGCGTAAAAAACGCATGCCATTCGCAAAGCACCCTGATGCACAACGCAACACACATGGACCAGATTCACAGACGTTTTTCACGCGTGTGAACCTAATCCGCTCGTGTGAATGTAGCCTCAGGCCTCGTGCACACATCCTTCGCCGTTTTCACGTCTGTTTAAAACGGATCCGTGTGTCCTTTGTGATACCCGTGTGTTTTCCGTTGTCATTCTGCTTCCATTTGTCTTCCGTTTTAAGCGGTGCGTTAAAATCCATCTTGTGTGTTGAATGCAGGGAATTATGGCACGCCCTGCCGTTTCTTGGCAATGGATCCGTGAAAAACGGACGGGGCACGGATGCCTTCCTCACGTGTTGGGTTTTGAATGATCACCATATTTTTTCTAATGGTGTAAAATTCCTAAATGTCTGTATTTGCTATAGGAAACCTCTCCGTTTTATTTTTCATGCTTTTTTTGTATATTTTACAACAACGCTACTTTTGTTTTGGGTTGTATGTAACGTCTGATAATTGTGTCCTAGATCTCGTCTTCCGATAATTGTACACAGCTGTCCTGAGAATTGTTGCGCTCGTCTCTCATTACGACTTTGTCATTGTTAAAAGTGAGAGTGAAGCGCAAAGACATGAGCGCAACAGCGAGAGGCTCCCCTACAGCTGTCACCTGTCGTATCTCTCACACGTGGCGTGTTCCCTTTACAATAATATCGCATTACAGCACCTACTCCTAATGATTTACAGTCCATGTCCAAAAATATCACCGGAATCTACAGGAATCCCAGGATTTCTACCACTGCTGGGAATCCAAAAATGTTTTTTTTTTTACTGAAATGGTTAAATCTTCAATAGGAAGATTTTTCATCACTAAAATAACAATGTTCATTAGGTAGATTACAAATGTTTTGTTCTGGAGCCAGAAACTTCATAAGAATAGGTAATTGTTCGTTTGCAGTGAGTGTCCATTGTAAATACGTCCAAAAAATCTGTAGTGAGTAGTTATTATTTATTTATCTTTACAGCAATCTCTGTTTTTTCTGATACAGAGCTCCAAATGCCCTGCATAGATAGTTACATGGTACAATTCTGGTTGTCTGCGGTCACCACTAGAGGGAGTTAACTGCATACTGTTATACAATGCAATCAATAATAAGTCAGTATGCAGTAAGCTCCTAAGCTCCCCCTAGTGGTGGCTGCGCATAGCAAGAATTTCATCATTTACCTCGGTCTACGCAGGGGATTTGGAGCTTTGTATCAGATAAATGGAGCTTTTACCGCTAGAAAGATATATTCTAAAATTAATCCTCGCAGAAGGTTAAACTTAAAATGAAAGTGTTAAAAGGTGAACATCCACTTGAGTATACCAAAAAGAAAATTGGTTCCATTAGTTTGAACA